>NW_026897840.1:0-376552 GCF_033153095.1 Gastrolobium bilobum | reverse complement strand
AAGAACTAAAGCAGGGTCAGATGTCTATTGATGAATACTTGAATAAGTTCAATAAGCTGGCCAAATACTCTCATTTCCAGAGAGCTCCACCTACAGAGGATGACTTGATTTTTAAATTTCATAGAGGATTACATGATAACATCTCTGAAAAACTTGCAGGTCATTTGATACTTTTGCTGCACTTGTTAAAAAGTGTAAAAATATTCAAGAATATTACAGAAGGAAGCATAAGGACCAATCTGCTCCTAATTCTGGTCCTAAAAACACTTCTGGGAATTCTAAAGGAAAAGGGTTGCAGGTTAGACAGTCTGATGGTAAGTTTAAAAAGGCGGGAAATTCTAAGCCTGGAAATATTAAGCCTGCTTCTCTATGTGCTACATGTGGTAAAGTTCATGCTGGGGTTTGCAGAAAAGAGCAAAGATTGTGTTACAAATGTGGCCAACCTGGGCATTTTATTAGGGACTGCCCCTTTAATGGGGGACAGGTTTCTACTATTCAGGCCACTCCGGCTCCTATTGTGGTTGAGGAACCATCTCTACCTCTCCCACCTCCAGTTGCCCGAGTATATGCAGTGACTCAGCAAGAGGCTGAGAGGTCAGCTAGTTTGGTGCGAGGTATGATTTCTATTCGTGATGAAATGCTTAGTGTTTTGTTTGATTCTGGTGCCACGCATTCTTTTATTGCTGATTATGTAGCTGAAGCATTTGGTCTGCATGTGATAAAAATGAAAACTCCTATGCGTATTGTTACGGCTGTGGGAAGAGTTTTTAATGAAGACTATGTTTGTGAAAATGTGAAATTCAAGTATGAAGGCAGGGAATATTCTGCCGACTTTATTGTCTTGCACCTTGCTTCTGTGAATTTAATTCTGGGGATGGATTGGTTGTCCAAGTACTGTGTGAAGATTGACTGCTGCAGTAAAACCATTTCTGTCTCATCTCATGATGAAGAAAGGGAGTCTCCTTATTTGTCTGTACTTCAGGTGGTAAAGGCCTTGAAGGAAGGAGATTTCGGGTATGTTTTATTGGGAGGTCTGGTTGGCGTCAACAAGGAGCCAATTTTTGTTATTCCGATTGTCTCTGAGTTTGAGGATGTCTTTCCGGATGAAATTCCGCACTTTCCTCCAGAGAGGGAATTTGAATTTGCAATTGACTTATTGCCTGGTGTGGGACCTATCTCTCTTGCCCCATACCGGATGTCACCTCTAGAATTATCTGAATTGAAGAAGCAGATTGAAGACTTGTCCAGTAAGAATTTTATCAGACCGAGTGTGTCTCCGTGGGGAGCACCGGTGATCTTTGTTAAGAAGAAGGATGGGTCTATGAGATTATGTACAGACGACCGGCAGTTGAACAAGGTTACTGTTAAGAATAAGTATCCTTTGTCGCGGATAGATGATTTGTTGGATCAGTTGCGGGGTGCGACTGTATTTTCTAAGATTGATCTCCGGTCCGGGTATCATCAGATCCGGGTAAAGCCGGATGACGTTCCGAAGACAGCTTTCAGGTCCCGTTATGGGCACTATGAGTATCTGGTTATTCCTTTTGGGCTTACAAATGCACCAGCCGTTTTCATGGGTTATATGAATCGGATCTTTAAAGCCTATCTGGATCAGTTTGTGGTGGTCTTTATAGATGACATACTGATATATTCAAAGAGTAAAGAAGAACATTCTGAGCATCTAAAGGTTGTTTTGCAGATTCTGAGAGAGCATCAGTTGTATGCTAAACCGTCAAAATGTGAATTCTGGCTTTCTGAGATACAATTTCTGGGCCATGTCATCTCATCTGAAGGAGTGGCAGTGGACCCGAGCAAGATTGAAGCAGTGGTAGAATGGGAACGTCCTAAAAATGTTACAGAGATCAGGAGTTTTCTTGGTTTGGCTGGATATTATAGGTGTTTTATTGAGGGATTCTCACGGATGGTTTTACCTTTGACACGGTTAACCCGTAAGGGGAACCCATTTGTGTGGACCCAAGAATGTGAAGTGAGCTTTCAAGAGTTAAAAAGGAAGTTGACTACAGCTCCGGTATTGATATTGCCGGATCCTACAAGTAAGTTTGTGGTGTATTGTGATGCTTCTAAGTTTGGGTTAGGCTGTGTGTTAATGCAGTTCCGTCAGGTGGTCGCTTATGCTTCTCGGCAGTTGAAACCGCATGAGGAGAATTATCCGACACATGATCTTGAGTTGGCAGCCGTAGTGTTCGCATTGAAAATTTGGCGACACTTTCTATACGGGGCCGATTTTATTGTCTACGGTGACCACAAAAGTCTAAAGTATCTGTTTGATCAGAAGGAGCTAAATATGAGGCAACGCCGATGGGTGGAATTTATGAAGGATTATGATTTTGAATTGCAATATCACCCTGGTAAAGCCAATGTAGTAGCTGATGCTTTAAGCAGAAAGACGCTTGGTATGGCCAATTTGATGATTTCCGAGTATAATTTGATTGAGAAATTCAGGGATCTCCACATTCCTGTGAATACAGAAGATAGTCCGCATTTATTGACTACTACGGTAGTCCTGAATTCATTAGTTGAGCGGATTAAAGAAGCTCAATTGCTTGATGAAGAGATTCAGTCTATGAAAGAGCAGGACTTTGTCTCCACTGATAGGTTCGGTCTTAAGTTTTACAAGGATCGGATCATTGTTCCAAAAGGTCAGATGGTATATGAGGTATTAACTGAGGGTCACATGGGTAAGTACACTATCCATCCTGGTGCTACCAAGATGTACCAAGACTTGAAACGGAATTTCTGGTGGTCGGGAATGAAGAAAGACATTGCTCTATTTGTGAGTAAGTGTTTGACATGTCAGAAAGTTAAGATTGAGCATCAGAGACCTTCTGGATTACTGCAGCCCTTGGATATTCCGGAATGGAAATGGGTCAGTATTTCTATGGATTTTGTAGTAGCATTACCGAGAACTCAGGCTGGTTTTGATTCTATCTGGGTAGTTGTTGACAGATTGACAAAGTCTGCACATTTCATACCAGTTAAAACGAGTTTCTCCACAGAGCAGTTGGCTCGGATATATGTAAGAGAAATTGTGAAACTTCATGGTGTTCCTGAAAGTATCATTAGTGATCGGGACCCTAAATTTACTTCTAGACTTTGGGATGCAGTGCAACAGGCCTTCGGTACACAGTTGAGGCTGAGCACGGCTTATCATCCCCAGACTGATGGTCAGACTGAGAGGACTATTCAGACCCTGGAGGACATGTTGAGGGCTTGTGCCTTAGAGCAGGGAAATGCATGGGATAAATATCTTCCTCTGGTGGAATTTTCCTACAATAATAGTTATCATGCCAGTTTGGGCATGACTCCCTATGAAGCTTTGTATGGCCGTAGGTGCAGGGCGCCTACTTGTTGGTCAGAAATTGGAGAGAGGCAGTTATTTGGGCCTGATATGATCCAAGAGACTACCGATCAAATTATGATGATTAAGGATCGATTGAAGAAAGCACAGAGTCGCAAAAAGAGTTATTATGATGCAAAGCATAGACCCCTTGAATTTTCAGAAGGGGATCATGTATTTATCCGTTTGTCTCCGACTACGGGTGTTGGGCGTGCTCTAGGAGTGAGGAAGTTGAGTCCTAGGTTCATTGGGCCCTACCAGATTATGAAAAGGGTCGGACCTGTGGCTTATCATCTTGCCTTACCTCCACAACTGTCAAATTTGCATAGCGTTTTTCACATCAGTCAACTTCAAAAATACGTGCCGGATGAATCCCACATTGTACAGCCGGACAATATCGAAGTAAGAAAAGACTTGAAGTTTGTTGTGGGACCGTTTAAGGTTCTAGCACGTGATGAAAAAGTGTTAAGAAACAGGACTATTCCCATGATCAAGGTACAATGGGAAGGATTGACTCCTGAGGACGCCACTTGGGAGCGGGAGAATGAAATTCTCCAGCGATATCCTGAGTTTGATGTCAGGTATATGTATATTTGATATTTGATTTTGTGGGCAAAATCCTTAAAAGGTGGGGTGAATATAATGACCCTAACTGGTAAATCTTAGTTAGAGATTTAATTTAAGGATTTAAATGCCATAATTAGATTCAGTGAGCGATTTCGAGTATTTTGACTGTAATCATGACTATGTTATGAACAGTGCGTTCTGCCGGAGAATTTACAGTTTTGTGAATTAACCGGTAGAGCTTAAAATGAGCAAAATAATTTTAGGAACATAATTTGAAAATTCTGATGACAAATATGAGTTCAGAACGAAAAATTGTATAGTCTGGCACTTTCCGTGAAAATCTCGTGAATAGTGTTTCTACCGGGTATTTTGTACTGCTGTTTAAGCAACCGGTAGAGTCCAGAAATAAATAATTGATGAAATAAGAATAAGAAAGTCCAATATATGCCAAGCAAGTCAATATAGGCCCAAGAAAATGATAAGTTTATAAGTTTTAAGTGTCTTAAGTAAATGAAGTACAATTAGTGATTCACAGTGCATTTCGTCAAAAATGGTGCAAAAACCATACTGTGAATTATGAATATTGTTCCTTAGGAAATAAAAAAATTAATGTAAATGACTTTAGAAAAATAAAAAATATATTTGTAACTTTGAGTTAGTTCCGGGTTAGTTTAAGTGAAAATACGCGAAAGAAAAATACCCGGGTAAAAGGCCACATGTGCTCACCTTTTTAAGTCACTTAAGCCTCATTTCCAAATAAAATTCTCTCTCCTCTCCTCACTCCAAAACCGAGCTGCACCAGGAAAAAGGGGGGGTTAGGGTTTGTTTTTGATTTTGTTGATTCTCTTTGAATCTTCCACCAAATCTAATGACCCACCACATGAAATCGATTAGGAACTACTCAACGAATCCATTGCACCTATCCATTTGAGCTATAGTTGAGTGTGTGAAGAGTTATTCCTCCTCTCATTTTCGAGTTACTATTCATTGGAGGAGAAAAAGTGAGTTTTTGATGAAGTTTGGCTTGGAGATTGCTCTCTAGGCTTTGTACAAGTGTTTAGAGGTAAGAAACCTCTACTTCCATGATATTATTTTGATGAATTAAGTCATGAAATCTATGAGCATGTGTGGGTAGGGAATAATTGATTTTAGAAATTGAAATTGATAATGGTTTGTTGTTGTTTAGGAAGTTATATGGTAAAGTAAGCATCAACATGTAATTAAAAAATTGAAAAGCCCATGGTACTTCCCTCCCTAGGTTTCGGCCATGATGGGTCACATAGGGTGCATGGTGCAAAATTTTATTTGATATATTTAGAGTGTCTAATGTGTTGGAGTGAGTAGGAATTTGGTAAATTAGTGTGAAGGCCAAAGGGGAAAAAATCCTTTGTGTCTTGATTCCCTATGTTTCGGCTATGGAGAGTGGTGAGGGACTTGATGTCCCAACATTAAGTTGGAACAATATGGAAACATACATTTGTATGTGTAAGTTACATGTAATTAAAAAGAAAAGAGCCCTTGCCTATTCCTTATAGAGTTCGACCTATAGGGTATTTAGGAATATATTTTGTACATTTTATTTTAAATAAAATGTGTTGTAATAAATTGTAAAAAAAAAATGATGAGTTTTGAAGAAAAATAGCATGAATTATGTTGAAAATTCCTAAGGGAATGGGTGATTAAATTAAAGAATCCAAACGAGTATAAGGTGGTCTAGACTTGTGTATTGGCATAGTATTGGCAAAAATATAAAGAAAGTAAAGTAAACAATAAAGTGTGTGCTTATGAAATAAGCATGGCATAATATCATTTTATTGATGCATTGGAAATTATTCTCTAGGTGTGCCTAGGGATTGAGAAGGATCGGAAATCTCTTGAAGCGATAAAAGTAACTTGTTCCACAAGTAAGCGTATTGGTAAAGCTTCAAGAGGTAAGCTCTATGTTTAAGGAGTCTTTTCCTGCTTGAGTGCTCCACCATGGTTAGTGAACTATGGTTGGACTGTATGACTGTGATTTAGATGCTTTGTATAGATGCATTCATATAGAGTTATTTGATAACATGATATGTTTTGCTCTGATATGACTTCTGTAATATGATTTCTGTAACAATCTCTGGCCATTGATTGTATAGTACCCGGATGTCCGCTTTGGGGTCCTCCCTCGGGACTGATGGTGTACGCCTCTGATATGTCTGGTTCCGCTTTGGGGTCCTCCCTCGGGAACACGTGTATAATAGCCCAACTTAATTAATTAGTAAATCTAGTGTAATTAATTAATTAAACATGTTTTGGTGAGTGAAATTAAGTATAAGGCTTAATCAAATGAATCTGAGTCACTTTGGAGTTAAAAAGTGTACTCAGTGAAAATTAAGGGGTATAAATGGGTACTGGTGAAAGTGCCCAAAATATAAAAATAAAAATAGTAATATTCCTAGAATAATATTCCAGACTTTTGGGTAAAGTTTGGTAATTATTGGAGTTGAATAGATAGACGAACCAATACCCGCTTAAAGCCACTTAACCTATGTTAAGTGACTTAAGCTACCAAAAGACCCTCATTTCCCCCAGAAACCCGTCGAGGAACAGAGACAAAGAAAGAGAAAGGAGAAGAAGGGAGAGAGAAGAAGAGAGAGAGGAAGGAGGAAACCTTGATGGTTTTGGATGATTCAAAAGCCTAAATCGCTTAGAATCTCGTCCTCTTTCATAATCCTAGCTTTGTTTTGAGTGGGGAGCATTGTGGAGAGAGATATTACCTCTCAAAAATTCGGCCCTTTGGTGAAAATTGGGGTTTTGAGAGTTTTTACCTCCATTGAAGCTTGAGGAGCCATCAATCCTTGGTTGTGTGACCATTGGTGGTAAGATTCTAACCCTTGAACCTCATGATTCCTTGAAATTTGCATGAGTTAGGGTTTATGAATAGTAAATTGGGATTTTGATGAAATGTAGTTGAATTAGCTATGTTTTAGGAAGAATGGAGCTTAGAGCATGTTAGGGAAAATGCTAGGAATGTCATTTAATTGGTGAAAATGAGCTTAGATAGCTAAATGAGTATACTTGTAAAATGGCAAGAATATGATGCTTGATATTGGATTTCTTGCATTGTTGATAAATGGTATGGCTTGGTTGATTGATGATTGTGTCCTAATGATGTCTAGGATTGAGACATTTGGACCGACCGTGAGTGATCAACCGCTTGAACAAGCTATGGAGCTTGAGTAGCTCATTGGAATTGGTAAGCTCACACTTGTGTGGTGTTTTGAATTGAGTATTTGATGGTTGACTGTGAAATACTCTTGGATGCAATGTGTTGATTGCATTACACCATGTGTAGGTGTATGTTTGTAAAAGTTGATTGCTGAAACTGTTGGTGAAGAACAAAGGTTGACTGAAGCATTGAGGTAAGCCTTCGGACCTTGGGTGTAATTCCCTTGACTGTTCTACCAAGCCCTGAAAGGGTGGAGGTTGTGATTGTGTATATAAATGCAATAAAATAGTGTAATGCTTTGTTATACGTATGTGTATGCATTTGGTGTGGCATAGGATGGTGTTTCCCTATGTTGGTATATTGCATGACGATGCGTAAATCATACTTGGTAGTTAGCTGGCCAGTAGGACTATTTGCATCTGAGTTTCCTTAGGACAGCTTGAGAGCTCGAGGGATTTCTCCTGGAGATGTAGTGCACTTTGCATAGATATGTATTTACTGCATTATTATTGTTATTGCTATTACACTGATATGGAACTGTGGGGTGGAGAGATGCTCCAAGGACCCCTGGTTTACTGGATATATTCGTATATCTCACCCCGTGTTGTGGGGACCCCCTTTCAGGTAAGGATGCTGCAGGAGCCTCTGGTGGCAAGTGGCCATATCTGGATTATGCATGAAATATGGCATTTCTTTGAGTTTATGCATGCCTTTTGTAGTTGACATGTATAGGATTTTATTTTGAAAGCCCATGGTCATTTGTATATCTTGATTCATTGGATGAACTTAGCCTATGCTCATGCCTTTGGTTACACCTTTTGTTGATGGGAGCCAAGGGAATGATCATAGTGTTTTGTAAGCTAAGTTCTATGATTTGTAAAGGATATGTAATGTAAATGATGCCTACTTGAAATTCAATATATGCATGCTTGTTATGTATTGAGTTGTTGAATTGGTTGGGCTGAGAATCAATTAGGTACCTTTTGTTTAAATTGGTAAACGATGAGAAAACAAAGGTCATGCTGCCCAAATTCTAGCTAAATCTCATGAGGAGAGGTTGGATGAGTGCTAGGATTTAGTTTTGGGGCATGGACAATTGGGGTTTGTAATGGGGATGCACCTTCCCCTAGGCTTGGACTTGAAAAATGTGGGAATTGGAATTCCCTGGCAGCGCGCTTAAGCGCCCAGGAGCGCGCCCAAGCGCCCTGCTGCCCCTGCGAGTGCCAATGCATTCTGCCTCCTCGCGCTGGAGCGCCCAAGTGGGAGCTTAAGCGCCCAGGATTGCGCGCTGGAGCGCCCTGGCGTGCGCTTAAGCGCCCCTTGCTACAGAAAGTTGGGTGGCTTACTGCCCCCTCGTGTTTTAGCGCCCAGGGTAAGGCTTAAGCGCCCAGGGTTGCGCGCTTGAGCGCCCTGGTCCGCGCTTAAGCGCCCTTCGCCACTGAAGGAGGAGATGCTTCTGCCTCTGCGCGCTAAAACGTCTCCGTGGGAGCTTGAGCGCCCAGGATAGCGCGCCTGAGCGCCCTGTTGCGCGCTTAAGCGCCCATCCACACTGGAATGCCTGATGCTTACTGCCTCCGTGCGCTTAAGCGCCCAGATGGAGGCTTTGGCGCCCGATAGCGCGCGCTTGAGCGCCCGGTAGCGCGCTGAAGCGCGCGGGGCCTGTGACCAACACTCTCTTGTGTTGCTTCAAATTGTCCTAACTTGGACTACAGTGCTCCGATTTGAGCACGGTTTGAAGCCACAGGTAGCTAATGAAGAAACCTACAATATAGTAGAAGTTTTGAACTAAACAAGAAGTAAATTAATGGTTTAAAAATGGGAAATGAACATGATGTTAAGCTTAATTTATCTGTTTCCGCAAGGTAATATGGTTATGATCACGAAATTGGGTATTATAAGTTCGGTACGTTTTAAAATGAAAAATTTATCCGGATTTTAATTGAACCCATGTGATTGTAACTGCGCTTAATATCATAATGCGATGTTAACAAACCGGTTCTAGAACGGGGTGTTACAACGTGCGTTGATTTCCGCTTGGGGTCCTCCCTTGGGAATGACGGCGCACATCTCTGATATGATATGGATATATGCTCTGTTCTGTTATGATATCTGTTATATGTTGTATTTGTATACTCTGTATCTGACTTTCATGCAGGAGTGAGCCAGGGGTATGGAGAATTCTCTATAAACCTGGAGCTTACTGAGATTTGTAATCTCTCCCCTCTTTGGGGACATATTTTCAGGTGCCCAGATTCCCGGTGAGTCCTCACTAGGCAGGGACACGACACGTGGCTGAGGCAGTTGACAGACCGGATTTTGAGTGGCTGTAGGCTACTACCTTTTTGGAGTGTTTGATGTATTTTAGTATTTTCGCATTTGATGGATCATGATATTGATCCTTTATTTTGTATATGGCCTGTATATGTTTTGTACACGTCTGTCGCTTTGATGCATGTACATTTGGGTATTCAGGCACGTTATGTGATGAGGTAGTATTCAGATATGTTTACCTGTTGGATTGCATGCTGTTAGATATAGTGGCACTGAGCCAAGTTATGCATGCGCCCATGGATGGACATTTGAGTATATTTGTATAAACTGTTTATCAGGAAATGCTTCTGTGTGGGATTGGAAAATCCCCAGTTGTCCGATTTATAGAGGAAACTCTGCCCGATTTTCGTTTACGACGAATGAGAATTTAAAAAGAAAAAGAAAAAAAGTTAGCTCGTATTTTCAGAAGTTAAGTCTTCCGCTGTTTTCTGTTTTATCATATGTATGTTAATTGAACCGGCTCGAGACGGGGATGTTACACTCACAAACATTACAAATAAAATAAAAAATCTAAATAAAAAAGAAGACGATTGAATTGAAATAAAAGAAGTTCAATTTAAGTTAAATTCTACGTATTTTGATGGAGTTAAGGGTTTCAACATGTAATATATGTTTGATTATTTATCTTAATATTATAATAAACTAATAATATATAATTTACTGTGAAGTTAGATAAAAAAAAACTAATGCTTTTTAATCAAAAGAAATTTTAACTATAATCTAATTTGATTAAAAAAATAATTTATTGTAATAACTATGAAATTTTTATCTTAAGAAGTTGAGAAAAGTGAATAGGAAGTAGGAACACAATAATAAATAATCTCATAGTCATTGTTTTTTTGGGAGGTAAAATTGATAATCTAAGTTAATCTATAACAGTATTAGATGGTGGACTGGATAAAAAAAATCATAAAAAAATAAATGATAAAAAAAATCATAAAGGAATATGTGATTATAAGAAAAATCATAGTTTTTTCTTCTCAACTTTTACCTTTTATTTTTTATACATGGGCGCTACCTTTCTGGCGTGACCTTACTCATGAAACCATAATTGATTACTAAACGACGAAAAAGCCATGTAACCATATAACATATGGTTTGCGTAATTCATGAAATCTACAAGTTTATGTTTGAGATTGAACCTTTTTTTTTCTTTCTCTGATTTAGTTTTCGGCACGTGCGGAAGGTCGTTGAAAACACGATTTTGACCGTTAAAAATCCGAACCTCAAGGGAAGCTGGCACTATCACTGTGACCTTTTCTCTGTTTTCTGTTCGTTCCATATTGCACTTGTTTTTTCTCTGAATCTGTAGTTTCACTCTCTCTCTCTTTCTCTCTCTCTCTCTCTCCACCATGGATGAAGAATACGATGTTATAGTTCTGGGAACGGGACTCAAAGAATGCATCCTCAGTGGCCTTCTCTCGGTCGATGGACTCAAAGTATTTCTCCCCTTCTTAATCAAAACATTCTAATCTTGATCATTTTACATTGATTAGCTATATAATGTAAGATTTAATGATCATTTAATCTTACATGAATGTGTGTGGAGAATAAAAGCAATTTATTAGATAGTTACTTATATTTTATATTCAAATAGATTTGTGAGAGATAAATGAAAATTAAAATTAAAATTAAAATTTATTGGATAGTGATTAGTATTGGTTACAATGACTTAGGTAAAATTAAGTTTTCGTGTGTTTGATTTATTGGATCAGGTGTTGCACATGGATAGAAATGACTATTATGGAGGAGAATCCACTTCGCTTAATCTTAATCAGGTAAATATTTATCTGAACATGTTTACCAATCTCTCGTTTTTGTTCATTTAGGATCTCCTTGTATATAACCGAACAACTGATTTAACTATCACTATTCTTGAATATAGCTGTGGAAGCGATTCAGGGGCAGTGACAATCTTCCGGAGAATTTAGGCTCAAGCAAAGAATACAATGTTGATATGATCCCAAAGGTATACAAATTTTAGACTTTTGTTTTTTAAACCTTAATATTAATTTAGGTAAAAGATGCGTTTACAATTTTTTTTACAAATTATACTAAGTTTGACCGGTCATATACTTTTGATTAAAATATGACCGGTCAGAGACATAATGTAGTTTGTAAACAAAAAATTTGTAAATATAACCTTCCCCGTTAATTTAACTGTAAGATTCAATTCGGTATCCCTAAATTGCAGATAAAAAATTTATGGTGAATTTTTCATTCAAATTTTGCTTGAAATCTATCATTGAATTTTTTACTACCGGGACACCGGGGTGATCCTTTACCGATTTGGTTGAAAGACCTTGTTTTTTTTTTTCCCCCGAGAGAGTGGTTGTCAAAAAAACTATGCAAATAATTGAACTTCCGTGTAAGGAGGTCCAGTTTCAGACATGTTTTGGAGCCACAAAACCATAAGCTTGATTGTGATGATGTTGTGGTCTTAATTCACTGTGACACTGTTAGAGAGTTGAGCTTCTCCTAAGCTCAGTTCCACTGATCAATGAAAACTACAAAAATATGGAGAGTGTTGAGTTTGAAATCTAAAAAACAGTCTGCTTCTTTACCTGGAGATACTTGAATTTTTGAATTATATAGTCTTGTACAGATGTGAAAATTAGTACTCTATAACTTAACCTACTAATAAAATTTGAATCATGTACCAAAAATTAAACCTGAATCAACAGTGGATTTAACTATTTTTATTAATCGTAGTTGAGAACTTATTTATTTAAGACAGAAAAAGGAGTTGCCATTCTTCACCTTTTCTGTTCAATTTATGCTTCAACAGTTCATGATGGCAAATGGTACTTTGGTTCGCGTTCTCATCCACACAAATGTTACCAAATATCTGAGTTTCAAGGCCGTAGATGGCAGCTTTGTGTACAACAAAGGAAAGGTCTGAAGCTAAGTAAACTTTTCTCTGGGTCTATAGTCAATCATCTTCAATATAAAATATCATTCTTAAGGTCTTCTCTGTCAAGCTAATGAATTTGATGCTTTCTTCAGATTCACAAAGTACCAGCAAATGATGTGGAAGCTTTAAAATCTCCCCTTATGGGGCTGTTTGAGAAGCGGCGTGCTCGAAAATTTTTCATTTATGTTCAAGACTATGATGAAAATGATCCAAAATCTCATGAAGGAATGGACCTTAACCGAGTTACAGCAAAAGAACTCATTTCGTACTATCTCGCTGGCATTTCCTCTGAGTGTCTCTTTTTTGTGTGTGTGTGTGTGAATAATTTCAACAACGAATGATCAGTTATTTTTTTAATATCGTTGCTCTAACAATTTTGTTCATGGTAAACAATTACGATCTTCATATT
Source organism: Gastrolobium bilobum (assembly GCF_033153095.1). Lineage (NCBI taxonomy): Eukaryota > Viridiplantae > Streptophyta > Magnoliopsida > Fabales > Fabaceae > Gastrolobium > Gastrolobium bilobum. Next base: position 363,768 of record NW_026897840.1, on the reverse strand, counting down.
TTTTTGAACTTAAAACTGGGAGTGACTTCCCATATCAGTGGAAGTTTGCATAATTTTTTATGAAAATAATAGGAAATTTTAAGCTACTAAAAATATTGTAGTCATGCTCAACTTACTGGAGGAATGATATTCTTTCAGGATGATAAAACGTTATGAGCTGTCTCAGAATTTTCTGATTTGGTTATTCATTGCCTTATACTGAAATTCACGTGCTTGTTTCCTAACTATCACCATGTCTTCTATGTGTGAAAAATAACACTGTTTCTAATTAGGAAATATGGGTTGGACGACAACACAATTGACTTCATTGGCCATGCATTGGCTCTACATTTGGACGATGCTTACCTGAATCAGCCTGCAAAAGATTTTGTGGAAAGAATGAAGGTATCTAGTTTCCTTATTTGATAGTTATTTCTGGTTCCAATTTCCCATTATGTATTTCTTAAAAATTGTGATGCTGATCTTTGCAAGGCAGTTCCTAGCTCCTACTGTTTCCTTCAACATATACATTGCATTCTCTTCCAGTTCACATATATGCTGATGACATATAGAATATGCTTGAATAGTTTTGATACAGTTTCTCAATTCTATTTAGGATTAAATTACCTTGTGAGTTTGTGTCAAAGGCTGAAGAAGCAAGGGTGCAATCTATAACTCCTTGCGTCCTGCTCCTGGAATCATAACATTGAATTTTAAATACTGGGAACATGGCTGGTGTGTTTAAATAGCATCGAAGTCAAACAATTTATTTGAAGCCTTCTACTTTGGGGAAAAGAAATGAAAAATAGAATCACGGACATCCTTTTCACTCGAAATTTATTCTATTACGGGAAGATGTGATAGGTGTCTTGCGTGGTTGATTTTTTTTCATTCTTTCAGATTTTCCTGTTTTAGTGGAAGAGGGAAAATCATGAAATCATGGGAATGGGTAAGCTGTACAGCTAGTCAGAAAGCTTTTATCTTTTGTTTCAAATTTCAAATCCAGATATCATATCAGATATCATTACAGCTTTTCATCTTTGAACTTATCCAAGATTTTCTCATTGAATGATTCCTGGTTTTTGTGTGCTCATCATAAGATTTCTATTGAGAGTAGTGGGTTTTTCCAATTGTGAATATGCTTGTGCAAAGTAACAAGTGTGGAATTCTAATTTATTTTAACCGTGGTTTTACTAAAGCTATATGCAGAGTCTTTAGCACGTTTTCGAGGTGGATCTCCTTATATTTATCCACTCTATGGACTGGGAGAGCTTCCCCAGGTTTGTAACATACATCTCAAGCAGCAATAGAGTGTGCCTTGGGAATCTTATAAACTTCGACTACCTTGATGCAAAATTGGCAGGGATTTGCTCGTTTGAGTGCTGTTTATGGTGGCACCTACATGCTGAACAAGCCAGAATGCAAGGTAATATATGCTTGAGAGTATAAAAAAAATATGAATGCCTTATATGGGATGATATTCTTGACCTACTAATTATCTTACAGTGTGAAACTTAGAATCAATTTTTGGTGAGACATGATCTGCTCCGTTGTTCTTGCATTGGTTTTGCACTAGTCCAACTAAATATAAAAATTACCATACTTGAGCTGGGAATTTTATTTTATTTTTTATATATATCCACCGGTTAATCGATTACCTGAAAACTTCGTACCACTTTGAACCAATGGTCGTTGGTGAGCTGGGATATTTTTTATCTTCAGAATTGTTGTAAGTTTAATAATTGACGACCCGCTTCTTATGCCCAGTAATAGTTATTGAGTATAAAGATTTTATGTCATTACTCTAACCTTCATTTACTAGATCCGAGCCCAGTTACAGATAAAAGCTAGAAACCTAAAATGCTAAATAATGAGAACTTGTTGATCAAATACGTTTTAGGATGTACTTGAATCTTTATCTAGCTTGACCGCTGTAAATATTTAGTGAGGTAGCGGGGCATGATGCTGGATGCTACTAATTTCAGGTTGAGTTCGATGAGAATGGAAAGGCCAGAGGTGTGACCTCCGAAGGAGAAACTGCAAAATGTAAAAAAGTTGTTTGTGATCCTTCGTACTTGCCAGACAAGGTACGTAACTTGTAACATTCATCACATAGGAAGATCATCCGAGTTTTGTTTCCTTCAAATGAAGCCATCTATCTATCAATAGGTGAACAAGGTTGGGAAAGTGGCCCGTGCTATTTGTATTATGAGCCATCCGATCCCCAACACCAACGACTCTCCGTCAGCTCAAGTTATTCTGCCTCAGAAACAACTTGGGCGCAAATCAGATATGTATGTTCGTCAAACTTTTATATATTACTATATTAGTGATATACTCTTTCTTTTCTGCCTAAACCTCTGACAATTGTGAATTGAACTTGTTTCCTATGTGTCTATTAATGTATTACGTGAAACTTAGGCGTTTAAGCATCGATAAGTAAATAATTGAATTCACTGTTAAGCCATCAACACTGAGTTTGAATGCTCAACTGCAAGATTTGGTGGGCTAGGTTCAAACATTTGCTTCAGAAAATTATCTTTCTACCAAGGCTATGTTATTTTTCTTTAAAAACACTAGCCATGTTGAGAAAAGTTGTTGCCACAAATGAGGCAATGTATCAACCCCCCGAATATATGTGTTCATGGCAATATATCGCAACAAAATATTATTTAGGCTGGTGGCTACGTCAACTTCTTGTTATGTTACATTACATTAAATTGGGTTAACCCATGCTTCAGGTACCTTTTCTGCTGCTCCTACTCGCATAATATAGCTCCAAAAGGAAAATATATTGCTTTTGTCACAACAGAAGCAGAGACCGATAATCCTGAGGAAGAATTGAAGCCTGGCATAGATCTCCTTGGTCCTGTGGATGAAATCTTTATTGAAACTTACGATAGATTTGAACCTACTAACCAGCCTGATGTTGACAGTTGCTTCATTTCCACAGTAAGTATAATTTAAAGGGAATTTTATTTTCTTGGATAAGTGGTTTCACAATTTATATGGAGCTATGATAAGACTTTGTGTAATTGATATCCGTAAAGAATCATTTCACCCAAAAGTTTAAACTAATAGGTAAATATTAATGATTTTATATATCTCTAACAATATTCTCTTTTTCTTTTCCTTCCGAGCACTTTTCGGATGAGAGCAGAGGTTTACTATTCCATTTTCATCTAGCTCCCTAGCAAGAATGTTAGGACATTGCTAACTCTGACTTGGCCGTATAATGTTATCCGAATTAAGTATGCTTATATATTAACTTCTCTGGTCGCTATTTTGTTTCACAGGGTTTTTTGTATAGGAAAGAATTTTTACTGCATATTTAGCTATACTTCTTGTAACCATTGATCAAATGCTGAAAATATATATTTTACAGAGCTATGACCCGACAACACATTTTGAAACCACAGTGAGAGACGTGATTGCCCTGTACAGCAAGATAACTGGAAAGGTAAATAGTAGTTCTGTCTTACCAAGTGAGCAAAAAGTTGCTGGTTACTGTTTCGTAATTGAATTCTGTGTAGATGTCCAAGAACTGCAGAATTAATTTGTCCATTTTTGCGGGTTAGAAAGTATAATGGAAATTATGGTATTTTTAATTTTTTTGGTTTTAGTCTTCAGTGACCAGAATTAAGCATCCTTATATTAAAGACCTAAGACAATTGTTCAGAAGTATTATGTTTTTGTTCTATAATGATATTCCATGGGCAGATCAGAAGTACACAATTTAGTATAATAGAAGTAACAAGAATCACACACTTGTTTTGACTGTCAGCTCTCTCAATTGTTTTCTCTCAGCAGGTTGCTGCACTTCTTGCACCAATAGTAGACTGTTGGGATATAATATGTACAGATTTTACTTTTCTTTCTAAATAAACAGATTTAGGAGTAAACAATCATTTGGGTCCAAGATACAACCATTTCTTTTTCTTTTTTTTTGGTAAAACAACCATTTCTTTTAACTTGGAAAGTGTCAGTGACTTAGTTCCCAGGAGAGTATTGCTTTCCCATTTTAGCTGAATGAAGGGTATTCGACACTACAGTATTATTTCAACTAATTCATTTTTTTTTAATTCTTCATATCTCAGGATTTGGATCTGTCTGTGGATCTGAGTGCTGCCAGTGCTGCTGAAGAATGAAACTCAAGTTCAGCGGTTGAGTTCGCATCAGCATCATTGCGCCAACTCTGATATTGTACTTTCTTAATTCTTCTTCCCGAACTCTGAAATTGATTTAGACTCAGTTTCTGTGCTGTCTCCTCTCTTCAAGGAGCCATGAGAATTCTCCTCTTCATGCCATTTATTTGCTTTTATTACTATAAGGCATAACCTCTTGATTATTGAACATTGGAAAAAGATGTAACGAAGTTGATTCCCAACAAATTTCTGAAGAATATTTTTATTCCTTTTCCTTTCTCCTTCTCTGACTTCTCAAAATGCTAATACCTTCAAACCAAATTTATGATCGCTACGTGAGAACGGGATATCTTCCAATAATATAAACCATTAAAAAAGCTTTCACCCAACATCTTAGGGTTTTGAGTTAAAATGATTCTTTACATAGTTCCAAGTGACCATAGGATCACAAGTTCAATCTTTACTTGTCCCTCTTTTCTAGTGAAATTAAAATAAACACAAGATAAACCAAAAATTAGAGCAGTGTAATATCCACCCTTCAAGCTTAAAGGACTTTTGAAGGAGAGGATGTGTTAGAAAATAATATAAATCAATAAAAAAATTCTCATCCAACACGTGGTAGATCATTGCTTCACAAGATCAATGGATTCTCGAAATATTGCCATACAACCTCCAAACGATATTAACCATTCAACCTCCTTACTAGATAATATTATATGCCTTTTTCTACATACTAATATTTATATACCTGGCTTGAGCATTTACAATGTCCGTATTTAAGCCAGCCTAGACCTTGTCTACGTTATCAGCTCCTCTACCTGGTGATGAGGATTAAGGACTGATAACCCAACCGAATTAAACTCTTGGACCAAATCATCATTTTTGGTTCATCAAGAGTTAGAACCTACGTATTATAGTTATGTGGCATTGGCTTGTTGCTTCGTGTGTTAATTAATAATTAGTACCCAGTAAATAGTATCTTCCTCTGAGAAGAAAAAAAAAACAGTAATACTATAATGACTTTAATAATTATTTTAAAAAAAGGATTAATTTTTTACAATAATCATTCACCAAAGACGGCTTGCAGAAGTTCGTTTCATGGGCATGAGTTGTGCAATTTCTCTGCCAAAACCTACATACAGGTGTTTCATTTTGAAGGCCTCCATACAGGTTTTTCAATGCAACTGACGCATGTAAGTCTTTCATTCAGTTTTTGACATTTGGATTATTTAATTTTTTTAACTTCTCGTCCGTACGATTTACATCCCCTCTCTCTTTTATTTTAATTGGTTGGTCGCACCCAATGAATGGTGCGACCGTAGCACAATAAAAATTTAGCTGTAGAAGGCTGGTTTAGAGACAACAGTCTCAGCAGATGAATTTGCACCAAACGACCAAAGAATAAAATGATTTAATTTCTTTTTCTCCGGTGTTTTGACTTAAGGATACATAAGCAAGAAAAGCAAGAATTTCTCGAATACACGTGAATCTAAACCATATATCCTGAAAACTACAAATGCTACTTTACTCCCTTTTTGATTTCGAGAGAGCTTTCTTCCTCTGTGCAAGCATGTATCTATACATGTGAGGGCTACCTACATAGAATTATGCAATCCAAACAGTAACAAGGTCAACAAAAGGAAGATTAACCAAAGGACATTGGTGTCAACTGTCAAGAAAGATATTGAGTTCATGCCTGGAACGTAGATTCCCAAAGCAACAATAGCAGCATAGAAGTAATCGAATGAGTAGTTCCATTTGTTTGGCATCCTTATGCAATACTTCTCAGATGCCTGAAAAATATTCTACGTCAACTTGAGTCATCAAAAACCAACATATCAAATAGTTCCAGAGTCAACCAAACTTGACAGACAATCAAGTCTCTCCCCATTTCTCGTTTAAGGAATACCAAGAAAATGCAGGTGTTCAAGGTTTTGAAATATCAACTAACAATAAACTCAAGGGCAATGCAGAATGCAAAGTTTCACAAAAGAGAAGACTGCTATTTCCTTCTTGACTATAGATCAAACTCTATAAGTCCCTCCTTGTATTGTGGAAGCACCCTTACAGGACTTGCCCTCTGTTTGATGATTAGTAAATATAAGGGCAAAAGAGCAAACTATATATTCGTGATGATCAAACAGAACAAAACCAGTGGGTCTAGATCTCCTACAGGATTATAAAAGCATTGTGGACATTTGCTGCTCTGATTCTTTACCTTAATGAATGGCAAGGCAATGTATATTAGACCAACTTCGCTGCTGATGCCTGTTGGATATAGCACTAAGAAGGTGCTATATCTGCAAGCAAAAAGTTGTAGTGAATATAACAACAATACAAGAATTACCCAATACCCACTACTATACTCCACACAGCAGGCTTAACATTCAAACTTCATACCTGAGCCACAAAAGCCATGAAGGGGAAAATCCAAAAGCCTCTTTCAAGCCAAAGAAAGAATACCGAATGATCTACAATTGAAACAGCAAAGATTATCAATATTAACCTTTGTTAATTGTTCTCGGACCTTTTCGATGAATCGCTTTTCCATGGAACATAAGCAAAAGAAGAATTGCAGAGGAATTCACCCCACTCACTGCTTTAAATTGCAAACTGAATGTTCTTATAACCATTAAATCTATGAATTTAACATTTTATGTAAAACAGACCTACTCGAGTATGTTTCTAATTAATGTCATCTTGAATCTCTACTTTCACCATTTTAATTGTTCCACATCAATGACATCAGGACTGCCTAGATATGCCTGGCACAAGAAGCAGACATTTGGAAATTATATTATTTGAATACCCCAAATCATTATAGATAATCAGTTGAAAATCCATCCACTTACAGGAAGTTTATCTTTAGCATTGTTAAATATAGCATATAGACTTGTCAAAATTTACTGGGAGATATTTCCAAAAATTGATTGGACTCGTAGCTATAATTTGAGGCTATTTTGAAGGTGGAAGTGGGATCCCGCAACCATACTACATTCATCATTAACGCCAAGTAATAGTTTTACTGTAGTTTTTGCACTCTCGTTTTCCATCAAGTATGATAGTAGAATTTACAAAAAACTGCCAGACAGGAAGCGGAAGAAAACGTAAATATGTACCAATACAACAACAAAAAAGCAGGAAATCATGAAATCATGAAATACTTGCCTCGGTGATAGACCAGCTGATTAATAGGGAGCTTACGAGCACATGATTCCGAGTCTGTGATTCAAAGATATAGGTAACTTTTTCCAATAAAAGATTATGGTTGGAAGTTAAATTAATTTATTAAATGAAAGCAAAAGAAAATAAAAAAAGTTCAAATTTGTCTTAACCTCAGGGAAACTCCATAAGATGCCCCAAGCCAGGTACAACCTTGAACCTATCTGTGGCAAGGTTGCTGTTACTGGAGACCGCACCAGCCCTTCATCATTGAAAAAAAAAAACAAAAAGAGAGAATATCCATAACCAAACAGACACTTAACATTAATTGATTTAATTCCCATTTTTTTCATTAGCCCATAGTAATGACAACGAGCAACGGATTACTCACCTACCAAACCATGTAGAATCTAGCACACCATGCAATCCAACGCCACACCAAAAACCCCAGAACACAAAAAAAAAAAAAAAAGAGAGTAGAAACATAAGTTAATTCACACGAGAAACTTGGAACATTTTCCGATAAAACAAACAAAAGGGTGTCTCAACATTTAATAAAAATCAGTTCTTTTGGGGGGGAAACACCTCCAGCACAGCAGCGGTTTGAGCAAAAAGCAAAGGCTTTTCGGCTGCATTGTATACATTTTCATGGCCCGATTCCTTCAACGTCTTCAAAACAATATACAGAACCCGAGACCTGCGCAAATTTAGAAACTTAAGAGGTTACATTAAGAAACGAGGGGGCTAATGGTTAAGGAGAGTTGGTAAGAGAAATTGAGTGTGAGTACCATCCAAAGAAAACGGTCCAGTTGTAGGCAGTGAGGTAGAGGCGCCTGAGAAGGGAGAAGAAACCCGCCATGGAGGTGAAAGTGATGAGCTGAACAGAGTCAGAGAGATCTGGATGAAGGTGGAGAAAGAGAGGAATGGAATTCAAATGAATGTTGAATAAAAAAAGGGGGTATTGATAATTAAGGAGACAAAGAAAGATGGTGTTTGTGACTTTGTGTGTCTGGTCTTGTTATTACTCAATTAAAAATGGCATTGGTTACAGTTATTAGGGTAGTTCAACTCCCCAACCATATTCAAAGTAAAATTGAAGTTGTTGTTTCTCGTTGGGCAGCTTGAAAACACAATAAGAAAATTGATGATTTTTAACAGGAGTATAAGTCCAAAACTACGGGGGACTGAAATTTCTAAAACTATGATTTGTTACTGAAATTTTTGTCTCTATTTCTTTTTTCACGTGCATTAAATAAATGAGAGTCCAATATTACATAATTAAATTATATGAAATTTTATCATGAGATAATCCATTTCTCAAAATTACAGTTACATCATCTTTAATCTTCTATTCTGATTTTTAAAACGTGATTGTGGTAAAAAAAAAAAAGTTCAAAATTAATTTGCCTTTAAAATGAATAACTATGAATAAATCTACTTTTAAATTTTAGTAATGAAATGTGCAAGAACAAATTGTGAGTCTTCTTTTAATTTTACATATGATTGTTAATGAAATTGATTCTAACTGTTTTTTTAGTTTTATTTTATTTTATGTCACATACGCATTTAACTATTTTTAACTACATGTATTGATTATTTAAGTTATTATGAACAAAACCCATCATCTAATCAAATGTGTCTTCAACTACGTACTATAAATGAACCACATTAAGTGTTTTTACCACTTTAACAAGCATCCATATTTTATCACGTGTCACGAATTACGAATTTTTTTTCATAATAACTACCAAACCAATAATAGTAAAGAGTCTTAAAGAATAATATAAATCATTAAAAGGCTCTCATCTAATATCTTAAGATTTTGGGTTGAAATAATTTTTTTGCATAGTATTAGAGCTTCTGTGACCATAAGGTAAGGTAAAAAAAAAATTTAGATCCGTGCAATATCCACATTTAACTCATAGAACTCTCGTGTGAAATGGTGTGTTAGAAAATAATATAAATTATTAAAAAAATTCTCATCTGATATTTTAAAATTTTGAATTGAAATGATTCTTTAAAAATAATAGCATGGATTAACAACAATTTGAATCTCCTTATATATTATTTAGTTATCCTTCATCACAATAAAATGGTGTTCATCCGCATTTTCAAAATTGATCGACATTATTTCACTACAGCAGGATGTACTTATTAATAATATATTTGATATATGAACCCAGGGATCCAAAATCGGCTAGTTCAAATATATACATATTTTGGCCCTTCATCATTTCTTTTCAATGCATCTAGTGCTAGTCCTTCCACACCAGACGTGTCTCCATCTAGTAATGTTCAGCCATATCAACTCATCAAATTTAATTTAGAGCCCATTTGTTTGAGTTTTTCAAAAAAATAACTTTTATCTCTTCTTTATTTTAGAAGTATTTTTCATAAAAGTTAAAACTATTTATATTTTTATAAAAAATATTTAATTTTTTAAAAAAAAATATTTGACTTTTGACTTTTGCTTTTCTTAGAAGTTAAAATTTTTAGCTTCTGGAAAAAGTAGATTTTTGATTTTTTTTTGTGACTTTTGCTTTTTTTAAAAGCAGACATCCAAACGAACTAAAAATGAGAAGTGCTTTTTTTTTCTTAAAAAAAGCCGCTTTTGAAGAAAAAAAAACTCATCCAAACGGGCCCTTAGAGGAATATATTGAGTGAGATTTCATCTTTATTCCACTTTTATCTTTTTGAGTTAGTTCTTTATGTAGGAGCAATTAGTTATGCAGAAACGCGTTTTAGACCATTGTGGTTTGGGATGCAAACGGATTATCATCGTTGTACTGATTTATCTCTTGGTGCACATATCTCGTGCAAAATCTTTCCATGTATGATTCCTCTTCACAAACTGTTCACCTCAGCGCCGTAGCACGAACAACCTCCTTGAAGCTAGACAGTGACAGGTCTTTCAAACTATGTCTCAAGGGGAAATAGGAAGTGTGTGGGCATTCTCTCACTTTCAGATAGATGACATTACCTCAGCCTCTGCAACTACTAAGTTAATACTTGAGAGGCTGATGACTATAAATGTAGAATATATATGGGTTCTAAGAAATCATAGTCCTAAGCTGAACGAGCTCTATGTTTCTTGGGCTCTTCTTACACATTAAATCCAATTGGGCCTTAGTGAAAGAACAAAACCCAACACTTTATATTCTGAAAAATAATATCATAGTGTATAAGTGTTTTCAAGTTCAATCTATCCCTCAATTAATTTATAAAGAAGTAAATATTTTGGAATTTTTTTAACACAAACTGGTAGACTTGTGTATTTTTCATCTTTCAAGGCCAATGGATATTTATGTGGAAGAGCATATTAGATAAATATAATATAAAATTATTAATGTGATGTTTATTGAATAACTTAATCTTTTGACCTGGAATAATTCTTGAAAATTTTAAATGTTATGAACAAAAAGAGTTATATAAGAGGTATTGTTAAAACTTTTGACTTGAAATAGTTCTTGAGAGTTTTAAATATTATGAACAAATAGAGGTATAGGACCTCAGTTCATGGGTGGGCACAATTGGTTAAGGATTAGGCTCATACTTCACATAGGCATGAGTTCAAATACCGCTGATCAATATGAGAATTTTATTAGTGGGTGATCTGTAGTCCTTCTCATAAATCCTCAAAGAGGTTGGGGGTTTGTCTTGATACTGGTGGGATATTGATGTCTAACTCACCTAAATTTCTCATTAAAAAATAAAACATAAAAAATAGAGGTATAGGACATGGACAACAACATATATATATATATATATATATATATATATATGTGTGTGTGTGTGTGTGTGAAAAGAGATATTTTGGCTTTAGAGTGAGATTTGCAAGTCTTAATTTATATTTTAACCGATGATTTTCGTCCATCTAATGGTTGTAGTTTAAGAAGTCATACTAATTAACTAATTATTAATTACACTACAAGTCTACAAATAACAACAATTGATTTTCGTCCATCAACGGCTATATATATACATATGGAGAGATATTTTGAATTTAGAGTGAGACTTAAAAGTCTTACTTTGTATTTTAACCGTTGATTTCCATCCATGTAATGGTTATAGTTTAAGAAGTCATACTAATTAACTAATTATTAATTACACTACAAATAACAACAATTGATTTCCGTCCATCAACGGCTAAGAAAGGGAGTAAGACTTCTAAGTCTTACTCTGGAGTCAAAAGACCCTCCCCTATATATATAGGGATTATTGTTTGTTATGTCATTGGATGGTCAAGTCATGATTAAACTACGTCATTTTGTTTATTCATTTTCTTATATTAATTGATTCACCTTTGTATGGTTATGATTCTTTTTTTCTCTTTCTTCATTTATTACCATTGAACCATCTATATACGGTTATGATATATTGAATTAGATCATTTTACACCGGTGTAAGACATCTCAACCATTGATTTCAGTACATCCAACGGTTATAATTTAGGAACTCATACGAATTAATTAATCATTAATTATACTACAAATATCAACCGATGATTTCTGTCCATCAACGGTTGAGATGTGGTGTAACACTTGTTAGTCTTACACTAGTGTAAAAAGAACCTCCCCTTGTATATATATATGAGAGAGGTATACTTACAACCTAAAAGTTTTACAACCTTCTACCATCAAATCTTAATCGTTGATTTTCGTCAATATAACGACTATAATTTATTGGGAATTAATAATTACTTAATTAGGGTGTGCATGACAACCATTCTAATCCGTAGCACTGTTTCTGAAAAGAAATAATTCTTTTCTATTTATGTTCCTTGGAACAGTTTCTGAGAAAAAAAATGTGTTTGATAACATGTTCTATTTTTATTCCGAGAATGAGAATTGTGTTTGATAACATGATAAATAATATAATAAAAAATAATTCCTATTAAATATAAAAAAATTCAGATCATCACTTTCCTTTCCATATGGTGTGGTTGTGGTGGTGGCGGTGGCGGGGGGTGGCATGGTGGTGGCGGCAGTGACGTGGTGATGATAGTGGTGGTGGTTGTGACGGCAGTGGCTGCGGCGATGGCGGTGGTGATAGTGGTGGGGATGGTGGTTATGGAGGTGACGGCAGTGACTGCGACAATGGTGATGGGGATGGTGGTTGGTGGCGTTGCTGGTGGCGACAATGGTAGCGGTGGCTTGGTGGTGGTGGTTGTGATGGCATTATAGAGGTGGTGGTGGTGGTGGCAATGGCTGTAGCGGTGGCGGTGGCGGTAGGTGACAATGGTGGTGGTGGTGGTGGTGTAATGATGGCGATGATGGTGGTGGTGACGGTGCCGGTAGTGGCTGTGACGATGGTGGTGGTCGTGGTTGGTAGCGGCGGCAATGTCGGTGGTGGCTGCAACTATGATAGTGGTGGTTGGTGACAGTTCTGGTGATGGTAGCGGTGCCGTTGTGGTGGTGGTAGTGATGGTGATGGCGATGGCGGCAGTGATTGCGATGGTGGTGGTGACGGTGATAGTGGCGGTGGTTGCAGCGGTGGTAGTTGTGGTAGTGGTGATGGTAGCAGTGCCGTTGTGGTGGTGGTAATGGTGGCAATGGCAATGGCAGCAGCGGTTGCGATGATGGTGGTGGTGGTGGTGGTGGTGACGGTGATGGTGATAGTGGTGGTGGTGGTGGTTGCAACGACGGTAGTTGTGGTGGTGGTGATGGTGGCATGATGGTAGTGATGGGTGGAGGTGGTGGTGATGGTGGCGATGACATCGTGGTGGTGAGGGGTGGTCACGACAACACTAGTGGTACGACGGCGGCGGCGACGATGGTGGCGGTGGTCGTGTTGGGATGATAGTGGTGATGGTGATGATGGTAGAGATGGTGAGTGATTAAGAGAGATAACTGTTTCTCATTTTGTGCCCGGGAATAAAAAAGCAGAAATTTTCTGATTCTTTTTTCTGTTCCTCAGCACAAAAATTAATCTGGTTCATCCCGGGAACAAAAAAATAAACCGATTTTACCAAACGAGTTTTCTATCCATTTCTGTTCCCGGGAACAGAAATTAAAAAAAAAAATTGATTTCAGGAATGTTGTCATGCACACCCTTAGTGTGACCTAATAAAATTATAACCGTTAGATTAACAGAAATCAACGATTAAGACTTGGTGTAAGAGGTTGTAAAACTTTTAGGTTGTAAGTATATCCCTCATACATATATATATATATATATATATATATATATATATATATATATGGGAAGGATCCGTTTCCAAATTTGTTTTACACATTTTTGTAAATTACATTATGTATTTCAGGAAGTACATAGTGTAACCTAGTGTACTTCTGGGAGTACATAGTGTAGTTTGTAAATAAAAAATTTATAAATATAATCCTCCCATATTTATATATATATATATATATATATATATATATATATATATATATATACATAGGGTTAGGATCATTTTACACCAGTGTAAGTTACACTCTTAATCTTGTCCGTTAATCTCACTTATATTTAAGGGCTCTAATTTTTTAGTAATGTGAGCCATTATATACAAGTGGATCAGTGGTCAAGATTGAGTGTAAGACTTCTAACTCTTACACCGGTGTAAGAATATCCTGCCCCATATATATATATATATATATATATATATATATAAGTTAGGATCATTTTACACTAATGTAAACCTACACTTTTAATCTTGTTTGTTGATCCTATTTATATCTAAGGGCTCAAATTTTTTAGTAATGTGAGCCATTAGATACAAGTGGATCAATGGTTAAGATTGAGTGTAAAACTTCTAACTCTTACACCGGTGTAAGAATATCCTGTCCTTATATATATATATATAGGGTCAGGATCATTTTACATCAGTGTAAGTTACACTCTTAATCTTGTCCTTTGATCTCATTTATATATATATATATATATATTTTTTTTGTAAATAAAGAGGGGCTAAGCCCCAGAAACAGAAAGAAATTACAAATCAGAAACTAACAAGCTAGACATATTTCTAGCATCAGCAACTATAAGTTCCATCAACTGAGGAGGAGGATCTTTAAAAATCTTGAAATGGAGATTATTAGTCTGCCTAGCTTTAGCTAACCAATGAGCACATTTGTTGTTTTCTCTCTTGGTATGAACAAGATGAATAGTCCAATCTGCTTTTAACCATAATCTCAATCTGCTAGTGACTTGAGAGTCCCTAGGATCTTCATGCTGCTCCTTTAACATCTGGATGGCTTGGCTAGAATCACATTCTAGCTCTATTCTTTTTAATCATGTTCCCCAAAGCAGTTCCAAACCTTTCAGTAATCCCCATAATTCTGCATCAAGAGGATTGCAGGAACCTAAATTACAATAGAAGCTTCCCAAAAAGGATCCATTGTGATCTCTTAATATACCACCACAACTAGTTTTTTTCATGCCACTAGAAGAAGCTCCATCACAATTCAACTTAACCCACCCTTGCTTGGGTGCTGTCCAAACGCTATCGTTGGAATCACCACGACGCTGATAAATTCGGGCTTGCAGAATCTGTTGGACAAACATCCAAATTGAAGCCTGTGATTGCTCATCATGACAGAAATGATCTTCATGGATCTCCAAATTTCTCCACTTCCACAAAAACCAACAAGTAGTAAAGAAAATATCCCTCCAGTCCTTCACTTTATTGGAGGACCACATGTTATCGATATTTAAAGTCAACCAATCCTGCAAATTCGAATTCATAAAGGAATTGGGTATCGAACCTGTAAACCAAGATTGCCAAATCTTCCTAGCATGTCTACAATCACGAAGAACATGAATAATAGTTTCCTCATGATTTGGACAACTGGGACAGACATTTGAACCTCCGCTCCACTTACTGGTTCTGCTGCGCACTGAAAGTTTAGCAAGCAAAGTCATCCACATAAACACTTTCACTCGTTCTGGTCCATTCCACGACCAAACTTTTTTCCATAAGCTAGTGTGAACATCTGCTGGGAGGTTCATAAGATTACAGTAAGCGACCTTAACCAAAGAAGTCGAGTGATGATTATTGATCCAAACTAATCTATCCTCCCCATTCCTTGGAATAAGCCTGAGATGATTTGTTACTGCATCAGCCAAATCTGACTCCAGAAAATGATGAACAACTTCAAGACGGAAACCATCATCCACCATATAATCTGCAATTGATTTCTGACTCTCCTCCCACGGCACCTGATTGCTCGACAACTGCTGCAAATTTTCCTCCCATCCTAACCAGTTATAAGTCCAAAGCTTTACTTCAGAACCATCTGCTATTTCCCATCTAAGACCAGCAAGGAAATTACTCCAACATTTAGCAAGATCACGCCAAAGTTTAGAGTCATATGATTTTGCCTTTATACCTCTCCTTAAGTCTTGACCTCTACCATACTTGGCTACTAAAATCTTAACCCATAAATCATCTTTCTTAGTTAACACCTTCCACGCCAGTTTATGAATATAAGCTTCATTTTGGAGTCGAAGGTTAATTATTCCCAAACCACCTCTATCTTTGGGTTTATACATTTGATCCCAAGCTACTAAATGAGCCCGCCTTCTGCTATCCTGATCTCCCCAAATGAAAGCCCTTTGTATCTGCTCAATTTCATCACAAAACGTTACTGGTAAAGGACCATTCTGCATATGGAAAGAAGGGATTGCAGCAATGACCGATTTCACCAAAGTAACTCGACCAGCAAAAGAAAGGCAATGGCTTTTCCAACCATCCAGTTTTGAACGTATCCTATCCTTGATAACTCCATAGTCTGCTTTAATATATCTCCCTTGTTTAACAATAGAGCCTAAATATCTGCCAATACTAGAAGTGCGCTTAAAGCCCATTCTGTTGACAATCCTTGTAGCAACTTGAGTATCAGTATTCGGGGAAAAATAAATCAAAGATTTATTTGCACTAACACTTTGCCCCGTATCTGCTTCCGCAAAGAGAATGATATCATCTGCAAATAAAAGGTGGGATACACTCGGCCCTCTTCTGCAGACTGTAATAGGCTTCCACGAACCCATAGTCACTTTTTCAGCGATCAAGTGGGAAAGCTTATCAACACACAACACAAAAATATAAGGAGATATTGGATCCCCTTGACAAATTCCTCTCTGAGGAACTATGCAATCCGAAGCCACACCATTTATCAAGACCCTCGAACGATTAGAAGTTATAGAAGCCATTATAACACCAATCATCCAATCAGGAAACTGAACTTCAATAAGCACTTTATAGATAAAACTCCAACTGAGTTTATCATAAGCTTTTTAAAGGTCCAGTTTGATTGCCATTGTACCTTTCTTTCCTTTTACTCTCCCCATAGAATGAACCAGCTCCTTTGCTACTATAATATTATCCTGAAGCTGACGATTTGGCACGAAGCTAGCTTGGTAAGGAGAAACTAAATTCTCCATTGTAAGCTTAAGCCTATCCACAATGATCTTGCTCATACCCTTATAAATGACATTACACAAAGAAATAGGCCTGAATTGAGAAACATACATTGGCTTAGGAACTTTGGGGATCAAAGTGATCAGAGTACCGTTGACTTCCTCAATGCTGGAAGGGTTTTCTGCATAATACTTGATATCTCTCCAAATCTGTTCACCAATAAATTCCCAGTTCTTTTTGTAGAATGCCGCGGTATAGCCATCCTCCCCTGGAGCTTTCGAATCTTTCATAGAAAAGAAAGCTCATCTGACTTCATCTTTTGAAATTGGAGCACCTAAGTTAACAGCAGTTTCATCGTCCACCTTTGGCCAAAGAGTCTGGACCCAAGGACGATCATGGTTTTCTTCAGAAAATAGTTTAGAGAAGTAAGCATTTATTACCCGTGCAATGTTGTTATCTTCTCTAATCAAGTTTCCAGCATCATCTTTCTACTCCAAGATCATGCTCCTTCTACGTCTAACAATTGTTTTCGTATGATAGTACTTTGTATTCCTATCTCCTTGAGCTATCCAAGTAGCACGAGACTTTTCAAACCACAAAAGTTCCTCCTGTTCTAAAACTTGTTCAAGTTCACCCCTTATCTTGCCTTCAATCTTTTCCAAATGGCTTTTATTCTGCTCAGAAATTGCCCTCTGGATACCTTCAAGCCTACCAATCAACCTGTTCTTCTTATGATGGATATTACCAAACACATCTTTATTCCACTGCTTAATAAGAGGAGTGAAATCACGAAGACTATCAACTGTTCTTTGATCCTGACGCCAGTTTTCCTTGATGAAATTGTTAAAAAATTGATGATCCAACCAAAAACGGAAAGGGCGTTCCACCCCATCAACTTTGCTTGGCTCTAAGGTAATAAGGATAGGATTATGGTCACTGTTAATACGAGGAAGCACTCGAACCTGGCCTTCATGAAACATCAACCTCCATTCAGCATTGCTACAAGCTCGATCTAAACGTTTAAAAACTCTATCTAAATGAAGAAATCTTGGTCCTCGCCATGTAAATTTAGAACCTATTCCTTCAAGATCAATCATCTTTATATCAGTTAGAAGAGAAGCAAATTTATTACATCTGCTAGTATCAACTGGAGCACCACCACGTTTCTCACTTGGAAAGGCAATTTCATTAAAATCACCTGCAATTAACCAAGCAACCGAGATATCTTCTGATAACTGAAGTAAATCATCCCAAAGTCTCTTCTGAATTTCTTCTCTAGGACTTGCATAGATAACAGTATAAAGAAAAGCTTGATGATCTGCCAATGTAACACGAACATGAATAAATTGATGGGTCTGTTTTAATGCTTGAACCTGACACCTATCATTATTCCATAGTAACCAAAGACCTCCCGTAAATCCATGAGCATCCTCCACTATTGAATTATTAAAACCCAGCTTTTTTATTATCTGTTTTGCTTTTGAACCACTTACTCGAGGTTCAAGAATAGCTGCCACCTCAATCTTATGCCTTCGAACCATCATTTGAAACGTTGATTTGAAGCACTTTTTAGCCGCCCCGCGGTAATTCCATGTAACTAAAGACATTAATCAATGGTAATTTGGCAGGATTGTGGGTCCATTGCCATCCCATTGTCATTGCACTGAGTTTCAGATTCTGAAATCATCTCCACCTCAATATTGAGCTTATGGTTTATTGGGATATGCTTTCCTTTATCTCTACTTGGATCAGGCGCTTTTGGTTGGGACAAGCCATGATCTAAGCCGTTGATATTTTGACCATCCTTATCCACCTCCATTTGATAACAATCTTTGTTATAATCAGCAACAGTACTCCTAGCCACCATGGAATCTCCACCGCTTTTACCTCCAATGTCCTTACTACTATGAATCGCAACTTGCCTCCTCAAGTTCGTTGTATTATTGTTTGAGGTACCTCTGTCAACTATCTTCCCATTTATTTGATTTTCTTTTTCATGACCTGTCGTAATCCCACTTAACGTAAATCAGTTGGGGTGTTCCTGTAATTCAACATTAGGGCGGCTTCTAGGGTTTCTGTGTTTGGACCGTTGAGATGTACTAATATCAATATTAACAGGAGAGCCCACCATATTGACGTCATTTATAACAGCATCCGGATTAGTCGCTGGGATATCATGAGTAATATCATCTTCATTAGAGCCCATTAAAGCAGCGTAACGGGAATTTGATTGATTATCAATCATAACCGGCTGATTTGATTGCGGTTGATTACTCCCTTGATTACTCCATTGATTATTCCCTTGATTACTCCCTTGATTATTCCCTTGATTACTCCCTTGATTACTCCCTTGATTACGCCTTGATTCCCTTCGAACCGGTTCCTGCTTCCTGTTGTCCGCCATTGGAGTTTGAATTTTTTATCGACGTTGACGTTGCACCACCATCCAAGGACCTAATCCATTTTTCTGAAACTCAGCCTCATCTTTTTTCCCGTCTTGATTTTGCTGATTATCCTTTCCTTCAACTGGTATCTCAGGACAACAATCTTTACTATGTCCATAGCGCCCACAATGGAAACAAATAAGGCCTAAACCTTCATATTCTATCTGTTTAGTTGCTCCGTCCAACACATATTCACCCTTCAAAGGCTGAGCAAGATCCAGTTCCACGCAAATTCGAGCAAACTGTCCTCTTACATGCTCATTAGTTGTCTTATCGATCTTCAACATTTTACCTAGCCAGTTACCAATACGGCGGAAAAAGGCTTCATCATAATACTCCAGTGGGATACCCGGTAATCGCACCCAAGCTGCAATCTTCATCACACTTTCAGCATTTGGTCTAAAAGCTGGCTCCCAACGTCGGAGTGATAAATAATGGCCTAAAATAATCCAAGGACCACCATTTAGAGCAAAAAGAAGATCATCTTTGTTGCTAAATTGCACCACATAGAATCCATTACCTACATCTGTAACGTTAGTCTTTCCAGCTCTAGCCCATAGTATTTCAATCTTCTTTTTCATGAAAGCCACTCCTGTATTCCTTCCAAGTAGTTTTACAATGAGAGCTTTTTCCCAAACCTTCAGCATTCTTGTTCTTGCTTTTCTAGTACAACCAAAATGAGTTCTACCATCTTCCTCTGTCCACATTTTAATCCCACCATAATTCACATCCTCTTCCTCCACAGGTGCACTTTGATCAACATTTTCTTCCAAATTTCAATCCATTCCTTCCCAGTCATCTGTTTCACCATTGTGTTGCATGAGCATCTCTCGCCAAGTCATCTTTTTATTACCGTCGTCAACATCCAAGATTCATGTCTAGGAACCCTAGACTGTGATTCAGTAAACACCATATCTCCATCTTTATTTCTCTTATTTATCCTACGTAGTAGATCTTCTTCTTCTTTTGAAGTTTGGCCTTCAGTAGCTATATTTTCCTCCATGAAAAGGAAAACCCTAGCAGAGCATTTTTTGAAAAGGAAAACGCTATCAGAAATTTTTTTAAAAGAACAAACTTTTTACCGTTAGAAAAAACATTAACACTACGTATTCTAATTTAAAAAGTTTATCTTTAAATTAAAAATATCACTGTATAAATCTCACGCCAGGGCCCGTTGGGCTTACGTAAATCAGTTTTATAAGTGGCACTGTTACAAATTCAGAGCATCGTGTCACGACATTACATTTATGAAAAATATGTTTTTATCTTTATTTTAATAAATATTAAATAAGTGAGTTTTATTTTAATGGCTTGTACATAATGACAAATTTGCAACCTGCTTTTGCTTATATAGCCTTGGATTTAGTATACGACATGTACTTGGGACATGTCGAACATATTTTTGGTGTTGTAGGAGTATGTATATTTTTCCTAAAAATAGAAAAGAGTGGGAATTCAGGAAAAAATAATCATATAAGGGTAGGTAAAATAAGAAAGATAAATATATTATTATTTTTATATTTAATAAAGGATGCATTTCGGGACATGTCCCATGAACCTTGCCTTGCAGTTGGGGCACAGTTGCAACAGATAATGCTGCCACATCATTTGAATTTTGATCTTCTTTTTTTTATCTCGCAGAAATCCAAGAATTATCAAATGGGTTCACCAAATAAGACAAGCTGTGACTTCACAATTACATGATTTGACTCATAAAGTGTGAATGTATCTGCATATGCAAAGAACATCAGACTAGATACATGCGTGCCATGATATTCTATTGCCGTAAGAAAAAATTACCTGGGTTCTAGAATCACACTGTGCAATGTCATTCATACAGTGGAGCCAGCAGTAAAGTTTTTTCGATACTTTCAGTAGTAATAAGGAGTTGGAAGCGAAGATAAAATTTCTTCAGTTTAATTATATATATATAGCTAATTAATGGAAAGCGATCTACAACTGCTTCAAAGGAGATATCCAGTCCACGGTTCAAGTGGTGATAGATCCAACAGTTCAAATTGCAATCGGATTGATGTCAGTCTCATGTCCATAATAATGGAGTGTGTTCTTTTCTTAATGTTTGGTGGTTAAGTATGTATAATATATTTAGTGGTACATGATTTAATGCCTAAATAATCTCTCCAATAAAGAAATTATAAAAGTATAGAAGGAGGCGAAGAGTCACCTCATCTTTATATAAAGAAATGGAAATTGTTTCTAAAAGGTTAAAACTGTTGTTAGACATTGTAAAAATATTCCTCACATACTATTGTTGGTAAAATTTGAGAATGTATCTCTAGTTTTAACGAGGAAGTTTGAATTGTTGTAATTTTACTATTCACAAAGTGGGAGATTTGTTAGACTAAGTATGGTGATTTTTACTCCCGGAGATTTTTTGTTTGTTTGTTTGGAGGTAAGAACTAAGAAGTTTGACAGAGAAGGGTTTAGGTATTCTTGAAATATTAAACCAAAAGACATCAAGTCTTGAAATGTTTAATAATGTTATCTTCAACTTAAGAAATCCTAAAGATAATGTAAGGTGTTTTTTTTTTTTTTTGTAAGTTACAAGGAATAGAAGACACAACCACAGACTCACACACACCCTATTACACACACCCACACCACTAGGCTAGCCCTAGTGGTTAATAATGTAAGGTATTGAGCTTGTATGTTAACCTACTTGGACTATATTATTTATGGAAAAAGTGTTTGTTATTTTTTATTTTTTTTGGATAAATGGAATTAAAGACAACTACAACTTAGTACACAATCTTGGGCTAGCAATGCCCCTCAAGTCCCTATTAACTAAATCAATACAAACATGTGGTACTTCATGCCAAATATGGTCCTGTAAAGAACCTTAGGATACATCATCCCAAAAGCTAGCTCAAAGGGTGAGAATGTCCAAGGCCTTATAAAGGCCACATTAGTTACCCACACAATCAATGTGGGACTATATAATCTCAACACGCTCCCTCACACGAGAGCCCATTGGGCTTGAAGAGTGTACAATGCAACAGGCCCAGTCTACCTGTGCTAAGAAACGCCACAAGAGAAAATGGGGGGCGGCGATGTTTTGATACCATGTAAAGAACCTTGGGAAGTTAAGAACCTTGAGGTCACCACCCCAAAAGCTAGCTCAAGAGGTGGGAGTGCCCAAGGCTTTATAAACTCCACATTAGTTGCTCTTCAACCAATGTGGGACTATATATCTCAACACGCTCCCTCACGCAAGAGCCCTCTTGACTTGAAGCGTGGATTATGCAACAGGCCCAATCTTTGGTTTACCTTTTTGTGCTTCCACTTTAAAGTGGGGGGCGGTGAGGATCGAACCTCAAGCTCTGATACCAAGTTAAGAACCAATTCAACCCAAAAGCTTAAGCTTCACATGCCAAATATGGTCCTCTCTATAAGTGTGGCTTAGCTTCACATGCCATTGCCTCCTCCTCATCCCACCAATTCTCTTAACCAAAGAGGCTAAAGGGTGATGTCTGTCAGATTGTCACAACCCTTACTGATCAAGATAATAGCAGTTTGAAAATATCCTTCCACCCAAATCTTTCTAAGGCCAAGATTCCACGTGAGGGCTATCCCGTTAAAAAAACCCCATAGCTCAGGTCTAGTGTAGGAACCCGACCCCAAGTTCTTGCAGAACCCAAGCTACCCACTTGCCCGCAGCGTCTATGATCACACCCCCACAACTAGACCTCCTTCCTTCCCTGCAACAGGAGCCATCAACATTGAGTTTATACCAATCATCAGTAGGAAAACTCCAGCTAATGAATCTTTCCACCTTGTCATGATGTTGTAAGCCATGACTACTGAGAATTCTACGAGCCTCGTCTGATTGAGAAACAAAGGCTTTAAATGTTTGTCATTTTAAATAACACAATTTTGTGTCATTTTTAATGAAACTACATTGTTTTGGTGTATTTTTACATTCTTTTCTTTTCACAAAATTAGGAAGAAAAAGAAAATGGAGGAGAAAGAATATAAAAACACAACAAAATGACGTAGTTTCATTAAAAATGACATAATTTTGTGTCATTAAAATAACAAATATTTTTCCCAATGTTAATATATCCAACATTTTTCACGTTAATATTGGTCTCTACTTTTCTCTCTCTTTCCCTTTCTCTATTTTCTATGAGACATACTGACAAGAGATCCACTTCCAAGTTCTGTGATTGCTTCCGCGCGCTGATGGTGGACGGTGTCCCAACCCATAATGCATCCACACGGCACACCACAAAGTCAATGGACCATTGGCGCACCTGAGAATTCTTATTTTGTGTGCCAATGATAGAGAGGCAAAAAGATTGCAGGGGATAAAATAGCAGAAGCTGCTGTTTTTAGCGAGAGTGCTTAAGTAGGGATTGGTGGGGAAGACATAAGAGATGGGAAGAAAAGTGAGGTGGAAGAAAAATATAAAGATTGCGATGAGAAAATTCAAAATTGAGACTATATAAACAATTGAGAACATAGATGTATAAGTGATCATGATGGATTTAAGTGATGAAGGGTATGTGTTGTCCATTGTGATTTTATCAGGGGTAAAATTAAAAGACACATTACACTTTGCTTCGAAGCTGAAACAAACTAATAAACACGAATAAAGCTGTTACTAATAGGTGGAAGGAAATTTAATTCGATTGCTTAATGCTCCTGCAGAGTACATGAATAATAGCTACGGATCAGAGCACAAAATAGGCCTTCTTAAATGATTCGCATTTACGAAACTTAGCATACAATGGTTCCTTGTTAACTTCAACATTAAGGGACACATCACCAACGGATCTAGAAACTAGTAACATCAAAAACTTCATAAATGAGAGTGTTTTTACGCGAATTTAAGCCAGCCTATATTTATACGGTACTTTAATTGATATGGCAAAATAAAAAGATATGTGGAAAATATTGGTCCTCTTATTTTAAGTAACAGCTATTCATTTGTCATAACCAGCTTTAAATTATAATTATAATCAAATATTAATCTTCAATCATTTTATTATATTACTTTGTATTTCGTAGTGTTTTAATTCAGATAGGTATTGTATAGATCATCATCAATTAATAATTATTTTGTTATGACAAATTTAGTACGATAAATTTCAATTCATTATGTAGTTTTAAAGGAGAAATTTATGGTAAGTCCCTTTACCTTCGATATCAGCTGCAAATTTTTAGTTGGTATAAGTAACTGTTGTATTGCTAATTGATTATGATAATTTTTTTAAATTACACTTTTCTTCATTGAAAAATATTTACATTACACTGTTTTTTCCCCCTTTATTTTCAGAAATTACACTCTCCTAAAGAGAGATCAGATACCTCATTTCTCACCCCAAAAGACTCTCAAGACTAGCCCGTGAAAAAGAGAATATTTCGTCTCACGAGAAAACAGAACAACGGAACAAAAGTCACTCTGCCTATGCTCCTCCGATACTTTATTTTAAAGCTTTTGAACTTGATTTCAGTTTTGCAATTGTAGATAGTAGACACCAAAGAGATATGCACTAATCGCAAAGCGTTGTCGTCTAATAAAATTCACAGCAAATTGAGATGTTTAGTGCCAGCAACCAGATTCCACCTGAAAAATAAAAAGGTTGTAGATATTATGGGTATTAATTGTGCCCATAAATACTATATGAACCTAACCACAAACACTATTGAAGCATGGCATATGAAAAACAAGATTCCCAATTGTGGCAGAGATACTGCTTTGCCACATTGAGCAAACATCTCAAAAGGATTGTAAGCCGCAAAATTGATTTTCTATCACTCCAAGTCCACACCCCATCCCTATGTATATCTTCTACGGTTTTAATTTAAAAGGACTTCATAATTTGCAGTTTTTACATCCAATTGCTCAGATTTCTATAATTATGTTCAACATTAATTTTTTCTCATAATAACCTTAAAAGTTTTGTAAGTACCGTAAAAAATTCTTATTCAAAATTTTGACATAATTTGTCAAGTAAGTTAACTTCTTATTTTTTAAATGTTTAAAATTAACAAATAAAATAATGCAAATGATATACCCAAAAAAATTAGGGATTGATATTTCTCATGTTGTAAGGAATAATTTTATCTCCTACATACATAAAAGTGTGTGAGACTTATGTAGGACCATGTAAGAATAAAAGAGAAAAAAATAAAATATGAGTCATACACATTTTTATATGTATATAGGATATAAAATTATCTCCTGTAATATAAAAAACATTAATTTCAAAAAATTATTAGTAAAACTACATTTATATTGCCAAATATTATCCCTGGCTTGAGTGATACCATTTCATCAAAAGTGTACATGTAGTAGTCTCGGCACAGCTATTTCTTTCATCGAGGAGATGCCATTTTGAGAAAAAATAAAAATTCCCATTTCTCCGTACAAACAAATCAAAATATTTGATTTTTATTAATGTAAACCATTAAATCATAAATGAATCAGGAGAATATTAAATATTTCCCATCCCATCATAGGACAAGTACATTTCCATGCATGTATGGAACAGTGCAAATGATTCCACAATCATCGTCAAACAAACAGTATTACACGTTCATTTGTCACGTACTACATGATATCAGCGAATATTTTTCTTGGGATAAATATCAACGAATATTAGGTGACCTTGAGGCAGTCCAATCGGAACCGGTGATAAATCTATCTTATCATAAGCACGGTGACATTGAAAAAAAATATATAACAATGAACGTAGAATTTGTTATGGATGTCATATCTTAAGGAAGGATATTATTAATTTTTTATCTATCTAATTATCTATTGAATTAGAGAGAAAAATGTTGAAAAATAGAGAGAGAAAAAATACTAATCCAATAATAATTAAATAAGTAATAAATTGATAGTGAATTTTTTTTTTGTAATAAAAATATTCATTTCTACCTTAATAGGGTTTACTTTTTTTATTCTCGGGGAGACAAATTTGCTTTCCCGCAAAATATTCAAGGAAAAAATTTATTATTTTATTTTATTTTAAAAAAGATTGCACATTTATCAATCATGTATGGCAGAACATTGTTATATATGCTAACAAGATTATTTTGATGTGTTCCAGGAGCACAACACTATTCGATGGTCCTTTACTAAAAAAAGAAAATTTTCTTTAATTTATACCCTTTTCTTTTTTTTTAAATTTCATCTCAATCCATTTTTTTTTCTATTTTTAGAATGAGAGTTGAAGCTCCCGAGCATGTTAAACTAGCTCGTGCTAACATAAGACTTGTATTATCCAACTTAATAACCCAGAACAAGCAACCACCTAATAGAGATAAAAAAATAATCCTACCTACACATACTATGTTTTATTTTCTCTTAGTTATCACTGTACACTTTTACTACGCCATTCATCTTTATACACAACGATTTGTGACCCTTGGTGATATCTCTGTGGTAGATATATGCAAATCTCGTACAAATCTATCAATCTCTAATTAGACATATACACTCGACCCCACTGTATCGAAGAGAATTGTGTTGTACCAATTTTTGGGGATATTGATCAGTCTTATCGCCTGATAGTTATGTATCAAGTTTTTAAGGTGCTAATGAACAAAATGTATCCTCCGCTAACCAAATTATAAAAAAAGAAAGAATGAAAAGAAAAAAAAAAGTTTCATCGGATCTGGTCAAAGAAAATCACCCCTAATGGCGGTCAATTTGTTTCTTTGAATTTTTGACTTGAGAAACCAATGGCCGAGAGTGCTTAGCTTGCTTTATCTCTTTCCTCGTGTTTCACCATTTTGTGTTTGGAATTGTAGTTGGAAGGTCTCTGCAACTAGCAACGCAATCTCACCTTTTTCTTCACGGTTCATTCATGCTTCACAAAGAAAGAGGTGGAACAAGTTCACCAATCACTATCTCCTGTTACTTTAACTTAAGCTGCCACGTCGCCGAACTGAGGCCATATAAGCAGATGGACTAATCAGCTTAAATTTATTTGTTTTAAAATAATCTACTCAACAAGAAAAAATCACCACATGGACAATGACCAATCTGCCGAAAATTTTTAAAATTAATTACTCCGCTTTAAAAAATGACAGGTCCTTGATCGTCACTGCTCGCAACGAGTCCTAAACACATAATATGTGATGATCAAGCGGGTCCTAAAATACGACATTTTAATATTCTATTTTCAAAGCGTAATATTTGAGTAATTAAAATGACAAAATGTGTCATTTTAGTTGTTGTCGCATTCAGCACAGCTGCATAAGTGTATATTTTGAGGAAACTCAATATCAAAATGTGTGTTTCTTAGGAAAAATACACCTTAGCAAACCTAAAACGCCATTAAAATACAAGGACTTGTATTTGTCATTTAATATCACACAATAAATTTTTCTACACATAATATTTTGTGTGGCCCATACTTTTTGAAGAAAAAAAACAACTACGGCACGTAAAACGAATCTCTATAACATTACACAATCACTTTTTCTACCACATAACTCTTATAAAACACTAATATATAATGAAGTGAGAATGACATGGAATTCTTTTTTGTTTTAAGCACAGAACGAGTGGCTCATCTTATTCTTGCTTCAAACGCAAAACCCAATTGTGGAAATTGACGTCAAACTTCTTCTTTACCTAACCACCTTTATCGCTTTCTCTCTCTTATTGCCTCACTTTTTAACTTTTCCCCGCCTCTCTCCTCTAACCATTAATAGAGCTTTCTTGTCTGTTTATTTGGATTGAAGTCTCATTACCTTACGGTGTTTGTACGATACTAGGATACATGTTTTAATGAATAATATTCCTTTAAAAAATTTTAAAATAAATAAATATGAATGCATTCGTCAATAATTTAATTAAATTATATTATAATTTCAATCTATAGCTTTAAGGGTATATCAAAAACATTTCTTAAAATAAAATACAATATGATTGTTAACGAATACCCACTAAATTAAATATCAACGGGATAGTTTTATTTGTTAGGAATACGGTATTGACATGCACTCATGGAAAATTTCTTGAATACATTGCATGCATTATTTGGGTATATTTTTTGGATTCTATTTTCTCATGTTATTGAAGATAGTTATCTTCTACTATAGACATATGAAGTGGTGGGCCTATCACTTATTAAAAAAAGATGATGGCACAATTTTTGATGTGAAAACAACATGAGATAATTATTTCATGTAAAATGAGATAATGATTTCTCTTCTTTTTTTTTTCAAATGGAAAATTATTTTTCCATTTAAACTCTTGCTTGTTTTATTTTTTCCAGAAAAGATTATTTGTTAATTTTACCAGGAGCTACCTTCAATTATTTACATTGATTCGCACTAACTCATTTGTTTAATTATCCAAAGAGTTATTTTAAAAAACATTATTATTCATTTCCCGTTTTATCATTTTTATTTATTTAAAAAAAATTATATTAACATTTTAAAAATTACTCACGTGTGACCAAAAATTGCTGTATCGATAAAAGATAATGTAAGCGATAATTATTCACGTATGTGTAAATCTTGACCATTATCCCTTTTCGTTTTGTCATTTAAAAGTATTTCAATGAAATGATGATTTTTTTTAAAAAAAAGTTTAATGTTTCTCATATAATTTTTATCTCTTACGCATATATAAAAATAGGTGATATTCATATTTTTTTCTCTTTTCTTCTTATACGAGCTCACACGGACCCGTTATGTTTTTATATATGTAAAAGATAATTATTAAACCTACTTTGAATACAAATGTAGCAACAAAACTTAAAAAATATTATATAACAACATCTCTTACCAATCATGAATGCCAATGGTGAAGACAGAAATATAAAAGAGAGTATAAGTTTCTTTCATGGTATAGGAAAAACTTATTTACATGCAGTGACGGATCCAGAAAAATTTCTTTATGTCCGCATATTTAGTGGCGGGGTTCGAGGGCAGCGACCGCGAAATATTTTTTTGTAAAGAAAATTTAAATTAACGTTGAACCGCTCATAATCTAGTTACTTCCATAACAAAGGATGAAGAAATCATGAGAATGGGTACGTGACATGGGTGGAAAAATAAGTTTTCTCTCTACTCAATTTGCCTTGCTACGTTGTTTTAATCATCTCTGTACGTTGCTACGTTGCTAACTAATATAAGAATAAATATCTTTTTTGGTCCCTTTAACAAAAAAATCCGGTCCCCACTTTAGTCCATTATAAAAAAAATAGTCACTTGGTCCCTATGAAATTTAAAGTGGACTCATTTTGGTCTTTTTGAGCGACTAATGCAGGTCTTTTTTGAATTTGTGAAGGATTACCTACGATTTTAACTAAATTGATCCAATTTGAATTTCTTAAGGACCTACTCGAGACTAATTTTTTATAAGAGACTAAAGTGAGAACTATATTTTTTTGTTAAGAACTTAAAATGATATTACTCTTAATATAAATATTAAACAAGAGACAAAAAAGGATCTACATAGCTACAACAACAAAAAAACTAAAATCCAAAATCTTATGTCCGCACTTGCAGACATAAGTGCCCACCTAAGTCCGCCAGTGCTTATGTGATCTCTATGTTTTAAAAGGATTAGTCTTCGAATATCAGCAAAGGGAGTATCTCGACAAAACTCAAAGAAAGTATAAGTTGGGGAAAAATTCAAGTGGGTGCTGTTGGTTCTTAATTGCTAAGATACTCGTTTCCCCCCAGCAAAATGCTATTTGTTGAACTAACTTTATTGAATATAAACAAGAAGAAACAGAAAGTCTCAAAGTAACACTCATGTACAAATTGAATACTCAACTCGGGACCCACATTTTGCCAATCTGATGAGTGATTATCGTAAGAGAGGAAGAAGACTCAAGACTTTTTCGCAAGCACAAAGATATACCTCAACCAAACACAACCGACTCTTGAATCTTGATAGCTTCCTTCTCCGTTTTTTATGTTTTAATTTTTAATTTTCAACTTTTGGGGTCAACTCAACGACAATAGTCCACAGCAAAAATACGGAACTTTTGTACCCGTTTATTGGAAGTGCCACTGACATTTCATTCGAACGCGCAGAGCAGAACATTCTGGGATAACTCAAAATATATAGTTATTACTATTTTTTTTATCTGGGAAAAATCTCGCATATCACATAGCTAGCTTCAACTCATGGCTTGGCGTTTTAGTTCCCTGTGTATATCGCTGGTGTTGGCGTTGTTGATGAGTTTAGCTTCACAGAGCTGCTATGGTCTTCGTTCATTCGGGTTTGACATACACCACCTGTTCTCGGATCCGGTGAAGGGAATTATGGGCTTTCATGAGCTACCAGACAAGGGAACTCGTGAATACTATGCTGCTATGGTTCACAGAGACCGTGTATTCCGGGGCCGGAGGCTCGCCGGCGATCATCAGACGCCGCTCACTTTTTCTCCCGGCAACGACACTTATCAGATTGGCGCCTTTGGATTGTATGAGTTCTTCAACCATTTGTCAAATTTACATTTTTTCTTAAAAGAATTTTGTAGCATAGGGAAATGATTTATTTCGAACAAAAAAAAAAATTGTAGAATATGGTCCATGTGTTTGGTATATGAAAAAGTGCAGGAAGAGAATCACTTGGGAAACTTCTTTTTTGAAAAAAGAGAGAGGATTTTGATGTGATCCATTATAAGATCATATTAAGCTTGGAATTTCAGAACTTTGTACTTGTTGAGATTAGAAGGCCTTGGGCACTGTCACCCTTTGAGCTAGTCCCACGTTGGTTGAATGTGCAACTAGTGTGGAGTTTATAAGACCTTGGGCACTGCCACGCTTTGAGCTAGCTTTTTGAGTGGTGTATCCCAAGGTTCTTTACAGTACTAAACAAATGATGTTTTCTATGTTACCTTTTCATTTCTGTGATGGGTTTTGTTAGGCATTCTCTATGATGATTCGTATGTAGTAATAATTTATCCTCGTTGTTTGGATTTCAGTTTGCATTTTGCCAACGTTTCTGTTGGGACACCAGCTTTATCGTTTCTTGTGGCATTGGATACCGGTAGTGACTTATTCTGGTTACCTTGCAATTGTACCAGTTGTGTGCGTGGTATAAAGGCATCAAATGGAAAGGTATCGAGATTAATTTACCTCTACTAAATATAGCATTTATCAATTTGTAATTTATGATTGTGTACACATTTTACCAAGTCAAGAGTAAAATACCCTATGTGAAACTTCATTTGCATCATAATTAGTTTTTGAAGGATATCTTGATAGTTAAGTCTTGGTTAAATGGATTCATGTTGCCCTTTTCTTTGAGTTTTTTCTTTTATCTTTTTCTTTCTTTTTTGTCGGTTCTTGATCAGTTATAAACAAAAGTGACGTAGAAATTTGAATTTAATGACACTTTTTTTAATACTTTCTTCATATGGCAGACAATTGAATTTAATATCTATGATGTTAAAGGATCATCCACAAGCCAAAATGTTTTGTGCAATAGCAGCTTATGTGAGGAACAGGGACAATGCCCTTCATCTGGTGGCAGTTGTCCGTATCGAGTTGAATATCTATCAAATGGTACTTCCACTACTGGGTTCTTGGTAGAGGAT
This sequence comes from Gastrolobium bilobum, assembly GCF_033153095.1. NCBI lineage: Eukaryota > Viridiplantae > Streptophyta > Magnoliopsida > Fabales > Fabaceae > Gastrolobium > Gastrolobium bilobum. The sequence goes on along the minus strand of NW_026897840.1, from coordinate 332,138 downwards.
GTGTTGCACTTAATTACAGATGATGATCAAACAAAAGTTGCTGACACACGAATCACTTTTGGGTAAAATTCACAACATCTTGCTGAGATACTTTATTGGGTATATATATGAAGCATCAGAATATATTCTTGGCCATTTCCAAAATATATATATATATATATATATATATATATATATATATATATATATATATATATATTCTTGGCCATATTTCATTATTCTGCTCTAGGAAGTTGGACTATAACATTGTATATAGTGATTGAAGTGGAAAAAAGTTCACCTCTATGAAGGTTGATGATACCCACTATAGTAACAATGTCCAATAAACCTTTAGCAGGTTTGTGAACAAGAGAACATTAAGTTTCCAAGCTGGTCCTTAAAATTAAAACTATTATTTCTTAATCATGGCTTCTGTTTGATACTTGTTCTTTGAAACTGCTTGGTATAATGTTTTTAACATTGGTATTTGTCATTCAATTACGTTGCAGTTGTGGTCAAGTTCAGACTGGTGCATTTTTGGACGGTGCAGCTCCAAATGGTCTGTTTGGACTTGGCATGGGTAATTTATCTGTCCCAAGTATCTTAGCCAAAGAAGGTCTTACTTCAAATTCTTTTTCAATGTGTTTTGGATCTGATGGTCTTGGAAGAATCACATTTGGGGATAATAGCAGCTTGGACCAAGGAAAAACACCATTCAACCTCAGGGCATTGCAGTAAGTATAGTTATTATCTTTCATTCTTCTTTCTTTTTAGTTTAACAAGAAGTGGTTAGATGCAAACTGAAACATACAAAAGAAACTGAATGAGAGGGTTGGCTCAAAAAGAAAAGAAAATCTTGTGACTAACTTTACTAGTGCTTATTTTAACATGGGTACTTCTTGCCAGTCCAACTTACAACATCACCATTACCCAAATTGTTGTGGGAGGAAATGCTTCTGATCTTGAGTTCCATGCAATATTTGATTCTGGTACCTCGTTTACATCCCTAAACGACCCGGCTTATACACAGATTACTCACAGCGTAAGTAATCTATCTATATTATAGTTGTTTAAGAAGGTAACTAGAGTTACATGTCACACTGAGTTCTTAATATATATTTTTCCTGTTATTTTTGCAGTTTGATTCACTAATTAAACAACAACGGTATTCAAATTCTGATTCTGATCTCCCCTTTGAGTACTGTTATAACTTAAGGTGATTATAGCTTGAGAGAATGCTCTACTTCTATTTCGTTTTAAACCATCAGGCACTGATTTGGACTTTACCTGCAGCCCAAATGAGAAAGTTCAAGCTCCCATTTTGAATCTGACGATGAAAGGTGGTGACAATTATTTTGTCATGGACCCAATAGTAACCGTAACTGGTGAGGTGAGATCATGAAATTCAACTTTGTGTTTTCATGATATTTATAGCTAATGATTTTCAGACCTCTTAACCTCGTAAATTCTTCTTGTGATATCTAGAATCTTAACTTGCTGTGTCTGGGAGTCGTGAAAAGCAACAACTTGAATATCATTGGACGTGAGTATTTTTTTTATATTGAAGCTTTCAATTCAGACTATGCTACATTCTTATCAGACTCTTCTTCAGTTTCTTGTGATATTATGTAGTGTTTCGCCAAATGCATGTCTTGCTTGTGTGTTTTTTGTTTTAATAAACCATGCTTCAATATTATGACAAAAACATGTACAACTTTGTTGAGATATATAAAATCATTAACGTAGCCTCACCCAATAGCTGAAGCTTTTGGGTTGAATTGGTTCTTTACATAGTATTAGAGCCTCGGTGTACCGGGTTCGATCCTCAACGCCCCCTACTTTCTTTGTAGTGGAATTTCTTTCTTCGCATAGGTAGGTGGGCTTGTGCATCGTCTACCCTTCAAACTCAATGGGCTCTCGTGTGAGGAGACGTAAGATATATAAAATCATTAATGTAGCCTCACCCAATAGCTTACGTTTTTGGGTTGAATTGGTTCTTTACAAATTTCTATCAAGTTGTTGCTGAAGTATTGATACATATTTGCAACATTCATTATATATATTCATGCAGAAAACTTCATGACTGGTTACCGTGTAGTATTTGACCGTGAGAACATGATTCTGGGATGGAAAGAATCTAATTGTGAGTACAATTCACCTCTACTGCTTCAGAAAACAGCATGCTTTCCTTTACTTTCTCATTAATTATTGTTAAACAATGAGATATGGTATTCTCAGGTTATGATGATGAATTCTCCAATTTACCTATTAATCCATCGCACTCTCCTGCTGTTTCTCCTGCTATGGCTGTGAATCCTGAAGCAACATCAAACCAGTCTACTGATCCTGAAAGGCTTCCATCTAGTCACTCATTTAAGATAAAACCTTCTTTTGCATTTTTAATGGCCATTTTTCTGCTTTTAGCCATTTTTTGAGCATACCTTTGCCTATTTTCTCTTGTATTATTCAAATTAGTAGGTTTTTCTATTAGCACACGCACACAAGAGAGGCATTTTTATTACCCGTTTGGTCAAGTCTTTTTAGCATTAATTTGATATTGAGTTTGTAAATAATGTAGAAGAAACATGTCAGTAAAGTTGTAAACCATATATATTTCCATTCTTACATTGTACTTCTTTTAAAGTGACAATATTTTCAATTTGAATCTTATTCATTTTATACCTTTTTTTTATTAATTTCCAAGTTTTTAATTCTACATTGTGTGATGCCTATAATAATCAAATAAAGAACTTCAAACATATGATAACTGTGAGCATAAGTAGACTGAATGATGGACACAAAAACCTAGCAAAACTACCTTTCGGATATATCACTAGAAGTAGAACTTTCATGTCCCCGTGGTTTTTAGATGTTACTTAAAATACTGTAACCCATCTTTCTTTCTTTTTGGTAAACACTATAACCCATCTTTTAAACAACTCAAGATGCGTTTTCTCTAAATAATAAAAAATTATCTTATATAAGCCAAGTTTCAATATAGTCATAAGAGGATGCATAAAGTGATGCGTGAATCGACATCTGATTTCAAACAAGTGGTAAAAAAAAATGATAAATAACTAGTGGTCAAAATTTAAAAAGTAGGAAAGTGTTATATAATTTTGACATAATTATTTTAAAAATTCATGTAACTATTTTTAAAAATTCACATGATTCAATAATATTTAAGTTTAAAAAATTAAATAAAATTCAACGAATAAAATTTATTTTATATTTCACAACAAATCTCTCATCTGTATACTCTTATAGCAGATTTGGTAAAGTTTTTTATGACAGGCTAGTTAATGATTGATGAATAAAAGTAGGAGGACTGACATTTGGGTATTAAGCTCAAGATGCTACCGATTTTGGTCATGGACTTCACAAAAGCCTCTTGTAAAGTGGCAAACTTTGAAACCATATGCTTGGTGTCTTGGCTATCAGGCAAAGCTTTATCAGAACAGAATGGGCCTTTCCCTTGGAGGATCAACTTGTAATATGCATTATCGAAAGTTGTTGAAGAAGGGTCCATAGTGGTGCTGCTTTTTTTGCTTAATTAATTTTTTGGAAAAACTACTCTTATACAATATAAGAATAATTTTATCTCCAATAGATTAATCAAAAATTGTGATACTTTTTTTTTTTTTTTTTGTAAATGGTGGGTCCCACTACATGTGTGTACATGAAAGATCTTTTCTCATGTAACATGAGATTAAATGAACCCTTAATTTTTAATGGACAAATTGATTTCAGTTTTGCTGTAAATGACGGGTTTAATAAAGGGTTCACATCCTGTGTAGCATCAAAATTATGGATTCCGTTCCGGAAAGATGAGCAGAGAGAGAAACCTAAGTATGCCCTCTTCTTACATGGGTCAAAATACATGTTGCTCTAAACTCTATTCAGATTAAATTACTTATACGTTTTTTTTTTAACAACAGTTATCAAAATAATATATGGGTCTAATATTTTTTTCAGTCACTCAAAATAATTTATCTCCAGTAAACATAAAATAATGTCGTTTTGAAGTTCAGAAAAATATATTTATATAATTCTGATTTATTTAGGGTTATATTAGTTTATAATGTTATATTTTTTTCTCTCTAGGTCATTTCTTCGAAACAATGTCATTTTAGGTTTATTAGAGATAATTTTATCTTAAGTGACTGAAGAAGTATTACACTCATAATATATATATATATATATATATATATATATATATATATATATATCAATTATGATAAAGAGATAATCTTCTTTTTGATAATTTTTACTATGTATATTTTAAAAATAACATAAAATATTTTATGAGATAAAACAACATCAATATCATAAATACCAAACAACCTAATAAGGTAAAAAAAGTTACAAGAAAAGTAATTTTAAAATATCATATTTTTTTAGGTACAAATAATATTTATATTTTAACTAAATTAAAAGATGCCATAGGCATGATTTTTAAAATTGACCTTGCTAATTGGACCTTGTTCCCAGTTTAGGCCGACTAATATTAGACCCAATAATTAAAGGCAAAAATCTTAAATTTCTTTGGAGACTTTTGTCAGCCGTCATATATAATAAGGGATTTTTACTCTTATTCATTAAGCAAGTATAAGGTAAATATTCCACCTTACACATTAGGAGTATGGCTTATACTAATTTGAGTGTCAAAATATCTTTTAAATACACAAATTTTTTTATTATAGTCCAGAATTACCATGGTTCTTCCATTAAAAAATTACCACCTTGACTAAAAAAAATTTATTTCTTCTTTCTCCTCAACGTTTTCTCTCTTTCTTTCACCTCAATCCCATCAAAAAAAAAATGCTCCAAGAGCACACAAACTTTGATCCAAGTACACAACTCTCTTATTCCCACTAGAGCACACGCAAGAGCATCTTGCCGCAACTATCACCTTACTTCGTAGAAGCTCGAGCACAACCATACTCTAAGATTCAAAACAAAAAAAAGAAGAAAAAAATCAATAACCAATGCTCTAACTTGTGCCCAAAAATATTTTCCAAAACTGATATTTGAACCCTACGGTTCATATATACGTTTGAATCTTTAAAAAAAAAATAGAAAAAAAAATAAAATAAAACCAACTATTTTTTTTTTTTGTATATACCAACTAGTATACGAAGTCCTAATAAATTCGACTAATCCAGTTTCGAGTTTCTACCCATTCACCCTCTCCGGAAATTGTGATTCTCAATATTCGAACTACTTTTTGGACATGTTAAATCTATGGTCTAATTGGGTTGTTACTAAACCAACAACTTTTGGGTAGAAAAAATTAAACATTTTTACTAATAAGAATATTTGGTTCTCAATTTATAATCAACATTCAATCTCATTTTTATTAATTTGTAATACAACAATTACATGCCTTCAATTTTTAACGAAAAGTATTCACTTTTTTCTGTTTTACTTATTGGATGTAGGATTAACATAAGATGTAAAATTTCACTTTATTCCTTTTAATAATTCGATATAGGACTAGTTTGAGTTAAGAAAATTATATTAATATTAATATAATACTTTAATTTAATATGATTTATGTGTGATAAATAAATCTAATTATATCATAAATATGTTTCATTTTTTTCCATTTATTCGTTACACACTTGACATATGTACGTTGTTTTTTTTTTTTTTACTTACTATTGTACATTTATAGTATTTATGTATATTTAAAATAATATTTTGACCTCGTTCCAATACTAGTTGAAGTTGAACACCTTTCATTTTCTTTATATCGGTTATAAAGACATAGTTTAATAGAAACCTTAAAAAACAAAAACAATTTAAATCAAACAATTGACGAATGTTTGGAATTACTTATATTTTATGAAGATGCCATTTTGTTCAAATATTATTTTAAGATTTCTATAATAAACTATCTTTGTTATAAATTAAGCAAATCAAAACACAGTCACATTTGTAACCTAGCATAAACCATTAAATCCCAAGTTCAAAAGGTAGATTTATCTTAAAATGAATTTATGATCTAAACTGAACTCGCTTTAATTATAAATAAACTGAGCTTAGAAAACCTTATGCATACTACAAAGGGTTTAACTGGCATGGGTTCTAAAACAACATGAACGTGTATAAGAGGCAAATATTTTTAAATATATGACTACTTATAAATTATAAGCAGTGGCGAACTGAGAAGAGAGGCGTGGGTTGGCAATCGTCCCTCCGTAAAGTTTAATATTTTTTAGTATTATATATATAATAATATTTTTATAATAATAATAAATTATTGATCTCAATAATTAGTCTCGTCCTAAAAAATATTATAAAAATTAGTTTTTTTATTAGTCTTAGTAACATTTGTAACTTTGATATTTATTTGAGCCCCTGTACGCGATAGCTTGTAATGTCAGTACGTCTCGTAACTAAACTTCATAATAGTTCACTGCTGGAAAGACTTGAAACACACATTAACATACCCCCAATCCATGTTAATAACAACAAGTCTATGCGTTTCTTTCTCAATCCACACAATAATAATACAACAACGGAAATGCTTATAGCTCTGTTTCAAGAAAATTCAATTATATATATATATATACATGGGAAAAAGACTTCTCATGTTGCATGAGAAGTCTCCTCTCCTACCGCTCTCACTTCGATATCTGTGTCAATCACTTTTTTATTTTTTATTTTTTTCTTTAAGGTGGACCCTACATCTTTCTCTCTCTGTAGAAAAACTTGCATTTCTCATGCAACATGAGAAATTGCTAGCCCTATATATATATATATATATATATATATATATATATATATATATATATATTTGTGAAAACGAAATAAAGAAAAACCTTGCATCTTGTGTTAATACTACATCGATAAGGCAAAAAATAAATAAAAAAATTAAGCTTTTCGTTGTAAGTTAGAGCAAAGTAATTGGTGTATTACAAATTAATAAAAATGAGACTAAATGTTTATTATAAATAGGGAACTAACAAGTTTTAGTAGGTTTTATTTTACAAAAACTGGGTTTCCTTTTTCAGATATTAGTAATAATTAATGACATTTTTAACTTATTTAAAATATAGATATTATTTGTACCTTTAAAAATATGATATTATAAAATTATTTTCTTTGTAATTTTTTTTATCATATAAAGTTTTTGCATATTTATTATATTGAAGTTTTTTCATAACTATTATATGTTATTTTGAAAATATATAAATAAAAATTATCAAACAGAAAATTATCTTTCTTTTTTTTTAGTTTTCTCAAGATATTCCTCATGAGAAGACTAATCCTTTCAAAGCGTAGGAATCACCAAAGTGGGCTTTGCCTCTACCAACAAAGTCTTTTCCATACACACAGTTAGAAATGGAACCCTGGTCAGCATGTTTAAGGGACTCAGTCATCTACCAACTGTGTCAGGTTTTGTTGATAAATTATCCCTTTATATATATTGTTTCAAAATATTATATATGGATAATGTTGGATATTTAAAGATGACATTATAAAAATTCAAACAATATGGAATCCGTTTGATTTAGATATCAGTTGGATGATTTTAAAAGTAATTGTATATACAAAAAAAAAAGTTTTATGATGGAGTTAATGTTAAAAGAACTTAATTAAAGTTAAAAATGATATCTTAATATGATTTAAAAGAACTGGTTTTGCTACAATAAATTAAAATCAATTTTAAAACTTACATGTATGTTTTTGAAAATTTTAAAATTACTTTTAAAATAGTAATTACCTGTAGGTTTTATACAGTTTTATAAGCTATATTTTAACGGAAAAGCTTAGATTTTTTAATTCTGAGAGTCAAAATTAATTATTTCCACTGCAATAAATCCAACCAAACATGATGGAAAAAAAAGGGATAAATGACTTTTTATATGTTATTTATCAAAGCTATACAAATTGGGTTTACACACAATTGAGTCTAGTCCAAATTGAAGATGCTTGGTGATGATCTATGGAATGAATAAAGACTTGGATCTTTTAGCGGGATGATATGATGCGCTAGGGATGTGCTTCTTATGGGATGTTACGATCGGAACATGAGGAGATAGATACCTGTAAGACACTTCGACACTCAAAACAGTATTTGATTGATTACATGTGAAATATATGGAAGATGAATGTACATGTCTTTTCCTCTGTATGATGGTATGTGACATGTCTTGCTTGTGAGATCATGTCATGGTAAGGTGCTTTCAACCTACTTCTAATTCCAAGATGCCTCTTAGTGGGCTATCAGGTGGAGACTTGGCTGGAGGCTTGTCCATGTTATTCTGGCATTGATCAACGTAGGTGGTGGCTAACTCTAAGTTGCTGCATAAGTATGTAGGATGATGTGTATGGCGGAGCCACGTACAATCTGGGTGGAGCCTGGGCCCCAGCTGAAATTCTATAATTAGCCACGGTTTAAACGTGGCTAACTAATTGTGGCAAAATAATCTTTCATGTTTTAGTATTTGACACTAGTTAAATTTTCTTTGACCCTACTTAGATTGGGAGGGTGGCTCCACCACTGTGTATGCGAATCTTACACGTTAAGTATGCTTTTATGCTACATATATGTTTGAGGGATTATTCTACTGATAGGCCATTATGAGGCATCTTGGATAATAATCTTTGGGAGGTAATAATTATTGGACCTATATTATACGTTCAAATTAACTATACGTGGATAATATCAAATATTAAAAGATTTTATGTTCTCACATAGGATACTTTATATATTGACCTCAGACATATCTCGAATTTCAAGAGACAACGCTAAAAATATGGCAGTTTTTGTCATTGTTATTAGACCTGGACCGGTCATCGACTTGATTGAGATACTGGACAAATAAGTTATTGTAGTAATTGATCACTTAAATTGAATTTATGAAAGATATGTAACATAATATCACAACCAAAATAATATTATATTTCCTTTCCTTAGATTCTAAGTTTGAATTCCAGAAATACAATTGTAGTGACCTATAAAGCACCGACACTTCAAAAATTTCGACGTGTCGTGTCCGACACTTCTCGACACTTTCCGACACTCCAACACTTCAACACGCGTTGTAGAAACTCAAAAAAGGTTCAAAGGTTGCGTTGCGTTGCATTTTTAGTTCTAACTATTATATTCGTTAGATTACTATTATCATTTTATTGAATTTAATATAAATATTTGTGATATCTTATGTTTCTTTGCAAAATTAATATATATTATAAGTTTAACTTTATTTTTTTATTAAATTATTGAATATTAAATATAATATACGCAACATAAATTAAAAATATTATTCAATATCAAAACGTGTCTTAACATGTCGAAATCTAACATTTTTTAGAATTAACGTGTCGAAGTGTCGTGTCGTATCGTATCCCATATCCTGTGTCGGTATCGGCGCTACATAGGTAGTGACCACAATTTTCAATAATCGGTTAAAAAATAAACTAATATCGGGTTAGCACCCAATCGGCCACGTCAGCCCGATTTTACCATAATTCTTTTCATCTTAAACGAAAGCGGGGGAGGATATTTTTTGCTTTTGCAAATGGACCAGACTGTCCGGACACAAAAACTACAGCATCCTCCATACTATTTGCTTTTGCACATGCACCATATTGTCCGGACTCCGGACACAAAAACAATACAGCAACGTTAATAATTAGATTCCTTTGGACTATAATCTTTGGTAGCAAAAAACAAAATTACGATGGCTCAGCCTCAACTACCTCATACACTCCTTCTCCATGAAAGAGGCGCGGCTAGCTAAAACGAGTATCTCTAATGGTTGATTTTTAGTGACCCCATTTAGGTCCAGTTTTTTTATAAACATTATGTTTGAAAAGTTGTAATGAGACAATTTTGTTTAAAAATAGTAAAATTTAAAAATAATATTTTTAATATTTATTTTATAAACTATAATTTCTGAAAAATAATTATAAAAAATATCATAAAAGCATTTTAATTTAAAGTTTATTCAAACAAGGCCTCAAAAAAGTCGAAATAAAACATGACACCGTCCCAATTTCCGTCGAAAGCCTAAACTGCAATACTACAACTACAAGTGTTTGATCACGGAAAAAATGTTCACAGTAAAATAAAACATTTCACCTCTCACATTAGGACAATGCCAGAAAGTAATGTAATAATCAATGAATCATCATGATGTATCATGGGGTGTGATATTTTGAGCTTACCAATTGTATTCACCAAGACCATGAAGTTATAGCTTAGAACTGGCTATAGATCAAATATGATAATTCTTATTGAGTATAATGGTGCACACCATCAACCCACCCCCCAATAAAAGAGGTTATAAGCCACTGAAAATAACCAGAGGCTTTAACAGTTGAGCCTGCTTTCCAATACCGAAACAAGAATTAATTGGTTACACAGAAAGAAAGAATGAACATAAATAAGAATTGTGAGAAAATTATTTCTCATTTCTAAATTTTATTTAACCAAAAACAATCAAATTACAATAGAGTTCTTAATGCCGCCTAAAAGAGGTGGGACAAAATAAAACAAAAATAAAACTCAAATAGAATCAAAGGGGGTTATACACTTATACACAATCAAAGGAAATAAAGCACAATTAACGCACACTCAAACAGAATCAAAGAAATAACAAAAAAATAAATAACTGACAATTATTCAAAAATCCTAAACTACAAAACAAGCTATGAAAAAACACAAAATTATTTATGCCTATGGCAAAGCGACTGGTCTTGCTTGGAAGCTAAAGTGGGTTGATAGCGACTGGTCTTGAAAAAACACAAAATTATTTATGCCTAAACTCAAACATAAAGTGGGTTGTCTTCTTGCAATGAGAATGCTTAAACATTACTACTTCATTGACAATACTACATAACGAAATGATTATCTAAAGCGACATTACATCTCATACAATAACTAATCTCTTTTTATCTCTATAAAAACCCATTTTGCCTATATTTGATTTCCACAGCTAAAAGCTAAAAATCATCAAATACTCTTGATTGCCATGGCTTTCATGGCTGCATTCATGAATTTGATTATTATGTTTTCAATAGTTTCTCCTTGCAAGTCACTGAGTTTAAACTACTATAAAAAGACATGCCCCGATCTGGAGTTCATTGTTGCCAAGGCAGTGAAGGATGCCACTGCAAGGGACAAAACAGTTCCTGCAGCACTTCTGCGAATGCACTTCCATGACTGTTTCATTCGGGTAATGCTATAATGCCCCCCCTCCCTTCCTCTTGACATTTCTTACTGTTTCCTTTTACCCCCATGCCAATATACATTTGATGCATCATTCGAACAGATTATATCCTTTTTCTTTTTTTTCCCTACACTTTTGAAAGGGGTGTGATGCTTCGGTGCTGCTAAATTCAAAAGGAAACAACAAAGCAGAAAAGGACGGACCACCAAATGTTTCTTTGCATGCATTTTATGTCATTAATGAAGCAAAGAAAGCCGTAGAAGCTTCATGCCCTGGGGCGGTCTCTTGTGCTGATATCATTGCTTTAGCAGCAAGGGATGCAGTTTTTCTGGTAAGAAAACAAAGCTAAATACCAAACTTCTCATCATTCGGATCCTAAACAACTGTTATCTTTTTTAGCATTGACATATACAGCCTTGGTAACATGTATTTGCAAGTTTCTACTGATGGTATATCTAAGTATATTTTACAGTCTGGTGGACCTAGATGGGATGTTCCTAAAGGAAGAAAGGATGGAAGAACATCTAAGGCCAGTGAAACCATAAAATTACCAGGGCCAAACTTCAACATATCACAACTGCACAAGAGCTTCTCTCAAAGAGGATTGTCAGTGAAAGACCTGGTAGCTCTGTCAGGTAAGCTATTCCTAAGGTTAACACTGTCAAAACTTGACCCTTTTTTCATTTATTCCAAGCTATATCTGAATAGAGCTTAGAGCAACATGTCTTTTGACCCATATGTAGGAGGGCATACTTTAGGTTTCTCTCACTGCTCATCTTTCCAGAACAGAATCCACAACTTTGATGCTACACATGATGTAGACCCTTCGTTAAATCCGTCATTTGCAGCAAAACTGAAATCAATTTGTCCACTAAAAAATAAAGCCAAAAATGCAGGCACCACTATGGACCCTTCTTCAATAACTTTTGATAATACATATTACAAGTTGATCCTCCAAGGGAAAGGCCTGTTTTCTTCTGATCAAGCTTTGCTTGATAGCCCATACACTAAGCATCTGGTTTCTAAGTTTGCCACCTCACGAGAGGCTTTTTATGAGGCTTTTGGGAAGTCCATGATCAAAATGGGTAGCATCAATGGTGGGCAAGAGGTTAGGAAGGACTGCAGAGTGACTAATTAAGAAGTCTTAATTTAATTCAAGTTAAATTATGATCTTCCAAACAAGTTAGAAGTTTGACAATGGTGGATCACATTTCCAAGATGGCAAGAATGTATATTTTTTCCCTTTATAAAAGCAAGCAATATGTATATTTATCTCAATTTATAAAATCTCAAGCATATCTATGGAAATTAATTTAGAACTAAGTTGTAAAATATACCATTTTGGCAAACTTAAGTAACGAGCCAGGAAACATGCTGCTCAGGCACATGACCTTGGCAGCCTACTAATTCAAGGAATGATTTTCTTGATAAAAAGTAAGGGCTCAATCTTGTAAGGAACATGCCCAGCAAATGTAACTATCAGAGGCTACAATTTGGAATAGCAGATAAGAATGCAAAATTATATATCTTCCATATCTACGTAATAATTTTTGTCCAAAAAGTAAGGGCTCAATCTTGTAACAACATATGCAACAAACCTATCTGCAGAGAACATTACTGGTGAAAACTATATACTTCTGGGCATGGTCCATGTTTGAGCATTCATTTTCCCCACTTTTATCCCAAAAGTAATGTCGCAAAAACAGTTTCTGAGATTTAAAGAAGAAATGTTATGAAGAATGCAACAGTTTTCATCACAACAGAAGAATATCTAAATTCTCAAAAAAATTATACAGGTTTTAGGTTTAGCAATTTGACAGCCCTGCAAATATTAACATGTAAACATCTTTTCAAAATTCAAATATTGAATAATAAAATGCACAATAATTCTTAAGAGTAAATCAAATCAAATCCAAATGAAACTTGAAAACCTGTTGAAGAAAATAACACTATAGAATTCCTCAAAGAGAGCCATCCTGGCTCTCTATCCACAAAGGTTGCTCCAATGTTTTGGCTAAACTTAACATTAAGCAACAACCAAATAAACAGGAAATCTGCTTTTTCTTTATCTAGTGTATGGCAGAAAAGCAATGATATCCATTTGTAGGAGGCATTCCTGTAGAATGATCATGTCTAATTCTATTGGTTGATCATCTATACATGAGATGTAATTTTCTGAAAGCAAGAAGAAGAACAACATAGATAAAAGCAGCACCAGCACCCAAGAAAACTCCCAAAATTTTATTATAAAACTTTGAGCTACCTCAAGCATTATCTTTTGATATAAGAGCTATCTCTGCCAATTGAATGTTACCACTTAGCAGTGATGCCTTGTAGGATGGCAAGAAAGAAAACCCATCAAGAAGCTTGAGACACTTTAAGCCCCATTTTCCCATCAAGAACTCAATAAGGTGATGCCCACTGCAAATGATTAGATAGCTTAATTAAAAAAAATAGGAACAAAAAATTGTCAGATGCAGGTTGTTGAGCAAGGACAAAATTGTGTCATAAGTTAGCATCACATAGAACGAAAAATACCTTCGATTATGGTATGAAGTTATAAAAATTGACCCAGGAGAATTTTGGAGCAGGAATGTCACAGTAGCAAAGAGGTTATCAAAGGCTAAATATTATAAAAGAAACAATGCTTTAGTCCAATCCACGGAGGAAGATGGAAAATAACTAACACAGCCTATTTTCTCACCATTTGAGTCATACAACACATCAGCCCCCAGAATAATTGTCGGCTGTAAACTGAATATGGATGAATCCCAAACTCCCCATGTCAATCCTAGCACCTACAAGTAGAATGCAATACATTCAGACAACAGAGACAATATGATGAAATAAAATTTCAGGCATCATGTATACATATAAGCAGTGGCTGTTGCACACTTCCGCTTAATCACCACCTTTTAGAAAACCCATGTAGTGATAGCTTACATTGCAGTCAAGTTTATTCAGGTCACAAACTCTTCTCATGTTGTCAAGCACCTACAAGTCCAAATCAATAATAGTCAATAAGCAATCATCTGACAGATCTATAGGTTTCAGGACCCGGCCATTATGATTTAATTATAACAATCAAAAGGTAATACACTATTACACTTGACTTTGTTTCATAGCAACCGATTAATTTGAAACCTTTTTTTAAAATAACAAGTTAAAAAATGATAAGATGGTGATAGTGTAATACCTCTAATCTGCTCGAGTCATCCGTAAGAGTGACATTAGCACCAACTTTTGCAGCAACCAAACCAGGCAAGGAAGTTCCAGCACCAAGCTGCATCAACATGATAAGAAATATCATATAGATAATAAAGTGCATTATAACCGACGAATTTAAAAAGCAAACCTCAACAACATTAGCTCCTGAAAATCGCTTCTTCTGCTGCCAAACGTACTCGGCAAGAACTACACTGCAGGGCCACACGAATAGGCCATAGTCCTCCTTCATGTTCTGCGTTCAAGGCATAGAAAATAACATAAAGTATTTGTTAGTGTTTCGAATTGAGAGTCCGAATGTGAGGTAGCGAAAGTGGAGGACCTCAATTATGGAGATGCGGAAGCTTGGCTTTTCAGAATCATCGCCGAAACAGTGCCGGGAAATGGTGGTCATCGTCACCGTCTCATCATATTCTTCATCCCTATCTTTCTCTGCCATCTCTAAGGAATAACCAAACCCTCCAAATTTCCCAGAGTCAAAGCTTCTTCTTCATATTAGGGGCTTCACAACTTTATATAAAGCTTATACTCATTTCGCGATTCAATCACCCGTGTAATAATGGTTTCTTTTTTCTCGATCGACATAAATTATATCCGATATATTGGTAAATATATATATATATATATATATATATATATATATATTAAATATTTTTTATTAATCCCCATTCCCAAAATAATGTAATTTTGGAGTTGTTAGAGATAGTTTTAATTTAAATTGACAGAGAAATGATAATTCTTTAATAATTAATTATACTATTGAAACTAAGGACTTCTCTTTTCTCATGTTATATAAGGTAAGTTTTATTATGTGACAGATACAAAGTGACGGAACCCATTACTTGTTATAAAAAAGGCGATAGCACGGATCTTGACACGTGCAATAAGAGAAAACAATCTCTTATTTCATAGGAAAATGAATTCCCTAAAACTAAAACTAAATTATATTATGAATACATTTTAATTATCAAAGATAAATTAATATTATCTGCAACACATGTATTAAAATATGTGGGTTCATATAAAGTCAAATGAAAAGAAAAAAAATAAAATATAAATATAAATCACACACACCATTATATGTATATAGGAGATAAAATTATGACAAACCTCATTCATATTGGGCCGAAATAAGCGTATACCAAGGATTTGTTTTGAAGGCCCCAAATGGGCCGTTAACTTTCTAGGATATAATATTGAGCTTTGTATGGGAACCGTAATGTAGATGTTCCAATTCTAGGATTTATTCAACATTCAAAGCCAAATTGTTGTTATAACAAAAGGTCTTATGCGGGCCTGAACTCTAGATAACGGCTTCAGGCTCAATTTCCTCCAAATCAGTGAAGAAGTATTTTGCAAAGTATGTGTCTGTCCTCCTACATTTGTTCATGAATTAGCAGGTCCTTGATAATTTACCAAATTTGCTATAAGAGTATAAAATGAGTGATTTGTTGTGAAATAAAAAATAAATTATATTAGTTGAATTTTATATGATTTCTCAATTTAAAAATACTATTAAATCAAGTGAATTTTTTAAAATTAGTTACATTATTTTTTAAAATTTATTATGTAACATTTGGATACTTTTTAAATTTTGACCACTTGTTTGAAATCAAATGTTGTTGGTTCACGCGTTGCTTTAACTATCCTCTTATGACTGACTATATTGAAACTTACTTGAGATTTTAAAAAGGATGAGTTGTAATCTTTTAATAAAAACCATGGAGACTTGAAGATTTTAGTGATTATATTCGAAAGGTAGTTTTGCTAGGTTTGTGTGCCCATCATCCAGTCTACTTGTGCTCACTGTGAACATATGTTTGAAGCTCTTTATTTGATTAGTATGGGGACCACACCGCGTAGAATTAAACATTTAAAAAATAATATAAAAATATTTAATTGCTGGGGGCAATAGCATCCTATTTTGTTTTCCATTTTCTTTCAATTACAGCTATATAGAAAACGCAAGCAGCAAAGAAAAACATGAGCGTAGTTTTATCACTTGAAAAGTGATGACATTAGTTGGAATAATTAATTTTATAATTAATTTATTTAATGGTGGGACGAAAAAGCTGTCGAGTTCAATATAACAAAAAAGAAAAGAAAAAGAAAGCTGTCCAGTTGAGACTAATCGGAAGGTACCTCTAAATTGTTTTTTAGTTTTCATTTTATTTGGTTAGAAAACACAGTAAACATCAACAGTGGCAGTAACTGGTGTCTGACGTCAATAACTAAAGTCGTAATGGAAAGGAAATGGAAATAACGCAGGGGGTATTTGCGTAAAATCGAGCGTCACAGAAGAAGAAAACCTGGCATCCCAAGCATTCTTACAATCTTTCTTCTGAACGCATTCTTTCATCACACGCACATAAACACAAACAAAACAAGTTCTTCTTCTCTATCAGATCGCTCAAAATTTTGGAACCCTAGTTTACTACATTTGGTTTTGGAGTTTCATCCAAACCTTAAAACTCTCTCTCTCTCTGCAAATCGAATCTTCTTTCTTACGACGTCGATCATCTCGTCGACGACTGAGGTATTATTATTAACCCTAAACATTTGCTATTATCTATGGCCATGACTGGTAATCATTCCTCCGATAACCCCCAATCGCGCCGCGCAACGCGGCTCCCTGTCTCTTCTTCGCCGTGGAACCAGATTGTCCGCGGCGAATCGGAGACTGTTGCTGCTGCTCCTTCCTCGCCGCCACCGCCTCAGTCGGCGGAACCTTCCCCCTCCTCCTCCGCCGCCGCTGCAGCCCCGGTGGATGATTCTAGCTCTGCCGCCGAGAGCTCTGACAATGGCAACAGTGTTAAGAGGCCTGTTTGGAACAAGCCTTCCAATGGCGCAGCTTCGGAGGTTACGCCGGTCATGGACGCGGTCTCTTGGCCCGCGTTGTCCGAGTCCACCAGAGCTGCTATGAAATCGGAATCATCCAAGGGTTTGTTGGATGGATCTTCTGTGCCCCAATTGCAGGTTTGTTTCCTTAGCGATTCAGTCTAGTATTTGAGTTATTATAATACCTGCAACAATCAGTTATAACTATTTGTATTTGTAGGGCTATTAGTTTATTTTTCATGTGTTTTCAATGGTTTTCTCTTAAATTTTAGTGGGATAATATCATGATGTATTTTAAATTAAATTTAGGGTAGATACATCCTTACTTGCGCACTTTACATACAAGCTCACTTTATAGGAGCCTTAACCTTTTCTTATCTCTGGCAAAATTTGGAAAATGCAAGTATTTCTTTCAGTTTTTAGTTATGGATGTATCTTAGCAACTGGATGATTGTGAGCTGGCATGTATATTCTTTGTTTTATGGTTTGTATATAAGCACATAGACATTGCTATTGTTTTAAGTGCCAATTATAGGGTATGGGAAGCACGCCTTCTTCCTCTTCACAGAGGCAAGTCAGTGATAATGCAAGCACAAACAATATGGTGCCGACTCGCCAGAAATCGTTCAGACATAACAGTTCAAATGCATCTTCTAATGGTGGCCACCCACAAAAGTCTGCACCCCAGGTTTCAATAGCCGCAACAGGGTCCCACAACTCATCTCCAAAGGACCATGCACAAAGAAGTGGATTTGTGTCTAATGATCATCCACAGCAGCGTAATTCATTTAGAAATCGTAATGGCGGTCCACATCAGCGTGGAGATGGTGCTCACCATCATAACTATGGGAACAGGCGCGATCAGGACTGGAATACTCATCGAAATTTCAATGGTAGAGACGCACACATGCCACCAAGAGTTGTTCCAAGATTTATAAGGCCACCTCCGCCTCCTAATTCTGCTCAATTTATTCACCCACCACCTGTGCGGCCGTTTGGTAGCCACATTGGATTCCATGGTATGGTGTATTAATGACAAGATGGATTCTTTTAGGATATGAATTTATTCTGATGGCAGTATTCATTTTTCAGAACTGGTACCTCCGATGGTATTTGTTGCAGCTCCACCTCCACCCCTGGATTCACTAAGAGGTGCTCCTTTTGTGCCTCCAATGCCACATCATGCACTGTTCTATACAGGTCCACCAGACCCTCAGTTGCATACTAAGATAGTCAACCAGATTGACTACTATTTTAGGTACTGCTTTTATTTTGTCCTGTCAATATTTTGTATTTGTTTTCTTGTCTTTAACTGGTTTAGAAGGTTGACTGTAGATATACCACAACTTGTCTACTGCAGTAATGAGAATTTAATTAGAGATACATTCTTGCGGCGGAACATGGATGACCAGGGCTGGGTTCCAATAAAATTAATTGCAGGCTTCAACAAAGTGAGTTGTTTGGGGTAATGTGATTGATTATCTGTTTGTGTGTGTGGGAGATGGATTGTTCTTTTGTTTTGTAGTTGATCACACACTCACATATACATATATATGTTACATGACATAAATTATTAATCTACTGTAGAAGGATTAAATTATATATGACGATCATCCACCCTTTACTGGAAGCTACGTGTTGACTGATTTAGGTGCTTCTTTGCTATGATTATTAGGTCATGATGATTGCATATGTGGTGTTTTGATTTTGATTAAATTATGTTTTAATTTTATTGTTCTTTCACAATCATGGGGTGAGAAATGATGGTAGCATATGTTGTCTCCCTATGGTTGCAGTGTTCCTATAATATTGTACTAGTAGAAAATATGTTTTGGAGAGGAAAAAACTCGGCTCTTTAAGATATAGTTTTAGTATTGAAATGATCAAAGTGACGTTAAGGTACACTATAAGTGCTACATTTTAAGGAGGGGATCAGGATGCAAAAGTTAGCATCCTGCCCTAGACCAGTTTTAATTTTCTGGTGAGTTAAGCTAGTCCTTATAGTTGTGGGGGATTCAGGTTATGGTTTTTGGTTTTTCTTTTATCCTACTTTAGTTTTCAGCAATATGCAGTAATGCTACTCTGTTTAAGGAATATAGAGTCAAGTTTTTATTAATTATGTTGTGTATCACTGAATTACACTTGGAAAACAAAAAGTTATTGCAGTGTCTTGAGGAAAAATTTATAGCATTTGGATAGCAAATGTTTAAAATGCAAGGCCAGGTTCTGATTAAAAAAAAAATACTTATTTTTGCATAATTCTTTTACATGAAAACCATATTTTTTGCATATCCTAGTCTTTTTTTACCATCAGTATGATGAAAATGTGAGATATCTCCTAGTGGGTATCATATGTTAACATGGAAATTATTTACTTGTGTTGGCCTTCTGTGATAGTGCCTTTTCTCTGCGCTCCCTTCACTGAAATAGGATAATATGAATGAAAGCATGGGTTTGATAATCAAATTTAGTTTATGTATGAAAATATGCACCATTATTAGAAAAATAAAAATGCTTAAGCTAATTGTGATCCTTTTAAATTTTAGATTTTATAATCTGTTCTCATGGATTTAAAATTAAATGTTCCTTTTAGTGTATTGAATAATATTTCTGTTTTTATTATTATTACTACTACTACTACTACTATCACCTGAAATCTAATTAAGTGGCATATTTAACGGATATAATTATGGTCATGCATGTGATATTATGGTTATACTTATACACCAAGGTTGGACCAAAAAGAGCTTTATGGTTTGTTATTCATGTTGTTAAATGTATTTTGATTTACACTTAATTGCTTTAGGCTTAACTTGAAACATCTTACACTCTGATGTATACAGAAGTCGATCTCACTGAATTTTCTATAATCTTAATTATGATTGACACAGGTGAAATGGAAATGGATGAGTAAATGTGTATGATTGTTTTGGGTGTAATGCCTGCTTTAGTATCTTCTAATGTTACTATTTTATGTGGTGGAGTTCATCACATATCATCTGAAGCTTGTAACTCTGCTGTATCTAGTTTTCCAATTCCACAGCAAACAATTTTTTTAAAAAAAAATATCCTATTTGAACGTGAGTTTGGCATTATTCGTTACCCAGTGATAAATGTTTGTCTGTCAGGTTATGCATTTGACTGACAATATTCAGCTTATTATAGATGCTGTTCGAACTTCATCTGTTGTTGAATTGCAGGTATTTTTCTGATCTTGCATTCGAGATTTAATTCTATGGTTTTGAATATGAACACGAATTCATTGGGAGTATCTAATAAAAGTTATTTTCATCTGTCCTTGTTCTATGGATATATTAAACCTCTTGTTTGAAATTTATTTATTTTTCTTTATATCACAGGGTGACAAAATAAGGAGACGAAATGATTGGGGGAAATGGGTCATGCCTCCCGTTCAGTTTTCTAATGTTACAGGTTCTCAAACCCTTGGAGTGTTGAATCCTGACATGCTGGCAGAACAAGTACGCCATGTTAAACTAGTCACAACTGATTACGATGGTGCTGGAGGATTAGATGTTCTATCTGATGATTCACAACATAGATCTGCATTTGGGGATTTGAATAATTCATTGCAGCTCTCCACTAGCGAGGGTACTGGTCAAGTTGGTATTCAAGGCTCAGATCACTTTATTTCAGCAAGAAATTAGGGCTGTAGATGTGCGCTTTAGCACTCTTTTTTTGGACAGCTCTTTAAGAGGGTCACGGGAAGCTGGTATCTGGAGATGGTCTCAGATTTTGCATATGGCAAAATGGGAATGATTTCTCACAAGGCATATTTACGATAAAATGATTGAAAAATGGGAAGAAAATACATATTATAAAACATAAAAAAGGACCAAACAGTAAAATCTCCCCTCCTCTCCCCCACCACCAAAAAAAAAGAAAAAGAAAAAAAAAACTTTTTTTTTTTGTTATTGTGGAGCTAGTTGCATGACTCGAGTTTACTTGTTTTTATGGGATATGATGTTCTTACTCTTACTCTGGGGGATGGTTTGCTTCAACATGGGGGAATTTTGTCTTTGTTTCCCTACTGCCCCTCGGCTGCTTTTTGAAATCTGGGGTCAGTTTCCCACCAGTTTGGGAGCGTTATATTAGTTCATGGGTGTTGAATGTGTTTGATAGCTACCTGCTGCCTATTGGGGAAGGGGAAATGTGGCCTTCTGCTGTTGGAGCTTTTCCAACGTCTGCTTTAAAAGAATGATTGCTTGATGTCACTTGCACTATCCCGTCACGTCATGTCTGGAATCACATTGATAATTACACAATTTTCCAATTTCCATCCGCTTAAACTATCAAAAATTCTGAAGCAATAAAGTTGCCCCTTGTGGGGCTATCAGGACTTCAATTATTCTCGTCTCTTTAGACTTAAGTTGCGTGGAACCTGAGCTTATGTTTTGATTATTTCGTGAAAGCCGCCTTCTTATATCCCTTTATTTATGTAATTCGTTTATTTTGATGTTTGATGAAATGGATTTTTAATCAGTTTTATTACACATTTACATGGATTGTTTTAAATTTTAAATTTATTTTAATTTAATTATACATTTTGTAGTTTGTTCTTTTAAAAATGCTTATAATCAAAGGAAATTATTTTTCAGATAGTTTTATCATATTGTAAGATATTGAAATTCGTGTTATCTTTTTTTTAAAAAAAAGTGGTGGATCCATTACATAACTTATTGTGTGAGAGATCCTACCTCAAGTAATATGAAATAAAAGAGGCTCTATAATCAAAACATTTTAAATAAAACACATTTAAAATGGTATTAATGTGACAGTAAAAAATGAAAATAAAAAACACATTTAAAATGGTATTTTTTTCTGAATGAGTTTCATTTTAAAACGAAGTACCATTTACGTTCAATGTGATAGCTAAATGACTTTACTTGTTTTTGTATTTTTAATGTGATAGTGGTAATTTTATTTATCCTTTTTGCTATAAGATTTCTGAAAATTTTCTTGAGAATATGATTTTCCTGAGATTTTGTTTTGTATACAATTTTTTTTCAAAATGTCATACAAAAATATCACCAAAGTGGTGGTATTCTGGGAATCCCAAGTGTTGGAAAAAAAATTCACTTTTTTTTGGGACAAAATTTTGATAATATTTTGTGATGCACTTGAGTCACCATAAGTTATTATAATTGCAGACGTTTCAGTTTTAAGGCCTTTTATGAATTTTAATAATTGCAGACGTTTCAGTTTGCATGACTTTATGTTTTGTTTATGGTTATTTTCGTTTTGTATCAGTTTTTAAGTCCATTGGTGGTCCTTCATTGTTAGTTACTTTCTGTATTGCCTGATTAAAAGACTTGTTAGAAGGATGTGAGAGGGGGACTTTTCATTGTTGAACAATAATAATATAGTAGAAAATTTATGCATTTTCCTAATAGCCTATTTTCCCTATAATTATGCATCATTTGGTATCAGAGTCTGGTTTCCTTAAAGAGGTCGTGGTCAAGTATGAAGAGGTCGTGGCGGCAGAGGACGCGGTCAAACTACAGATGACTATTACTATATTGATACGAGAGATGCTGAAATTGAGGAAAAGGACAGACGGATCCAAGAACTCGAACAATTGCTTGCAGACGCACAATTGCACAGGTCAGAAGGGAGACAAGAATCTGAACTGTCATCTCCAGAGGAAGAAGAGGATGGAAATCCATTTTGCAACCTCGAAAGACCAAGGAGAGGTAGAACCGGTAATCAACCCTTCATATCCAATTTTTGGATGAAGATCGAGATTCCAGAATTAAGACCAAGGAGAGGTAGAATCGGTGATCAACCCTTCATATCCAATTTTTGGATGAAGATCGAGATTCCAGAATTTAAGGGGTCAACTCACCCTGATGTATTCATCGATTGGTTACACACCGTCGAGAGGATCTTTGATTTAAAAAACCTCACAGATAAGCAAAAGGTGAAATTAATGGCAATCAAATTGAGGAAGAATGCCTCAATCTGGTGGGAACATGTCAAGAAACAAAGAATCAGAAACGAAAAGCCTAAGATTCATAGATGGGACAAGATGAAGAAATTGTTGCAACAAAAATTTTTGCCCGCTCAATACAGACAAGAGGCATTTATTGAGTGTCACAATTTCAGGCAACGTGACCTTACGGTACACCATTGAATTTGATTGTCTTCGAATGCGTTGTGACATGGTCGAAGAAGATGAACAGGTGATTGCTCGATATCTATGTGGATTTCCTAGAACGGAATTCGGAGCTAAATCAGTGAGTTCATCAGCAACTTCACCTGCTGGAAGGAGTTCTACACCTCAAAAAAATATTCCACACAAGAAAGGGTCGAGTAAAGGAAGTAGTGCAGGGAAGAGATATTTCAAGTGCCAAGGAATTGGACACTTTGCTGCAGATTGTCCAAATAAACAGATTGTGACAAATATTCCCAACAAGGAAGGGTCGAGTAAAGGAAGTAGTGCAGGGAAGAGATGTTTCAAGTGCCAAGGAATTGGACACTTTTCTGCAGATTGTCCAAATAAACAGTTCAAGTGCCAAGGAATTGGACACTTTTCTGTAGATTGTCCAAATAAACATATTGTGACGTTTGCAGATTGTGACGTTTGCAAAGGCTCCAATTTTTTATGAAGAACCAACCTATGACAATGTAGATGAACAAGAAGAAGCAGAATCTGAAAAGGTAGAAATTGTCTATAGCAGAATCTGAAGAGGTAGAAATTGTCTATGCTGATACCGGAGAATCACTAGTCACTCGAAGAGTCTTAAAAGAGGATTTGGTGAATGATGAAACGTGGCTTTGGCACACCATTTTCCACACGAAGTGCACCAGCTGGGGGAAAGCATGCAGTGTGATTATAGACGGAGGGAGTTGTGAAAACGTGATTTCTACCACTACGGTAGAAAAATTGGGGCTAAAAACAGAAGCACACCCACAACCTTATAAACTGTGCGATGTCGTTCCTATAGGGTTTAGGTAGGCAAACCATAATGGTTTCAAAAATACTCACACTTTCAAAAAGGATGGTCACCTTATTACACTAGCACCTTCGTATTAGAGAAAGGAAGCGAAGAATTCTATATTGTCCACGCAAAAATTTTAGAACTCACAGAATTCACAGATGTAATGCTGGAAGAGTTGCCACATGGATTACCACCTGAAGAAGTTGACGTCAATAAAGACGATGGAGATTCGAGGGAGAATCTTTTTCTAACGGGAGAGGATGATGCACTTGAGTCACCATAAGTTATTATAATTGTAGATGTTTCAGTTTTAAGGCCTTTTATGAATTTTAATAATTGCAGACGTTTCAGTTTGCATGACTTTATGTTTTGTTTATGGTTATTTTCGTTTTGTATCAGTTTTTAAGACCATTAACGGTCTTTCATTGTCAGTTACTTTTTGTATTGCCTGATTAAAAGGCTTGTTATAAGGATGTGAGAGGGGGACTTTTGATTGTTGAAGAATAATAATATAGCAGAAAACTTCTCCATTTTTCTGCATCATTTTGGCTACCAAATAGCATTTTGTTAATATTTTTGAAAAAGTGACTTTCCCATTATATTCTTAGAAATCACGATTCTCGGGCATGAAAATTTTTATCTTTTACCAAACACTCCTTAGTGGATACATATTGGTCTCTTATAAAATCCCTTAGGCTTCTTTGGTTGGTGTAATTGATGGCCCACTATTTAAGGCCCAGTAGGTTGGGCCCAATATTATAGCTCACATTTAGAACCTTCTAGAGGGCACCACATACTCTGGCCAATGGCGGACTTAGAAAATTTTATTTATGTCTACACACTTATTCTCAGGTTTCAGAGACAGCGGCCTTGAATTATTTTTTTTAGAGAAAGTTTTGAATGCATTGTTGTTGGGTAATTTTTTTTTGGGAAAAGAGTATATGCTTTATATTCATTCATTCACATAAAGTTGCAATGCGGCCTCCCATTATTCATTTACACAAAGCCAATGAAGACAAAGTTGTCCTATTACCACCTGTTATTCATTCACAAAAAGTTGAACAAATTATTCATTCTCTGCCTATACTCTATTTCTATATTTTATTCATTTATAGACAACCCATTCATTCACACCCAAAGTTTTAAATGCAATTTCCCTATAACGACAAATAAAATAAAATAAAACTTACGTCTACACTTGGGGTCAACAACAACTGAGAAGGTCTGCCACCGTTGTTGTCAAATTCGAGTTTTTACGTAGAAACAGAAAAGGGTGGTAGAAAAATAAATTGTAGAAAGAACAGAAAACGTAAAGTTTCTACTACTTAATGTCAAGATACAAAATTATATATATATGTGGGAAATGTATCTGTGCTGTCGCAGGAAAAAAATTACGTTTCCTGCACAGACATCGAACTATGCGCTTTCTTTTTTGTTTAATTTTAGTTTTTTAAATGTATGGAGCCCACTTTTGTGTCTCTGCATGACAAAATGCTCTAGTTATGTTACATGACCAAATGTAATCCCTATATATATATGTGTATATGCTTTAATATTTTTACAGTGAATCTAAATAAGTTATCTATATTCACTCCCAAAGTAACGTCATTTTGAGACAAAAGATTAAAAAATTGTAATGAGAAATACCATTATAACCCTAAAATAAATTATAATTAAAAAAATACCTTAATTTTCGTCCCAAAATGATGTTGTTTTGAGCTTAATGTAGATAACTTATCTATATTGAATGTAGATAACTTATTTACATTGACTGTTGAAAAAATGAACATATATATATATATATATATATATGCATGTAAAAATAAAATCACATCAGTTACTATTCAAAATTTAATGAATAACTTCATATTTAAATGATATAAGTCACGTAACTATATAAAATATAAGTCTAGAAATACCAAAAGAAAAAAATGAGTTTAAAAAAAATGAAAAATAGGAATTTTTTTAAAAAAATATTAAAAATTTGGAGTTTAAGTAAAAACATAAAAACTTACGCTTCTATTGTTTTTACGTTTCTATCCGTTTTTACTAAGGTTCATTTTTACTTGCATTTCTACAGTTTCTATGTTTTTATACTATTTTTTAACAACAATGACTGCCATTGTGTACTGACTAAGGCAGCATGTCTTGTCTCAATGACAAGACTAGGTTCATGGGCACAACTCTTCTCTATATACCCCATCTTCATTTGGAAGTTGGGTATCTACTCTCTTATCTTTGTCTTCTGAGCTGTAACTATCAACGGCGGAGCTGCTTTGATGCCAGTTGTTGCCAAGGCACCAGCTCTCTTTCCAGAAATTGTATTTACTAGTTGATTTTTTTTATGCCTTCTGCAAATAACCATACAACATTGATACTTTGGCACCTGCAAGAAACAAAACACCACTTTAATATCTACTGGTGTAAAAAATTTACTTCGTATTTTGTCCATCTTTTTATTAATTTAATTATGTTGTTTCTTGCCTTTATATATATAAATAAAATTTTATTTTTCAGTTTACTAAATTAATAATAAGAAAAAGAAAAAGATTATGAGAAGGTACCATTGAGCCTTACTCCAGCTAGCTCGTTCCATCAACGTCAAGTCCACTCAATCATTATTAACAACAAGCAAAAATAGAAGAAAATTGTTATCAAAAAAAAAAAAAAAAATAGAAGAAAATTAGAGTTCTAAAAAAAAAAAAAAAAAAAGTAAAACTAACAGATATTGCAAAGAAGAAAAGACCTTTTAAGCATATTTGGAAGAAGAAAGGCACACGAGGAGAGGAGAGGAAGAAAGTTATCATGTGCTGCATTTCTAAAACAAGATAAAGAGTTGGATTCTGTATCCTTTGCTCAGTAAGTAAAGTAATAGTTTGAATAATTAATTAATAAATTATTTTTCTCATTTTCGTCTTACAATCCCGTATTAAATCTCTATTTTTTCTGTTTTCTCTAGATTGGTGCATCTGTGCTGCATTTCAATTCTGAAAGTTAGGTCTATTATTTCCCATTTATTTATTCATTGGTATTTTGATTCTGACTAATTTTCTGCTTTGCGGGTGTAACAGGAATATGTTCTTTATTCTCTGATTAATTCAGCCCCTAAATTTGTCTTCCTAGCATGAAGTGAGTTTGGTCTTGAAACTTTGAGACTGTTTTTTTTTTTTTTTTGGCTTTGAGACTGATTTTGAATCTGAAGTATATTAGCAAATTTAGTCTTTTTTTTTCCTCTTCTTTTATACTGCAAAACAATCATGAAGTGAAAGTAGTTACAATTTTATTTTATTTTACTTATTTTGAATCACAATTAAAATGATGGAGCTATATCAACAAATTTTGAATGAGTTTTCTTGTGAAAGTAGTTACAACTTTGAGACTGATTTTTCTCTTCTTGAAACTTTGAAACTGATTTTGAATCTGAAATATATTAGGATATTTTGAAACTTATTTTATTTTACTTATTTATTTTGGATGAAATGATGGAGCTATAAATTTTTCTAAGAGGGATGAAATTAAAATGTATATTCTTCTTTAAAGTTAATTCTTTTTATAATAAAATAATATATAGTACTCACAAATCACAATTAAAGTTTTTTATAAATTTCGAAGGGGTAATCACTAGTTACATGAAAAAATAATGCTAAAATTTCTTGGAGAAATGAGTAATGAGTTATATTATAAACCTGTTAGCTTTTTGAGTTAACTATTGAAATATAATAGTTTGATTCTTTTACTTGTTTGTTATTTTTTACTATTATCGTTTGTTTTATTTACATTGTTTAAATGTGCATTAAGAATGAGAGCACAAAGCACAGTGGCCGTTTGTTTTTCTTTTCTTATGGTTACTAACATATTGTTGGGAACTCGGTTCCCTTAAGCTCGGCTAAACAGCCTTTGTGCGGAAGTCAATCAACAAGATCCTCGATCTCGGATCTCGACAATACCTCGGCCTGAACTTCACCAGGTTGAGCAGCGCAATGGAAAAATCAAAAACGAAAAACGATAATATGAGAGAGAGAGAGAGAACACAAGCAGTTTTAACGTGGAAAAATCTTCTCCAATGATGAAGTAAAAACCCATGGGACCTAGTCCAGATCAAAAATCCACTATGAAAATAATGGTTACAAAGAATCAAAATACACCAATATGGTGGTTAATTCAACCTCTCCAACAATGGTAATAATCAAACTACCCTAGAGATGTTTCACTCAAACTCTCTTTAGAGATCTCTCAAATACAAAGCATAAAGTTTTGCTCTCAAATCTCAAACAATTTTCTCTCAAATATCAAATCTTTCTCATCTAACCTAGCCTCCACCCTCAACTAATGAATATATAGAGGAGGTGGAATTTAGGGTTTAGGGTTTTTTGGAAACCCCTCAATGGGCTTGGGCTTAGCATTGAAGGAGGAAGCCCAACAAATCTCCCCCTCCGACTTCAATGCGTCGGCTTCAGCAGCTCCTTTACAACAGTCTTCAAATTTCCTTGCTGGAACCGGCTTTGTCATCATGTCGGACCAATTTTGGTCAGTGTGCACCTTGACGAGTTCGAGTTCTTCACCTTCCACCACATCCCGGATCCAATGATACCTCACATCAATGTGCTTAGTGCGGGAGTGATAGGTCGAATTCTTCGCAAGATGGATTACACTTTGATTGTCACAACCCAGCTCTTACTTGTCTTGATCATGGCCGAGTTCCATGAGAAACTTCTTCATCCACAGCATCTCTTTGCTTTCCTCAGTAGCGGCAATGTACTCAGCCTCAGTTGTCGATAGTGCAACACACTTCTGAAGTCTTGATTGTCAAGAGACAGCTACTTCGGCAAATCTCATCATGTATCCCATCATCGATTTCCTCGAGTCGGAATCTCCCCCTAAATCAGAATCCGAGTAGGCTTGCAACTCGGCTTTGCCTTCTCCAAATCGGAGGCATAAGTTGGTCGTACCTCGGAGGTACTTGAAGATCCACTTCACTGCTTCCCAGTGCTCTTTGTCGGGGTTTGACAGATACCGGCTTACCATTCCAACAGCATACGCCAAGTCGGGTCTAGTGCAAACCATTGCATACATCAAGCTTCCGACGGCGGATTGGTACGGGATCTTAAGCATATCATCTTTGTCTTCATCATATCTCGGACATTGCTTCTGGTTTAGCTTTATGTGTTCGGTTAAGGGAGTGCTCACTGTTTTGGCTTTGTCAATACTGAATCTCTTTAGAATCTTCTCAATATACTTCTTTTGACTCAGCCACAGTAGCTTCTTTTGTCTATCTCGAATAATATTGATTCTGAGAATCTTCTTTGCAGGGCCGAGGTCCTTCATTGCGAAAGATAAGATCAATGACTTCTTCAGGGCGGCTATCCTCGATTTGTTTTTCCATACAATAAGCATGTCGCCAACATATAACAATAAAATCAAAAAATCTCTGGCCTCATACCTCTTCACAAATACGCAGTGGTCGGCTTCTGTCTTATCAAACTTGTGATTAGTCATGAATGATTCAAATTTCTTGTACCACTACCGAGGTGATAGCTTCAAGCCATAGAGGCTCTTCTTCAACCGACATACCAAGTCTTCTTGGTTTGGAGCTCGGAACCCTTCAGGTTGCTCCATATATATCTCTTCTTCTAAATCACCGTAAAGAAATGCCATCTTCACATCCATTTGTTCTACCTCGAGGTCCATCGAAGCCGCCATGGCTAACACGTTTCGGACCGAGGTCATTTTCACCACAGGAGAAAAAATCTCTTCAAAGTCTACTTCTTTCTTCTGATTTTAGCCTTTCACTACAATTCGGGCTTTGTTTCTCGGTTTCTGCCCGTTCTCTTCATTCTTAATCTTGTAGACCCATTTATTTTTCAGAGCTCGTATTCCTTCTGCCTGTTCTTCAGCTTGAGAACCCGATTCATCATTCTCATTCCGGATCTCATCATCAACTCGGACCTCAGTGTCTTGGTCATCATCAGCATGTTGCTGGTCATCATTTTCTTGATTTTCTCCCCCTGCTTCAGCTCAGACAGGAGGGATGGTTTCTTCACGTCTGACAGTAACTCGAACTTTGGACTTCGAGATGTCATGAATGGTCTCATCTTCATGAAAGATCACATCTCGACTTCTCACAATGTTCTTATTGATTGGATCCCAAAGTCGGAACCCGAACTCACATCTCGACGAACCAAAATAAATGCATTCTTTTGTCTTCGCATCAAGTTTTGCCCTTTCATCTTTAGGGATATACACGAAAGCTCGGCATCCAAACACCTTCAGTTGATTATAGGCCGCTTTCCGATCTGTCCAGACTTCTTCTGCACTTTCTCCTTCAAGTGGCCGTGATGGTGAGAGGTTGATCAAGTCAACAACAGTTCTTACGGCTTCTCCCCATAATTATTTCGGTAACCCAAAATTGGATAACATGCTTCGTACCCTTTATTCAATAGTTATGTTCATCCTCTCAGCAAGTCCGTTCAACTGTGAAGTCTTGGGAAACGTCTTCTCAAGTCGAATCCCGGCCTCTCTGCAGTATGCATCAAACGGGCCGCAGTACTCACCACCATTGTCAAATCGGACCACCTGCAATTTCTTGTGAGTATCCCTTTCAACCAGAACATGGAATTCTTTAAAAGATTAGAGTACCTGGTCTTTAGACTTCAACAAATATACCCACACTTTGCAGGAATGGTCATCAATAAATGAAACAAAGTACTGAGCTCCTCCAAGGGATCTTTCCGGCATAGAAGTCAAGAATATACTTGTGTCGTCTAGGTGTATCCGGTCTCACAAAAGAAACCCAGTGCTGCTTTCCAGCTAGGCAATGCGTGCAACTCTCCAACGCTTGGCCTTCCAACCCGGTCAATGATCATTTCTTGTTCAGAATTTGGAGCCCTTTCTCGCTCATGTGGCCGAAGTGCTTGTGCCATAGCTCCAACCTAGGTTCATCTCTGACAGAATTGGCTTCTCCGCCATTAATTTTTCTTGCATCACATACAAGGAGCCTTCCTTCTTACCTCGGGTCATGACCAAGTTTTTCTTGGCCAGCTTCCATCTAACACTACCGAAGTAGGTCACTAATCCGGCGTCGTCAAGTTTTCCTACCGAGATTAGGTTCAATCGTATGTCAGGAACATGTCTTACATCATTCAACACAAGTCGGCACCCAACATCTGTGGTCAGGGTCACATCACTGAAACCAACATTCTTGCTGTTCACTTGATTTCCCATCTTCACGACTCCAAAATCACCACCTCGGTAAGAGGCGAAAAAACCTTTGTGTGGAGTAACGTGGAAGGAGGCACTTGAGTCAACAATCCAAGTGCAATCATCATATGCAACATTTAAATAATTATCCTCACCTAGGAGGAATATCTCGGCATCAGGATTGGCAGCCACCGCAGTAGTGCTCTTGTCTTCCCTCTTCTTGGGAACAATCTGATCCGGCTTCACAGAGTCGTTCTTCTCGTTATTCTATAGGGTGCAGTAGTCTGGCTTCTTATGACCTGTCTTTCCATAGTAAAAGCACTTTAACTCATATCTCGACTTTGACCAACCTCTGGAATTTCCTCTTCTATCACTATCTCGACCCCGACTCTTGCTTCTACCTCGGGAGACGAATTTCCCTCTGTTCTCAGTAACGTTGGCCTCAGACGTGCTCGAAATAACTCATTCTGTTCTCCTGGCTTCTTCGCCCAGGAGGCTATCTGTCATAACATCCATCTGGGGTTGAATTATTCAAGGTCACCACCAGAGTATCCCAGCTTTCTGGCAACAAGCTCAATAATAGCCAAGCCTGCATCTCGTCATCAATTTTCATCTCTGCCTTTGACAACTGATTCACCATACCTTTGTAGGTGTTGAGGTGCTCAATCACGCTCATGTCGTCCTTGTATTCAAGTTTCACAAGTCGGCGAACCAGGTGTGCTTTGTTCCTGGGAGTCTTCTTCTAAATCATGGTCTCCAGCTTCGTCCACAACTCATACACGTTCGTGAACTTGGACATGTGCTCAAAGAGGCTCTTGTAAATATATTTTCTGATCGTAGCTATCGCCTTACGACTCTGAATCTCCCACTCCTTATCAGTTTTACTTTCCGGTCTCTTTTCAAGGGTAATGGGCTCATTTAAATCATTGCAGTAGAGATGATCTTCCATCATCGATCGCCAATAAGTGAAATTGTCTGCGGTCAGCTTGAACATGTCTCCATCATTGGTTATGCCACTGGTCTCCATCTCGTCTCCCTCAGAACCTGTCGAACTCGGGCTCTGATACCATTGTCTGGAACTCGGTTCCCTCAAGCTCGGCTAAGCAGCCTTTATGAGAAAGTCAATCAACAAGATCCTCGATCTCGGATCTTAGCAATACCTCGGCCTGAACTTCACCAGGTTAGGCAGCGCAGCGGAAAAATCAAAAACGAAAAATGATAACAGGAGAAAGAGATAAGGAGAGAGAGAGAGAGAACACAAGCAGTTTTAACGTGGGAAAACCTTCTCCAATGAAGAAGTAAAAACCCACGGGACCTAGTCCAGATTAAAACTCCACTATGAAAATAATGGTTACAAAAAAACAAAATACACTAATGTGGTGGTTAACTCAACCTCACCAACAATGGTGATAATCAAACTACCCTAGAGATGTTTCACTCAAACTCTCTCTAGAGATCTCTCAAATACAAAGCATAAAGCTTTGCTCTCAAATATCAAATCTCTCTCATCTAACCTAGCCTCCACCATCAACTAATGAATATATAGAGGAGGTGGAATTTAGGGTTTAAAGTTTAGGTTTTGGGAAACCCCTCAATGGGCTTGGGCTTAGCATTGAATGAGGAAGCCCAACACATATTCCTCTAGGAAATCGAAATTGACAACTTGGAGCTGTGGAAGCTGATTCACAATCAAACAAGATTGAGAAAAGATAAGCAACCATAAAAACAAAATTAAGGTAAGTCATTTTCTTCCTTTTCCACAATTGTAGGTTATTTGGTGTTGTACAGGTATTGTATAATCATTTGATATTTCTTAAATTTGAAAATTGATTTGGTTGAAAAAGTATGGACAAGCATAAATAGAAAAATATAGATGTGTTCTTCAAAAAGAAAGTAGTCTCTGAAAGGGAATCAAGTGATGCTCCTACAAACATAATTTCTGAAAGTGATGCACCTTTTCATGAGCAACTTCCTTCCAAGTGTCGTAGAATTGAACATGCTGATGACATTATTATAGTCAAAAATAAAATTTTTGAATGTGATCCAGGAAAGCGTAAGCCAATTTGGGAATATCCAGCTAATGAAATCGATTAGATACGAAGAGCTTATTTAATAGCTGGGCCATATCAACCTCAATTCTCCTATCCATTTTCAAAGGAAAAGCATCCTCGACGTTTTCAATCTTCTTGGTTCAAAGAATTTTCTTCACGGCTTGAGTATTCACCTTATATAGATGCTGCATTTTGTTTACCATGCTATCTTTTCACTACAAAGGCCGGTGGGCGACTTGGTTGGGATGCTTTCACAATCAAAGGTTTTAACAATTGGCATAGAGTTCATAGTGGAAAGTATTGTGCTTTTCTAAGTCACATAGAAGATGATCCTTGTTCACAACATACTAATGCACTCATCTCATATACAGACTTAATTAATCAATCTTGCCATATTGATAAAGTTATGCATGCTCAATGCTCCCAACAAATTGAACAAAATAGGCTGCGTGTTAAGACTTCAATTGATGTTGCTCGTTGGCTTGCTTTTCAAGGATGTGCTTTTAGAGGGCACGATGAGACTATTAATTCAAGAAATAGTGGTAATTTTATTGAAATGATCAAACTTTTGGCATCTTACAATGAAACTTATTCAAGAATTGCGAGATGATGGTTGGAAAAAAATACTTGAAAGTGTTGTTAATTTCTCCAAGCTTCATGAAATAGATGTTCCAGATCTTGATGCTCAATATATTGAAGGTCGTGGTCGTCGACAGCATGATCAAATAACTATTGAGCATGACTATCATTTTGATATGTTTAATTCAACCATTGACTTTCAATTACAAGAGTTAGATAGAAGGTTTACTAAACAAACAATGGAACTTTTATCACTTAGCTCTTCATTGGATCCGAAGAATGGTTACAAAGCATTTAATGTTGATGATATTTGTAGCCTTGCAGAGAAATACTATCCTCTTGATTTTTCTGAGCAAGAGAGAATTAATTTGAATTGTCAATTGAAGCAATACCACAAGGACATCCCAAAATATCCAAAACTTCAAAATTTATCTTTAATGTCTGAGTTGTGTCCAGGATTAGCTGAGACAGGAAAGTCAAATTCTTATCATTTGGTTGATAGGCTTATTCGTCTTATCTTAACACTGCCAGTTTCAACAAGTGGTGAACGTGCATTCTCAACAATGAAAATTGTGAAAACAAGGCTACGAAACAAAACGGAGGATGACTTTCTTGCAAATAATTTGGTTGTGTATATTGAAAGAGAAATTGATGAAACTTTCACTAAAAATTCTATCCTTGAAGATTTCGTCAGTTTAAAAGAGCGTCGTTTACAATTTTAGGTATGCAATTTTTTATTATATTTTAAATTGTTCATTAAATTTTATTATAAATATAATTATTATATTTATGTGTATTCATATGCTTAGGACAATGCTTGGTTCATTACTTATTATGCTGCAGAAGGAAAGTGAGATTCTTTTGTTTGGAATGCTTACCGGAAAGGTTAGTGATTTTTTATGTGTTTGCTTTGATATATAATCATTGGCTATTGTTCGTTTGAATTTTCAATTTTATGTGACATTATTTAGTAAATAATTTATATAAGTGTGTTATAATTTATAGTAAAAAATTTTCGGATAAATTTATGTAATTACAATAAATATTTTGATAATTTAATAAATCAAATTTTTTGGCACTACTTAAAACTTGTCACCGGTAACTATCATAAATTTTTACACATGTACTCTTTGATATGCAGCGTACATGAAAAGCTTCAACAAGGCCACCGTTCAGATCTTAGTTGTTGAGAACACTCCTACATCAACATATTATAACCCTTGAGGGAGACATATATAGGTTTACCCAAACACTGAACAGCTCAGTTGGTCTTTTGCTTAAAAAATTATTTAGTTATATGTTTGGATTAATTTATTTGTATTGAGAAGTTTTAATAAAAAATTTAAAAAAGTATTCTCAGGCATGCTGATCCTTTCAATACCTCGTTGAATAAATTGTCCGATTCTTGGAACTTCTTCCACACGGTTTCCTCACATACCTTTTTAGTTTGTCGCAGGTGCTCGATGGACTGAACAATTAGCCCAGCTTTATGGCTTATCATCTGTTTTTCCTACTTCCCTTACAATTATTAACACCATTCAAGAGACCACTCCACACAATTAACATGGTGATCATTACTTTTTCGTTCAAACACATGAATATAAATAAGATATTTTATAAACTTGATTGGTTTCTAAATTAGATAAACGAAACTACACCAAATAATAGTAGATTAGTTGGTACTAAGAAATTAAACAGGTGGGAAAAAAATGTGTTTGATTCTCTATAATATCATCTTTAAAAGGAATTTAATACCTTAGTTCCGATATCTACTTCAAAATCAAACTAGTCGCGAAGTGATAAAACGTTCGGAATATCTTCAAAAAAATATAAACAAATACTAATAATTTACCTACAATTTTTATTGAGTTCTTTAATATGTTAGTTTTTTTTTTCTTCCTTCTTAATGCAATTCCTTGTCATAGAGAATAGTTTTGGTGTTATTGTCCACTGAATACGGATACGACTTCCAATCAAAATAAAATTACAAATTATATATTTCAAGAAATATATAATTATAATATTAAAAAAAAAATTCTTCAGAAAATATGTTAGCTAATGTGCTATATTTCTATTGATGAGACGTAGGTACGACATGGTAGTATATTAGATTTTTTTTTTTTGTTATGGCACTGAAAATGGCTCAGTTCTCAACACATTATTATTTTTTTAAATGAAGTATTTATCTTAACATCTACTATTTATCTATTATCAATTATATATCTGACATTAATATTTTATAATATGTATGAATCGACTCATTTTTTCTTGTTATGACAATATGCATTAACGTTTTGAGAACAACATTAGCTATTGAACTAGTAAAAGAATAGGATTTAGTGTATGTCATTAAAAAGACATCGTTTGTGTTATTTTAGTGACTTACACATATTTTGTGTAATTCTGAAAAGTTACTTTTTTTTTACTTTACACGTCAGCGATGTGACTGAGAAAAGAGAAAAAAAACAGCTTTATAGATTTACATAAAGTATAATCGGTTATATTTTGTGTAAATTATCTAAAAAGACACAACTTATATCCTTTTTAATGATAGTCTTTTTTCCCAAAAGAATAATAGCAAAAAGCAAATTAAAATTATCCCAACATACATAACGCAATTTATTCATTTTTCAGTCACCAATACCCATGAGCCCGATCTATCTTTCTTCAGTGTACATGTATTATGATAAATAAATAATAATTATTAATATTAAAAAATTAAATTTAATAATCACTGCTTGTCTCTTTACGCGTGTCAAATGGGTGGGAAAAAAAAAACAAGGCTCCCACCATGTCTCTTAGTTAGCACTGCCAACTGTTAGCATGGAATGGGTTGGTAGAACTGGAAGTGGCCAAATGCGTAAAGGAAAGTGAATCATGCTTTGGCCAAGTGTTGCTCTTTAGGTGTTCTTTCCTCTCTTAAGTTCCAATTATGTAGGACTCTAGGGCGTCCTATGTTTTTTTCACCCAATAAATTTGAGCCACCGAGGTAAAATAAAGCATCCAACAGATACTAAGCAATCCAACTTTTGATTCCAATGGACAACACCACATTGACACATTGCCTTTGCTAGCAGACAAAACGTCTATATATATATAAATTTTCTAAAATAAGACTCTGACACTAATTGATATTCTTTCTTGTGAGCATCTATACGCTCAGTTCAGTAATGCTAGCTTGATGGGTATCCATCAATCAAATCCTCCTTTGGGTTTCGTTAGGAAGCATTATTGGAACTTCAAACAGCTATCCTCCTAGCGATCATCCCTTACTCATCTTTTAATAAATTTGGCAATCCCAAACGTTAATATAATGGGACATAAAAATGTTGCACGATTTGGTTTGATTTTACATGTCACTATTAAGGAAGTAAAATAGGGAGGAGTATTTAAAGGAATTTGTGTCTCCTCTTCATATGGGAAAGATTGGTGAAAATAGAAAGTGGGATAAGAAGAAGAAAGCAAAAATAGAGAGGAGGTTGGAGAAGGAGGCATTAAATGATTTGAAAATAGAGATACTTTGAGGTTAGGACAATTGCTGGCTAAAGAGAAAGTCAGTGGACAGTGGAACCTGCAAAGAAAGGGTTAGGGGTACACTAAAGTGTACATATTTTAAGGCGTGGGGCTGTTCCCAACATTGTGTGATGTACTGATGTGGTAGAGTTTAGGACAGAAAAAGATTTGACAGCTGTCGAGTTCTAAGTAGAGAAGCTACGCAGAAGGCTAAGAAGAAGCTGAGAATAGTAACAGACCAATAATGTTGGTTTTGCACATTTTTAAAAATTAACATATTATTGAATTGTACTTGTACTTGGACCTATCAAAATTTCCGACTAGAAACACGTATACAAGTACAAAACATTCATGCATCACGATACTAAAACCATGCATAGGATAAGTTCTAAAAATTATAAGATATAATGCGGTTAAGATATAATACATAAAAACGTACTACAAACATATTAATGTTTTATAAATTAATTTTGAATTCGTTTTTTCTGCGGTTATACTGCAGATAAGTTATATGCACTAAGTAAATCCAATATGACGACGTTTGGGACAAAAAATATTGCATTTTTGTAAGGGTTCGTTTTTTCTGCAGTTACTACAGATAACTTATCTGCAATAAACCAATACAATGTCGTTTTGAGGCGAAAATCATGGTATTTTTTAATTTTAATTTATTTCAGGGTTATAATAGTCTTTATATTCATAATTTTTTAAGATTTTAATACCAAAATGACGTCGTTTTGGGAATAAATGCAGATAACTTATCTGCATTAACTGCAGAAATATTTTTTTCATTTTTGTAATTTTAATTTATTTCAGGGATATAATAGTCTTTATATTTATAATTTTTTAAGATTTCAATATCAAAACGACGTCGTTTTGGAAATAAATGCAGATAACTTATCTGCATTAACTACAAAAATATTTTTTCCATTAATTTTAGTCATTACTAATATTATAAAAAAAATGTTTCTTCTGTCACATAAGATAATTTTATCTCCTGCAACTCCAATTACAAAACCATTTTAGGTTTAGAATAAAAAAAAATAGATATTTAAAAAAAAAATTCTTATATCAAGAATTTTACAAAAATATCTTTTAATTTTTAATCTTAAATCCTAAAACAATGTCATTTTAAAATTGCAGTAGATAAAATTATCTCCTTTCATCGGAAAAACGTTAATCCCTATCATTATATTTAATTATTATAATATTTAATTTACTTTATTATAAGATAGTTTAAAAGGATCCAAACTAATAGAGTATGTCGATTCTGTATCTAGTTTATAATGTAGGTGTTTCTCCGATTTGTGCATATGTAGCCACACACACAAGGCACCTGCTTGTTTTTTTTAATTTATTTATTATATATATATTACATAATTAATTATAATTAATCAAGGTTAAAATTATAATTTAGCACCACTTAAATAAAAAATCAAATACGCAATACAAAGTAACAATAAAATATTTAAATGCTAACAAATAATAAAGAACGTGTACAGTATGTTATTTTTGCGTTTCACCTTCTTTTATTTTTTATCTTGTATATTTGTTTTTTTTTGCTTTATTCTAATTAGTTTTTTATTTATTTTTATTCCTATTATTTTAAAAAAGAAAGACTTCTAAACTTGATCGAAAAAATGGTTAGTTGATCTATTTTAAAATTTGGGCTCAAATAAACCCCTTAAAAGTAGGGAAAATGATTTGTCCTTTTAAAGGACAGAACCTTGTGTCCTTTTAGTTTTTGACTCTATATCTTACTGGTAACATAATTATAATATGAAATTTTTTTTTTTTTTCTCTTTCCTCAGTCACTTCAGCTGACGTATAGAGAGAGAAAAAATAACTTTTCGTGAAAATAGATTTTTATGTTATAACTATATCTTACCGATAATATAGTGTTAAAAACTAAAAGATACACACTTAACCCTTGAAAGTAACAATCTTGAAACCAAATGAACAACATGTCTATAGTTATGGAATATGAAAGTCCATTAAACTATTGTGTTTTGGGTTATTGGAAACACAAAGAATAGTCAAGAATCTAATTTCTAAATGTGAGAACTTTCCTTCGTGCTTATGGCTGTTGAAAACAAAGACGATGTTCTCTAAGGAGAGATATTGAAAATTTAAGGAATGGAGATAATGAAAGAGGAGACGAAGGACAATACTTATTATACATATAATTATTGTATTTGTGTGTTTTCATATCCTTAGGACAATATTTGATTCATTATTTATTATGTTGTGAGAGGAAAGTGAAATTCTTATGCTTAAAATCCTTACTTAAAAGGTTAGTACATTTTTATATATTTGATTTGATATATAATCAATGATAATTGTTCATTTGAAATTTCAATGTTATGTGATATTATTTAGTACATAATTTAGATAATTATGCTAGAATTCATAATAAATATTTTTCTTGTTAAATTTATATAATTATGATAAATATTTTAATAATTTAATATGTCAAATTTTCTGACACCATCTGAATTTTTTACTGGCTCCGCCATTGTATATTTTTAATTCTCTCACTTCGTTGTTGCGATATGTACATGCAAAATGCATTAAGGGGATGTTTGGTTCAAGTTTTTGGAGAGGATTACCGGTAATCCTTCTTTGGTAAATGTAATTACCACGTTTGGTAGAAGGAATAAATTATGATTCCCGGATATCCAAGGATTACCGGTAATTTGATTTATAAAGAAAAGTCACTATTCAGATTACCAAAAATAATATGGTAATTCGGAATACCAATCAGAATACCAAGTAAAGGGAAAACACAACAATAAATTTTGAGACAAAAATACCCCAATACACATAAAAATCTAGACCCAATCTATCAATTACAAAAGTAAAAATAGTTTGGGGTTATTTTTGTAAAATAACCTCATATTCCAAGTCATATTTCGTTCTAAACCAAATATGGAATCAGTAATTTTTACCCAGTATTCCCGGTAATATTTTGGCGAACCAAACACATTTTTCGTAAGATTCCAAGTAAACTCAATTTCTACTGAATTCTCATTAATCATGATTCCCGGTCACCAAAAAATTTCTCCTGTACCAAACACACCCTAATAGCATTGTTTGGAACAGATGAAATCTTGGAGTAGTGGACTCTCCAAATTTGCACATCCTTCTTGGATCCTGGTTTGTATAGAAAATTGTAACACGTTTGATAGTCCTTTCCTTCATCGACAAGGATGAGGAAAAAAGACTGTAGATCGCCACGCTCTAGGGTTCACCGTTCACTATGTATCAAATGTCGTGTACTAGTGTCCTTTTATATTTATACAACTAGACATCATCATTTCTTTTTATTTTCTCTGTTGATATTTTATCTTCTTCGACACTTATCGCTACGTGGGAAATACGTTAGGAAATATTATGTATATAGAATATCATTTAGAAAATAATACGCTGAAGGCAGAATGAATTTTTGTTAACTCTCACCATAAGCAATTGTTGTTGATGTTTTCTGAGCTGGGTTTACAAAACTAATGGAAATTATGAAAAATCTCAATAATATTTATTAACTACGAAGGTTATCGAAAATATTTTGTTTTGCACATATCACTTCTTTTTCCCTTTATTTATTTCACGTTATAAATTTGGTTGCCACGCCCTGTTGACATCATGAAGCAAAACTCATGGCCAAAAAAAGCATTGATACGATGTGTTTCAAATATACATTATCATTGTAAATATTAATTTTATTCAAACTAGTTGGAGATGTGGTTTAAATATAAATAAAAAATATTTATACATGTAATATATATTCACTTACATGGTATTTATTAAAAATTGTATATATTGGCCTTGTATGCCTATGTCTTCCCTAATCTAAACTATTTATATAAAAAATGTATATATTTATCTTGGAAAATTTTCGTAGATCCTTTCTTTAACTTATTAACGGTACGATTAAAAATATTTTAATTCCATTGTTTGTTTATTAAAATAATTCCTTTATTTTTTTTATTTTATTTTTATAACAATAATTCCTTTATTTTGTACGGTTATA
Organism: Gastrolobium bilobum; assembly: GCF_033153095.1. Lineage (NCBI taxonomy): Eukaryota > Viridiplantae > Streptophyta > Magnoliopsida > Fabales > Fabaceae > Gastrolobium > Gastrolobium bilobum. Next base: position 290,581 of record NW_026897840.1, on the reverse strand, counting down.
ATTGTGAATAGTATTTGTAATGATCCGAAAATTAAAAATGAATTTAAATGATTGAAAAAAACTTAAAAACACAATTGTCTTTTAAACGACTGACGTTCACGAATCTATACTTAACATTATGCTCAAGTATTATATAATTTTTAAGCCTCCCACATATAGGGGTAAAATTTGTATAAGGAAAAAAAATAAAGAAGGAGCAGAGAATTCGCATATAGGACTTATACTAATCCAAATATAAAATAACATAACTTATGTGATTTTATTTTCATAAATAGATGGGACCCATATTTTCTTTTTTTATCCACTCTTTCCTCTGGTGATCTATCTCTTTTTTTAACTTAACACAATTTTACATCACACATTTTTCCATTAAAAAAAATTATGCATAAAATGTATTTTTTTAAAGGGAAAACCAGTAGCATGTAACAGCATATAAACTTTTTTACCTACTGACCCATTGGTTTTGGCACCAATTTTTTTTATTTTTTATTTTTATTACATGCATGGATCCACATGTATTTTTATTTCGGCACAAATTTTTTTTGTTGTTTCCTGTTACATGACGATAGTTTTACCCTTTTTTTAAACAGGTCCTTTATCCTTGTAAATTTTGGAAAACTTCTCAAATGACTTGTACATAATTACATAGGGTAATGTTTTTTTTCTTTTACATGTCACAAGTAATTTTCTACACAAATACAAAAACAGACCCATCAATTCTTTTACTTTTTTTTATTTTAAAAATAATATACCTATAATTGATTGTTTCTATTATATGACATAAGAATTTTTTTACAACATAATATTTGTTTTCCAACATATTAAAATTCTTGTAAATTTATCATTTTCAACACACAAGACGTGACAAAAAAAATAAAGTGACCAATCTATGACATCATCTTATTGCTATTTTAAATAAGATGTATTTAAATAGGCACAAAAATCGAGCTGGCACAAGAAGAGAAATACACTTCTTCAACAACAGATACTATTCCCAACACACTAAACGTGACAAAAAAAAGAAGGTGACCAAGCTATGACGTCATTTTATTGCGATTTTAAATAAAGGCTTAACCTTTATATTTAAAGTTTAAACTACTAAATCTCAGATATCTCATTGTTGGAATAAAAATTTCTACAGTTATTTTAGATAAAATTCTTTATAATTATTATATTGTAAAGAATAGGATACACTATTCTAAAAGCTAGCTCAAAGGGTGGGAGTGCCCAAGACCTTGTAAACTTCACATTAGTTGCACATACAACCAATGTGGGACTATATATCTCAAGACGTCCCCTCACACGAGAGCCCATTGGGCTTGAAGAGTGGACAATACAACAGGCTCAGCCTACCTGTGCTAAGAAACGCCACAAGAGAAAGTGGGGGGCGGTGAAGCTCTGATACCATGTTAAGAACTTTGGGATACACCACCCCAAAAGCTAGCTCAAAGGGTGGGAGTGCCCAAGACCTTATAAACTTCACATTTGTTGCACATACAACCAATGTGAGACTATATATCTCAACACGTCCCCTCACACGAGAGCCCATTGGGCTTGAAGAGTGGACAATGCAACAGGCCCAGCCTACCTGTGCTAAGAAACGCCACAAGAGAAAGTGGAGGGAAAGCTAACTTTTGGGGTGGTGTATCCCAAAGTTCTTTACATTTTAATTAAGTCTAACCAGTCATACATAGTTATAACAATAAAATTATTCTTTTTTTTATCTCTTAAGACATTTTTGACTGACGTGACAAAGAGAAAAAATATAATTTCTATGTATAATTAGTCAGACTTAGTTAAAAGGAATAGTTGTAGATAATTTTATCTAAATTGACTGTAGAAATATTTATCCTTTATTTTAAAATTGGTATGTAGTATGTACGGCAAGTCACTTACAACATTCACCAGATAGGTTATAAAATGTAATATTTTCTATGAAATTCTCGTAAATAATACTAATTTTTTAAATTTTCAAATTTTATATAATTCAAGGTTTTAATTATAACTGACTCTCCAAGTTACCTAATACAAAAATAACATCATACCTCTCACAAAAATAAAGTAATTTATAACGAAGCGTAACAAATTTATCTTTTTAACGAGTATTTTAATTGACTTATTAGCCTTCTTAATGAAAATGTATCGTATGGAAATTATAAAAAAAATAAAATTTACCTAATTATCTTTAAAGTATAAATAGTTATTCATAGTAATTATTTATTTTGAAAGTTTAAAAAATATTATAAAAGCATTAATGCATTTACTGTGACAAAATAATAATGTTTCTAAATTTTTTTTTTTTTTTTTGATAACAAGTTTCTAAAATTTTAAGGAGTACATTTTCTCATAGTATTGACTGTGTCCTTAATAGTTAGATATTATCTGTTGGCAACTGATACATCAGTCAAATCAACGTGTCCTTTAAATTTTAAGGAGTTCATTTTGGAACACTGACCATTTTGTCACGTTTGGCAAATTTTGTCAAAATATCACGCGGTATATTTCGCTACACTATGTAGCGAAATATGTTTGCAAGTAATTCGCTACACAGTGTAGCAAAATATGCCATATCAGACTGCACAATCAGCAAAAATAACACGTGTCAAGCAGGCAGAAATTCACTACACTGTGTAGCGAATTACTTACAAACATTTAATGATACTTGCTTATTAAACAATATTAAATAATGTATGCTATTAATCTATTTTCACTAAACCTTAATAAGAATCTACTTTTTTTATTAATACAGTGGAATGCCTGTAATTAGGTCATGTGTTTTATTGAATTGCTTAATTATATTATCTTGTAGGCTTTTCTGAATTTTTATAATTTAATTTTTTAAATATTTCTTATATTTTTTAAAATCTATAAATAAATTATTTTAATTTAATTGTTTTATTGATTAAAATTTCTACACTTACGTACTTAAAATATATAAAACTAACACAAATAACTTGTAAATAATTATAAATCTCAATTAATAAAGTCTGAATAATGACAAGCTAATATAGATATATTTAATATTTTTTTAAATGTTAACATGTATCTGATAAAAACGTAGGGATTTATCTTAGCCTTTATAACTTTTTTATAACATTAACCATTTTATTCAATCTTGTCTTATGAGCATCTTTTATTTTTTTTTAGGAAAAATAACACTTTAGAAGAGAGAATATTATTCAAGTTTAATTCATAATGTGTCATAAATATTAATAAAAAATTAAAATAGCACATTGGCATCAACATATGAGATTCACGATTATAATAGGGATTTTTTTAATAGAATAAAGATACCGAAGTTCAAATCTATAATCTTATATAAATTATCATATTCTCTCACTTCACTGCTAAATCATTCTCGATAATTAGTAAGATTTTGATCTCCAAGAGGAGTCTCCCTAATCAAGAAATTTAGGGCCTGATTGATAATTATTTTGTAAAACAGTTTTTTATTTTTAAAAACAAAAAAATAAAAAAACTTGTTTGATAATGGGTGTTCTGAAAAATGCTTCTCAAAACAATGACTCTTTTTAAGTTTTAAAAACCAGAAAACCAAAACATCCACTGCTTACTGTTTTTTGCATTTAGACGGTGGCAAAATCGTAAATATCAGAATTCATTAATGGCAATTTCGTAAAATTAGAACCAAAACAATTACTTTATGATGGCATTTTTGTAATTCTAAAAGTTTATTAATGGCATTTTTATAAATAATTACAACTTCTTTATAACTTTAATTTAACTACACTCAAACAAGTTTTTTTGTTTTTTTATTCTCAAAATCAGTTTTTAAAACTCATATTTAAAACAGTTTTGGAAAACAAAAAAACTAAAACACTTTCAAACACACCTTTGTTCTCTTGTCCTTGGTTTTCTTCTCCCTCTCTCTCCTCTCTCCTCTTTCTCTCTCTATTTTTTTCTCTCTTGAAGTACCAATGACGCTACATTTTCTCTCCCCTAATCAATCCTCTATCCTTCGATCGTGGCGGTATGGACACTGATCCCACACGAAGAGTGGGCCCTCTCTTAACAAAAAAACTTAAAATATATAAATAAATTTAATAATAACTTATTAAGTGTGAAACAAAATTAATGCGAGAATTTTATTAGGGGTAAGTTATTTTGTTATTTATTCAAAAATATAAAATTTTGTAACTCTTCTATAATATTAACAGATAGATATTTAACTGAAAAACTATGACAAATTTTCAATCTAAATTATGATTATTTATTGATTTAAATGTTATGACTTATAAACCACTTTTAACACATAATTGTATAAATGGTGTATATATAATTGACTTGCAACAACGGGGAAAAATCAGACGAAATACAAGGACCCCAATTACAAAAACAAAAAATATAAGATACATGCAGACCAATTAATAATGGAAAAATTATATTTTCAATTTTTTTATTTAGAAACTCTTACAAATAATAATATATATTAGGAATAGTATATTTTAACATATAGTTTATAGTACCTAATATGTGTGTAATTTGTAAGAATTTATAAAAAAAAATTGTAAATATAACCCAATCCATTAATAAAACTATGAAAGAGTAAAAGAAAAATATTGTGGCAGCTTCCATTAGAGGACTTTGACAATATTGCCACGTTACCCCAAAAATTACATGAATGCCACCCTATTACAAAATTTTGTCAAAAGACTCAAAACGGATACTGTGGCAAACTGACTGAAAACGAGTTTCAAATGTCAATAAGTCATCAAACTCGCCAACAGCGTTAATTTCGAAAGACTATAATTTATGACTCAGATATTTAGACGAGGTGATTTTTTTTAAAATTATTTCTTTTGGCTCGTTTGGAAAAATTAATATATGTAAATGATGTTATTTAATTTCTATTTTTATTTTCATTCTCTAGCATTAAAAAATAATCTTCTTAGAATTTTTTAAGCCATAAATTTCAAAAAATTATATGGAATTAAAAAAGTACATGATTTAGACATTCGAGTTAAAATTATGACTTTCTTAAAAAAAGTTAATCTTTTTACCAATATACTTCCTACTGGTGACAATGAGTTTCTTTTATTCTGCTATGAGGCAGTTAAAACTCGCTATCATTGTTGTCGAAAATCAGTGTAAAAATGTAAAAAATTATATTTTTATTAAAGCGATACGTGTTAAAAAAACAAGTAAAAACCCTCCTTAATAAAAACTGATAAAAACTCCGTGCAAAAATATAAAAACACAAACTTTTGTGTTTTTACTTAAACCAAATAATCGAATCGGTCTTATACGTAAAAAAAACTGTTTCGGGTCAATTTTTAACACATGACCTAGTTTTTTTTTAAGAAAATTATTTTCATTCCCCCCAAATTAAAATATATAGTATCTTCTTCTAGCTATTTGGAAAACAAAATTCTCGTGTAAAGCCAATGGTGAAAAGTTGAAGTATCAAGCTGAGGTGGATTTTGAATAAATCTATTATATTTTATCACAAATGAACTTGTTATAAGAGAAAGAAAAAAAGACATCAAGGACATGCAACGGATATAAAATGATGTATTTTATTTGAATTAATTTATATAATTTAAAAATTACTAAACTTTATTGTTTTGATATTTTGAAACTTGTTTGTAGTTGTTAAACTATCTTATATGGTTACAAGACTTATATTTTTTAAATATGAAGTTGTTTATTGAATTTTGAATAGTGACTTATGTAATTATATATATATATATATATATATATATATAATTTTGTATATTAATATTAAGTAGATAAAATTTTACATTTCATATAATTTCAAAAATTTACGTTTTTATTATATTCTTCTATTATTTTTTCGTAAAAACTCGATTTTAATAATATTGTTCGCTATCAGCTATCACTTACAAGAGTTTGTCAACGTGACATTTTGATAAAATTTCGTGGTGCATGTTATAAAAAAAAAAAAAAAAAATTCGTGGTGCATGATATTTAGGTATTTTTTTTTTTGGGAAAACGTAACATGTTGGTCAATGTGCCCACCTATTACTGTATGTATGTGGCATCACCTAAACAAAGTAAGGGACCATCATCGTGCAGTAGTTTACGGCAGACAGGTATCTTCACGAGAAAATTACTTGTCGAATATAATTAGGAAAGAGTGAGTTCAGCATTTTCCCAACAAGCTGTGTGATAAAGGAGAATTTGATATAGCAGATATTTTTTTACCAATTTTTTTTTTTTTTAAATATGATGGATTTTTTTTGGGTAAATTACAAAAAGATATTTGATAGGTTCTAAGATTTTTTCGAAAATGTTGGGATAATTATACTAATGCTATCAAAAAATAAAAATATCATGTATTAAATAATATTTTCATTTGAGAATATAACGTGTAAAATAGAATAATTAAAAAAAAAGTTTACTGAAATTATTTTTCAATTTTATCGTATCAAACGTTTGAAACATATTTTTCTAACTCCACTTTTTTAAATTTAAAAAAAAAATTCCAGTACCAAACAACAGCTAAGAGATACATGCTAGCTGAAAAAAAACCTAATGCAGATTCATCGTTCTAAGGTGAATAATTGTTTATCATATAATTTTCTTTTGGTTTTTAATTTTCTCATGTATTAAGAAAAAAAATTATGCTATGAACACATTTTGTATGGGGCTATATCTATTTTAAAAAAGATAAAACAAAATTCTATACAAAAATAAAAAATTCATTGGTTGGAAAAAATAATTTTTATACAACATGAGAAAATATTTTTTTTCCTTTTTCAAATAAATGGCAAATTGACAAACAAAGCTTACAGACGTCTTTTTTGTTTGGTAATCAACCAAATCAATTGTCAGTTAAAAAAAATGAAATAAAGTGTTAGAAAGAAAAGAAATAAAGTAATTAATTATAAACAGTGGTTTGTTTCAGAATTTTTTTATACAAAGTTCGAGAATGTTTTATTTTAGTTTTGATCGAAGTCTTGAACACCCCTATATATAACAGACAGTCATTGACTAATACAATAAGAAATTCATTAACGACCCAAATAATAATTTCTACGACATAAGTACAAATATTTAGAAAAGTGTAAAAACAATATAATTTTTTAGTTAATCATTTCCCAAATATGTATCGATCGGATAAAGATAATGATTATATGATATTGTAAAGATAATGATTATTGTATAGCAGGTGCAGTGTTAAAAGGTTGAAAAAAACGGATAACACTATAAATAAATTTAGGGAAAATATTTGTCAATTTTATAAGATATAATTTTATATTATTTTAAATAAAATGATTTTATTTTGATATATAATTGATAACTTTTTATATTCTTTCTTTTTTACTTTCTCTCCTTTTCTAATTTTATGGAGCAGAAAAAATATAAAAAATTACAAATTATTTGCTAAAACGATATGATTTCATCTAAAATAACATAAAGGGAAAGATCATTTTACACTAGTATAAGTTACACTCTTAATCTTGTCTGTTATCTCACTTATATCTAAGGGCTCTATTTTTTAGTAAACTTACCCATTCGATACAAGTTGATCAATGATCAAGATTGAGTGTAAGATTTCTAACTCTTACACCGATATAAGAATATCTTGCCTCAACATAAAGTCATATCTTTTAAAAAGATAAATATTTTGTCATAAATGAAATAATAAAAATATTAAAGTAATATATGATTGTGATTTAGTGACTAATATTGCCTGAATTATTTATCGGAATATGTTATTTTAATTACTATTTTTTCTGCCTACTTTTTTTTATCACTCTCCAATATTGTTAGATCAGAATTTTAACTATTTATCTTCCTCTCTCTTATTGAGATTCTGATCTAACGGTATTAGAAAGTGGTAGACAGAAAAAATGATAGGTAGAATAACATATCACTTATTTATCAAGGTATAATAAGGTTGAATGCATAAAAAATTAATTTTAAAAATTTTGCATAAATTTCATGAATCGGTTCAACTTATAAAACTAGTGTCTAATTATCAGTTTACAAATCGGCTTGTGCGTTGAACGATAAATTAACTTGACCGAATTGGCCGGTGATTCAGTTTCTAATTAAACCTATTGCCTATTGGATCAACAGTTATAGTCTAATCTTAATAAACAGAATTTGTGTATGCACACGTGCCTGTGACTGACTTTGGGTGTGGATGATAATGTTTTAAGATTTTTTTTTTTTGCATTTTTATGTTGAGGAACAGATTTTGTTAGAATAATAGTTGATAAAGCTAGTTTATTTTTATGGTCTAGAGAGATAATCGATTGCTCTGGAACACAAATTAACAAAAATAAGAATTTATTTTCCCTTTCACATTATTTATTAAGAGTGTGAATGATTACGTTTCCATGATTTTTTTATCTTTATTAGCAGTATGTGAAATAGAATCAAACTGTTGTCATGTACATTCTAAACACATACATTGTAAAATTTGTTATCAGCATTAAATATAAGTAAATGTAAAAAGAAATTTTTTTATGATTTACTCTTTTATCATTTATTTTTTTAATTACTTATCTCTTTTATGATTTATTTATCAAAGTCCTCATTCACTAGCAAAAAAATTGTCATTAATGATTTAGTTGTTTTGACCAAAATTTGAATGATAGAGTAAAGCTTTTAATGTTGGAAAAACAAAGATAAAATTGGTAAATTTGTTCAATTACCAACTGTATTAAATGTGAACTTGAATGAAAAAGATTATAAAAACCTTAAGTGATAAGAAAAAAAAATAAAGAGAGTAAGTGATAAAACCGCAAACCATATGAAGTTTTTAAACTTTTTCCTTAGATATATTATTTGTTAAATATACACGCTGGGAAATTATATTATTAAACACTGAAAAACAAAATGAGCACAAAAATGAGAAAAATATATGCATTTTCAGAAACATATTAAAGAACAAAATTATTGTCATATGCACCTTTCCTTAACCATATAATTATATTTCTTAACTCCATGTGGTACAGGCCGGATTCAGGATCATACTCCGTACAGGCGTGTATTTGATATAACTTTTACAATCAGATAAATAGGCAAAAGCATCTTTATAAGATTATTAAATAAAAAAATAGCCTAGCTAAAGTAGATTGGATAAAAAATTTAAAACTAATAGAGTCAAACACTTAATGAAACAATATGTGACCAGTCCAGTAACTAATATTTACGTGATTGATGTCATGCAAGTGTCACGTAGTCAGTCCCACTCCTAAAAGACATGGGACTTATCCAGTGATGATACGTGATACAAAATGTTCAACTATTTTATAATAAAACTTCGAAAAATTATAACTTTTGATTCATATATTCAATTAAGATTTTCTTTATTTCACATAATTTTTTGATATCTACGCAATGATATATTATTTGACATATTTTATATCCTACAAACATAGTTCAAATTTACAACACTGATACCAAAATCACAATAGCATTTAAACCCATAAGCTTACGAGTTCTTTCGGAACCAACACCATGAGCTGCAAGATGTGTCATCGATTTCTTGGCCTAATTTTCTCATGGTTAGCCTCTAAACCAACTTTTTCCAGCAATAAGATTAATACTTTAGGGCTTTCCGTAAGAAGAAATGTTGTTATCTGTGCGGTTTGATGGAGAACAAACCACTATCATGATTAGAAAATTTTGGGATACACATACATACTTTTCGACAAGTTGAATAAATTTTACATATCGAGTCACAATTATTTGTTATTGTTAGATAGTTGAAAAATAAGAATAATATTGAAAAGAAGTTTTTGTATATTGATATTGAATAATTTACATGAGTGAGTATTAATACAAGAAAGAATCGCTAAGCGATGACTAATCAATCCTAATCACAATCAATTCTAATCAATCACAATCAATCCTAATCAATCATAATCAATCCTAATTAATAGGAAATAAAAACGGAAACATGTTTGAATTCTGATTTTCTACACTCCCCCTCAAGTTGGGAGGTAAATATTGATCATTCCCAATTTGCCAATCAAGTCTTCGAATGCTGGACGGTGTAGGCCCTTGGTAAGGATATCTGCCGTTTGCTCTTTGGTTGGAACATATATCAAACGCACACTTCCATCATCTAATTTTTCTTTGATGAAGTGACGATCAACTTCCACGTGCTTTGTTCGATCATGATGCACAGGATTTTGAGCAATGCTAACAGCTGCCTTGTTGTCGCAATATAGTTTTATTGGTAGTGAATATGAAATCTTCAACTCTTGAAGAAGTCTTCTCAACCAGATTCCTTCACAAACTCCATGAGCTAAAGCTCGAAATTCTGCTTCAGCACTACTTCTTGCAACCACTGTTTGCTTTTTGCTTCTCCAAGTAACAAGATTTCCCCACACATAGGTGCAATAGCCCGAGGTAGATCTCCTGTCTACTGATGAGCCTGCCCAATTTGCATCAGTGTAGATTTCAATTGTCCTTTTATACCCCTTTTTAAAGAATAATCCTCTTCCTGGAGTATTCTTGAGGTATCTAAGCACCCTATAGACTGCACTAAGATGCTTCTCCTTGGGTGAGTGCATGAATTGACTAATCATACTCACCGCAAAGGCAATGTCAGGACGCGTATGAGATAAGTAGATTAGTTTACCAACCAATCGCTGATATTGTTCTTTATCCACCTCATTCCCATCTTCAATACCTAACTTGGTATTAGGTTCCACAGGTGTCTCAGCAGGTTTACACCCTAACATTCCTGTTTCCAACAAAAGATCTAGAACATATTTCTTTTGTGTTAGAGTGATGCCTGTTTTGCTCCTAGCAACTTCCATACCAAGGAAATATTTGAGAGTGCCAAAGTCTTTGAGTTCAAATTGAGCTGCTAGAAATTTCTTCAAGGTGTTCAATTCCTCAATATCATCACCTGTAAGAATTATATCATCTACATATACAATAAGAATAGCAATTTTACCATCCTTAGAGTGTTTGTGGAAGAGAGTATGATCAGTTTGTGCTTGAATGAAGCCTTTTCTTTTGACTGCTTGTGTGAATTTGTCGAACCATTCTCTGGGAGATTGTTTCAATCCATATAGAGACCTTTTTAGTTTACACACTGATCCATTTCTCTTTTCAAAACCAGGTGGAGGATCCATATAGACTTCTTCATGTAAGTCACCATTTAGGAATGCATTCTTCACATCTAACTGTTGCAGAGGCCAATCTAGATTGGCAGCAAGAGATAAGAGAACTCAGATGGTATTGACTTTAGCAACCGGAGAAAAAGTCTCATGATAATCTATCCCATGAGTCTGAGTGAAACCCTTTGCAACCAATCTTGCCTTGTATCTGTTGATGCTATTATCTGCATTGAATTTTATTGTAAACACCCATTTGCATCCTACTGCCTGTTTTCCTTTGGGTAGGGTCACTATCTCCCAAGTTCCATTTCTTTCTAAAGCATTCATTTCTTCAAAGACAGCATACCTCCATTTTTGATCATTGAGAGCCTCATGTATATTTCTCGGTATCTTTGTACTATCCAACATAGTATTGAAAGCACGAAACCCTGGGGACAACTTTCCATATGAAATATGATTAGAAATAGGATGAGTAGTACAAGATCGAGTACCTTTTCTGAGAGCAATGGGCAAGTGTAGATCATTTTCATCATGACACTCAAGTATTGGGGTGCTGGAACTAGAACATGGTTCAGAATCCTGGCAGTGTAGAGGCTCTGGGTTATTCACACTTTGAGGAGGCTTTCGCCTGCTATAAACTTGTCCCCATTTTGAGGAGGCTCTTGATGGTGAGGATTCTGTAGCTCCCCCTGTTTCTAAAAGTAGAGGTAATACCGTGGCATCAGTAGGTTCCCATGACTGATCTTCATCTACTCCTATAGACTCCCCCTGAAGAGAAGTCGAGGGGAAGAAAGGGTCATTCTCAGAAAAAGTGACATCCATAGAGACAAAGACCTTACGAAGAGAGGGTGAATAAAATTTATAGCCACGTTGAGTAGGAGAATAACCAATAAAGACACACTGAAGAGACTTAGGATCAAGCTTAGACCGTTGATGGGAGGGAATATGGACAAATACAACGCAACCAAATAACTTGAGAAGTAAGGAGGAGACACCTCGGAAGGAAGGGAAGATACGAACAAGACTAGAAAGAGGAGACTGGAATTTTAGAATGTGAGATGACATTTGATTTATCAGATACGAGGCAGTGAGAACTGCCTCTCCCCAAAGATATTTAGGAACACTCGTGGTAAACATAAGAGCCCGAGCAACTTCAAGGAGATGTCGGCTTTTTCTTTCGGCAACTCCGTTTTGTTGGGGTGTGTCAGGACACGAGCTTTGGTGAAGGATGCCATGTTGGGAAAGATATTCTCCAAGAATAGAGTTAAAATACTCTTTGCCATTATCTGTACGAAGAATTTGTATAGCAACTTGGAATGGGTTTGAACCATGGCATGAAAATTTTTAAACACGGATGCAGCATCGGACTTATCCTTTAGAAGATACACCCAACAGACTCGAGAATGGTCATCAATGAAGGTAATGAACCATCGAGTACCTGAAATATTTTTAACACGGGTTGGACCCCATATGTCACTATGAATTAAGGAAAATGGGCAGAGTCATGGTGAACTTTAGAAAGATAATGAGCACGAGTATGCTTGGCAAGTTGACAAATATCACAAGAAAACAAACTTGGACTTTTATTAATAAATAAGTTTGGCAACAACTTCTGAAGATAAATAAAATTTGGATGGCCTAGCCTACGATGCCACAGCATAACATCATTACATGAATCAAAAGGAAACATAGAGTTTTTTTCTACGAAAACAGCTTCATGAGTCACATCCTCCTCAAAGTAGTAAAGTCCACCATCCTCTCTAGCACTGCCAATCATCCTCTCCGAGTCCTGTTCTTGAAAAACACAACCATGTGGAAAGAATTTAGCAAAGCAATGCAACTCAGAGGTGAGCTTGCTAATGGAAATGAGATTACAAGTCAGAGAAGGAACATAAAGAACTGATGTCAGAGTAATCAACTCAGAAAGTTTAATGGTTCCGTGTCCCGCAATCTGGGAAAAACTGCCATCGGCAATTTTGACCCGAGAAGGTTCAGAATATGGATTGTATGAACAAAACAAGCCAAGATTACCTGTCATATGATCAGAGGCTCCAGAATCAAGGATCCAATGATTTTGACTATCAACATGGAAAACTGTACCTTGCTGGACCACATGACTAGTGGCCTTAGGAAGGGGTGATGAGGAGGCAGAAGAGTGTTTTGAGGAAGCCATGAATAGAAAGAGAAGGGTTGACCGTTGATGAAAAATCAAGTTTTGTAAATTTTTTTATCTGACCTCTGGAACAGGAAGGGGAGAAGCCGGCGAGAAGGTCTGTGCAAGTCGCGGCGGAAAAAGACGTTGGGAAGGCGGCGCGTGGAGCTCACGCGCCGGAGACTGGCCGCGCTTGTGACGGCGCGAGCGGCGGTCGACTCGTCGGATCCTTCTGAGTCGAATGGTCACCTCACTTTCTTGATCGGAGGTCAGTAGACTAGGTTTCTGTGTTGGACAGATTCAAGGAGGTGTTTAAGAGGTGTTTGACGGTGATGGAAGTGTTTGGATGGTTATTTCAGATTTGAATTAGGGTAGGAACAAACCCGCTCCTGATACCATATTGAAAAGAAGTTTTTGTATATTGATATTGAATAATTGACATGAGTGAGTATTTATACAAGAAAGAATCGCTAAGAATGACTAAGCGATGACTAATCAATCCTAATCACAATCAATTCTAATCAATCACAATCAATCCTAATCAATCATAATCATTCCTAATTAATAGGAAATAAAAACGGAAACATGTTTGAATTCTGATTTTCTACAAATAAGAATTAATTAATGTTATTCACATATATAAAAACGTGTCAATCGATGACACATGCTGCAGTTCATGGTGTTTGTTTGGCAAGAACTTGTGAGTTTTTGGGTTTAAATGCTCTTATGATTGCGGTACCAGTGTTGCAAATTCGAACTATGTTTATGTGAGATAAAATATGTCAAATAAATTGTCATTGCATAAATCTCAAAAAGTTATGGCCTTCTGAAATTTTACGTTAAAATTGTTGAAAATTTCGTGCAACATGTCATCACCAAATGAGTCCCGTATTTTCTAGGTGTAAAATTGTCTATATGGTGCTGACATGACATCAGTCACATAATGCTTGATTATGTGTTTGATCGCTTGAGTTTAAAAAAAAAAATTATCGAATTTATTTTAAATGGTTGATCGCTTTTGTTTAAAAAAAATATATCCAATTTATTTTAAATGGTAAATTTTTTTCCCAACAGTCTTAAAAGGATGTTTTTGCCATAGTAGATATATTTATCGAAAATCATGCTCTCCTATGACACAGGAAAGCAAAACTTTTTCCTGCAAAGAGTTCGTTTTTCGTGCCAATTAATTTTTTTTCTTTTTTAATATAAAATGTGGGACTCACATTTAATTTATCTCTACTTTTTTTCTCTTATGCTGTCCTGCAACATAAGAAAACATGAACTCTATATTTATATTTAAGAAACGTTCAAATTTCAAGCTCTTGTCTTCCAATTGGCCGGAGAGTTTCGATTGACCCGAACATTTTTTGTTATGAACTTTGGGGTAGGATATTGTAACAATTAATTAGGGTTACTACTTAAATTACTACTAATACATTTTTTCGTTAGATCGATTATGTTGATCCAAAGGTTATATTTATTTTCATATTTGTATGATTATGATTCTGCATATTTAATTTGAAAGCATTAAATATGAAAAATCCTAATCTTATAAAGATGAAAATAAATATAGAGTATTAAATATGAGGAATCATTATCAACAAAGATGGAAATAAATATAAGTTTTGAATCAACATAATCGATCTAACGATGAAATTGATTGGTAATAACATTAGCAGTAACCCTAATTAATTGTTACAATATCTTTTCACATAAACTTTTATTGTGAATTAAAATCCACAGGAGACAAGGAGAGAGACGTTTGTTCCAAAATAATAACTAACAAAGAAAAGAATTTTTTTGTATATTTTTGGACTTTATTAATCTTATGTTATGGAGAGTAATTCTCTCTTAATATAGACACAATTATAGACATGACCCAATCACTTATAAAAAATAAAATTATATAAAAAATTGATGGGTGTGGAAAAAAGAGAACTACTCTTTAATAACATTAGAATAGTTTTTTCCTTTTTTAATGTCTAAAATAACTTAAAAATTAATCATCTTCTTATAAAATTTAGGGTTCATTTTTTCTACCATCAATGTAGATAATTTATCTACATTGAGCCTAAAATGATATTATTTTAAGACGAAAATCAAGGTATTTTTATAATTATATTTTGTTTCAGGATTATAATAATCTTTTTCATTATAAATTTTTAATTTTTCAATCTAAAATTATATCATTTTCAGAACGAATATAAATAACTCATATGTTTATGGGAAATGTATATGTCAAGTAACATGATAGCTAACAAATTTCCTACTGCTTCATCAAGAAGCGTGCAGACATTTTTTTTGTTTTTTATTTTTCTTTTATGGTAGGACCCACTAAAATCTATTTGTGTAAGAAATTTTTTTAATATCATGTTACTTGACATTAATATTCCCGTATGTTTATTATAGAAACATTAAGCCTAAAATTTAAACGAAGTAATGTCATAAAACTCGAACCAGATTGATAAACTAATTTATCAACAATCGACAGGTGGATGGAGAAGTTCAAATAAGATTACGCACGCGTGTCGATACTCCGATATGACTACTCACACAAAGTGCTGCAAAATATCAAGCAAACACGAATACTAGTTAGCAACAGTCAACAACAACGTTACTCAACCCTTACCATTCTCTCTCTCTCTCTCTCTGTCACTCTATATTCTCTCGTTCTCGACGATTTCTTAAAATAAACTTCAAATCGTACCCTTCTTTATAACATTATTCGTACCTCCTCCTCTCTCAAAATCACTGTCATAATCATCAAAACAACCCTCTCCAATCTCTCCTTGAAGAAGAAGAACCACCAACCATGGAAGAGGTATGGAAAGACATCAATCTCGCTTCCTTGAATGAACAAAACGCTCGACCCATTACTACCCGTTCCACTTTTGGAGGTGTTATCGTCCAAGACTTTCTGGGTCGACCCTTCAGCATAGACCCACCAAACAGCATGGTCTCTTCTTCTTCTTCTTCTCCTTCTTCAGAAAGGGCTTCTCTTTATTGCTCTGCCTCACCGACCCCACCACCCCCCGTCACTGCTCTTAGCTTGAACTCTCGCCCTGAGTTCCATTTCGATCCTCTTAGACCCCAAAACTCGCAACCTATGAACCTCCATCACCCTCCTTCAATGGTATCTTCTTTCAGCAATAACACATCCTCATTTGAAAGCCTCTCCAACCCTTCCTCTTTGCACTGTTTTGGAACCACGAGGTTTGCAGAACCTGCTGATACCAGCCTCGGTGACAGGCGCCATAAGCGTATGATAAAGAATCGTGAGTCTGCTGCACGATCACGAGCTAGAAAACAGGAAAATATTGTTTTTTCTTCTTCTCTCTTTCCCCCTTTCACTCCAAATACTCATTAGGTCCGTTTAAGTGGTTATTCCACCAAAATAATAATTATAATAATAATTGTTGACAAAATGAAATAATAACTGGGTTATATATATATATTCAATTTTTTTTATTGCTAATTTGCATAACAAGTCTCCATTTTTGTTTCTTCAGGCTTACACGAATGAGTTGCAGCTTAAAGTTAAACACTTGCTAGAAGAGAATGCAAGGCTCAAAAGACAGCAACAGGTAGATGATGATTATCTCGTTTTTTTGTTTTAGTGGGTCATTCCATATACTTGAAAACAAATAATGTTTACTCCTTTATGTAACT
The DNA here is from genome assembly GCF_033153095.1 of Gastrolobium bilobum. Taxonomy (NCBI): domain Eukaryota; kingdom Viridiplantae; phylum Streptophyta; class Magnoliopsida; order Fabales; family Fabaceae; genus Gastrolobium; species Gastrolobium bilobum. Next base: position 273,691 of record NW_026897840.1, on the reverse strand, counting down.
ATTTGATGATTGTAGTTGAGTGAACCCGCAGCCAGTAATCAGCAAAAGAAGAAGAGCAACCTATATAGAGCATCTACGGCTCCATTTTGAGAAGAATCTATTAGCACACACTCGTTTAATCAGTCCACCCAAATGCTCCTGAAAATCGCAACCTTTTGAGAGTGTTTGATGATGTAATATGGTTTTTATTGTATATCTGGGTTTGTGGTTGTGACTCTTCCACGTTTAAATCTGTCTTATATTGACAGTTATTTGGAGAATATGTATGAGGAGAAGGTGCTTTTGCATTCCCTGTAGGGACGGACCTCAACAAATGGACTTAATTTGATGACTCTTTTTATGGTATTGTTCCCTGGTTTTGACGTTTAGCATTTTTGCTCTATTCAAAACTTTCTTCATGCGGAAAGCGAAATATGTGGGGAGCGATAAGTGGGAAGAGTCTAGCCTATAAGCTGGATGATTTTTCCAAGACAAGACGTTTTGTTCTTTACCCAACCATACTGTTACTAGCACCGAGATAGGACGATAGCTTAATAATATGATATTTAATCTCATTATCGTAGCTGTTTATTAAGAGCTACTTGTTATTGATCACATTAACAAAGGGGCAAACTTTCAGCTATGATTTTGTTGTGTAGCTATTATTAAAAGCCATGGGATGCCTCAAAACACTATGAATTTGTCGAGTTGCTAATTAAGTAGTATTATTTATATCAAAATGTTGAATTTTTTACGCACTGCTAAAATAAAACTATCTGCATTTTAGTCAAGCTCTTCTTATCTCTTTATCTTCCCGAGTCTAGTGTCCTTTACCAAAAAGTTTTTTAGGAGGCGTTTGGTACAGGAGAATTTTTTTTTTGTTCGGGAATCTTAATTTTCAAAAATATGATTTTTATATTCAGTTTACGATAATATCTGAAAATTTAAAATTTACAAAAAATTATTTTCCTGAGAATCCTAAGATAAGCCATATACCAAACGGCCTCTTAATATATACCAATTTCCCCAACAGTGTGATTTTTGTCATTTCCTCCATGTGAGATTTGACTTTTTTTTTTAATTTAATACTGATTAATGTGAGATCATAATAGTTATGTTAATAACTTATGTTGATTAAAGTTATCAACGACTGAACAATAGTCTTAGATTAAATGATATGTTTGAATCCAAATTTTATTGAGACTACATTGCTTTCCCACAAATCTTACCCTTCCTTTTCCCTATATCAGGTCAAACTCTTTTTTTTAACCAAAAATAAAAATGACAATTTTGTTTGTATTTAATTTTTTTTCTTATTAACTGATATATATATATTATAATGTTTAATAATTAATAAATTGTGTTGGTAATTTAAGAGGGTCGACTTAGGGATCAAAGAGAAGTACGTTCTATTTTAACTATTTCTGCTGGAACTGAGTTAACAGTTGAATGGTTTAATTCTCTTTTAATGCATTGAGCTGAAGTGAAATGGATGGGTGCACTTCTAAAATCACTTGTTGAAGAAGTTAAGCTCATTGATGCAAAGGCAAACTTACGTACTGTAAGTTGTAACAACTCTTCATAGGAGATTTAAAAATACTTTTCATCATTTATGACTTTACTATAACTAAAAGGAGGTCAATAGAGACGTGAAACAGTGAAACAGAAAGCATTGGTTAAAGTTAAAACAATAACGTAAAGCAACGGAAGCTCATGGTAGGGACTTATTATTATTAATGGTCAAGCAACAAGAGCCCATGACAAGGAAGAACTATCATCAAATATTAGATGATAATATACCACAATAAATGAGTTTACTATACTACTCTTATCTCTTCTTTGACTCATTCATAAGGAATAGCAACTTTTCCCATCACATAGTGGGTCAGCACCATTAGCATATACAGCTTGGATAAGTTGCTATCAATATAGGTAGAGGCGTAGAGCATAGTTTCCGTTGTTTTGTGGTCCTGTGGTTTACTGGGTGGACATTTTTCTTTAATGAAGTTCAGTTTGCGATATACCTTATGCTTTTTCTCTCACTTGTTTTTTTTTTACTGGAATGCCTTGCTTCATTTTGGGTGTGATTATTCGGCGAACAATATGTATACAAAAATTCTTTATCATAAACTATAATTTAAATTTATTATATGTATTGAACATGTTTATCCATATATGTAAATGTCATTATATTAGGATTTTTACTCACGTTGCTTTTCCAAAAGTTAATGTGGTACCGCAAATGGGGAATATTATTGGTGTTCCAACTAAATATCAACATGCATATATACCCTTTGGCCTTTACCACACCATGAAATCAGACCCACTGGCCACTAGGTTTCCTCAGAAAACCCTTTGACTAACTGGACCGCAAGGTGTGGTTCTTTTTCATCCTAAATTCCTTAATTTGAATTGTACTCGCATTCTTGTTGCGTGAAGCTAATTCCTAGTAGGACACCTGATGGCTTCGATCATGAGGTGCTGCTTCAGTGAAATTCAATTGAGCTTTGCACAATGAGTGGGAACTCATTCACATATAGCTCAATTTGCCAATTAAAGAACCATGTCTCCAAATTAAACTTAATTGATCAAAATTGAACTGTGGCAACAATGAATCGTTTCGGCGCTTCTGTTATTCTATGTGATACCCCAATCTGGCGTTCTTTTATGGATGATTAGATTGTCCTCGGACTAGAATATTATCGACTTTTCTTCCCCCTATACGCGTATCTTTTTTTTCTTCTTCTTCTTTGTTACTTTTGCAATATCTACTGCACATGTCTTTTTCCCCATTCTTTTTAAAGGTTTAAACCTCTCATGTTGCGTTGGAGGAGACGAGATACCTTATACCTATAGACACATACTGGTAGCGCCTATCATTTAAAAAAAAGGGGAAGTTACAAATTTTTTATTTATAAAATCTTACAAACTGCAATAAACATTCTTGGTTAAAATCTGAACAGTCTTATTTAGTATAGTTTGTAAGAAAAAAAGTTTGTAAATATAATCTTCTTTTTAAAAATAAAATAAAATAAAATAATGCACATTGTTCAAAGGTCAACCGGAAGCATTTTCTTTTTCCGTCAACATGATACTTATATATTTTTTTAATATAGTAACTCCCCCCCCCCCGGGCGGTAAATTTTTCCTCACTTTTATCTATATATAATTTTAGATGGGTTAAACTTATTATTTGTTTTTCTTATCATCTCTTGCAACCACTTTGTTATGGTTATATCAAAATCAAATCAAATTTGTAACTTTGTAATTATTAATTTGATTTTAATCTAACGATAATAGAATTGATTGAAAAAGGAGATAAGAAAAAAATATAATGAATATAAACTTCCCGATATATTTTAGGGTTTTAAAATAAAATACCTAATATTTGATTATTCGAGTTTTCTTATTTTGCCTTTCGAGATCACTGTAATTGGCAAGAAAACTTTAGGATAGTAATTCGTTTGTAGATATGTTATTTATTTATTTATTTCACTAAAAATTACAAAAAAATGATATTATTTTTACTTTATTTCTTATTTTGAAAAACCTCTACATGAAATAATGAAAACAAGGTTGTTTTCACTATTTCCGGTGTGAAGTCCAAAATTACCCACATCACTTTCAAGTGCATTTGGAGTAAAGGAGTTGTGCATGTAGGTTTTAGGGTACAACATGATTACCTTGTAGGTAGGTTGTAATTGGTATATTTGCTGACAATGAAGACCTGTTGGACTAAGCATATATATCAGCACTATCACATAGACAACATACTATGGACTTATAATGGACCCCATTATTGGAGAGAATATGTGGCCTGTAACTGGCCTTGTAGTAGTCAGGTCTTCAATTCACAAAACTCTAATTGAAAGATCTGAAAATGTTGGAAGGGAGAATGATGATGTTAAAAGTGATATAATATAAAAATTATTGAAGATTTTCAATTACCAGCTTAAGTTTTTAGGTAAGATTTATTTATCATGGTATTAGATCTCCTGATATCATGAAATTATGAATTCGATCATCACAATCTCTTATTTCCTAATGGAATTAAGTCAGTATAATGTAGAAAAAAATAGGCATCTGCAAACCTTACAAAATGGAAATAAGTAACACTTAATGAAAGTTATTTTTTGGGTTATGACACTATTTTTGGCAAGTAGTGCTTTTCTTTTATGCTCTTATTAGGATTTGGAAAAATGGCAAATTTGCAATACGGAGATGCAAATATCCCTCTTTTTGGATCGGCTACTCCACCGTGGTTTGCAATTGTCAATGATATTAATATTGGATTTGCTATTCCTTTGCGACATGCAATTTCCTCTACTGGTGCATATGATGTTAATCCTTTTTTTGCTGCATCTGCACCACCAAGAGTTAAAAGCACATCAAGCATGACAAGGAGAGGGAGAAGGGCATTAATTTAATAGGAATAAGGCTAACACTTAGGATTAGGACAGCAGCATTCAAATGGAGAGGTAATCCATGTAAACTTGGCGAGAAGTGGGAGAAGCTTTGCAAATAGGTCAAGGATAATGTCGATAGCCAAGAATCTGCGAATGTAAACAACAAACCTGCATCGGAAAGTGATAGAATATGTAGAGCATGACCAAATGGTGGTAGCTCAGTTGGCGCATGAGAGCTGAGCAGGTGGGGGTGATGACATGTGTTCGAATCTCTCCAGTACCACATTTGGGAGGGGTTTAAAGCCTTAATTCTGGACCCGTCCCGAATCGGACTAATCGCGAAGCGATGAATCGATGGAATATTTCCAAAAAAAAAAAATATGTAGAGCATAGAATTAAACCAAATAGAACACACTTTTGAGGTTTAAAATATAACTTTTGATAATATGAGTTTAGAGTGTCTATTGCCACTTCTATCCAATAAACTTTAAATCAATGTTTCTATAATACTATTTTCCCTCTTTTTCAGGCAAATTAATAATTTATTTCCATTCTTAACTTTATTAAACTCTTTATTATCAATTTAATGTTTGATTAATTCAAAAAATTGGTTGTGTGAATTTTGAAAGAAAAAATCATATAATTTTATATGGGAAAAATATTTCTGAAGTTAATGCAGATAAGTTATCTGCATTTATTCCCAAAACGACGTCGTTTTGGTATTAAAATCTTAAAAAATTATAAATATTAAGACTATTATAACCCTGAAATAAATTAAAATTACAAAAATATCATGATTTTCATCCCAAAATGACGTCGTATTGGACTTACATAACTTATCTGCACTAACTGCAGAAAAAACAAACCCAATTTATATTACCATAAATGTAGATTTTGAGTTGAAGAAATAACTCTCGATCGATAATGTTATCGCAATTACACTACTTTTTGTTAGGATAATAAAATGAGTAAGATGATGATGTATCTGAAAAAGTGAAAATATACTCTAACATTGTATTTGATTATTTAAGGTTTAGTCTATGCAGCTTTTAGAAAAAGCAAATTATAAGGATATTAAGCCAATAACAAATTTGAGCGATGAAAAATTATCGCTAAACCTTAAATAACCACACGTTCAAAATTCATAAATGATAAAAAGGAAGCATTTGGGTTCCATGGAAAGACTACATAAAACAAGGTCTAACTTGTTATCAAAAAAAAAAAAACAAGGTCTAACTATCGTTCTTTATACGTTTTGGACATGAACCTAGATGCAGGCCCAACTTTAAATTATTTCAAGAAACCATTCAAGTGCACAAATAATGACTGAACAATTTTGTCATAGGCTTTTGTATTCTGATATCTAATATCATTAATATGTTATGCAGTAATTGGTAGGTACACTGGTACTTATTTATATGACAAAATTGTTTGTGCACGTTCAGTTGCACAATTCGCAAAATTGTTCTTTGTCCAGGAGCGTAAGATCATTTCCTTTTCTTCGTAATTTGTGCACGTCAAAAATCTATGCCTATGATTCTTCTTTGTACAAGAGGTGTGTACAGATGCATCCTATTACCATATTTGCAAAAGTTGATTCTATTCCTTCTGGTGGAGCTACTTTTGGCAGTATCAGGCTGTATATAGTGTGTTTTTTTTTTTTTTTTTAAATTAACCCAACCTTAATGCGAGTTGACTTTTTTTGGTATTTCTATAAACTTAGACTTTTTGATTCGGCTATGAGACTAATTCAAAGCGCAAGATAGATCAAAAATAAAAATATTTAAATTCCTCCTAAAAATTGCACGTGAGGATCGAAACGAAACTCTTTACTTTCCATTTCCTTAACTGTATATAATTTTTGGTTATTGATTGTTTTTCTTATTGGCTATTGATTGTGAGAATGTGAAATTTAGGATGCTGTATGCTACTACACAGATGAGAGAGATGCCAATTGTGTAAGTGATGTAAAAAAGACAAGCCATTACATGGCAGATTCTCACTGTTACGCAGCTTTCACTTGAAAATTAAGAAACCTTTAGAAACACGTAAAATTAAAAGGAAATTACTTTTCTAGGAGACAGAGACAAATGAAATGGGGTTCATTGGATTTTTTTTTTTATTTTAAAAGAAAGAGTTACACATTTTTCAATGCAAGTATAACAGGAACAAATAATCTCCCATAATATAAGAATATAATTTTCCAAATTAAAATAATCGCAAATTTAATTTAACTTAATATTCTTAAGTGTCTGAATGTTTTAATATATAAACGTAACCAAATCACATTTATCAAGCAAGTTCCATTGTCGTCCAGCGGTTAGGATATCTGGCTTTCACCCAGGAGACCCGGGTTCGATTCCCGGCAATGGAAAATTTTAATTTTATGCCACTTTTTTCATCTGGGTTTGAAGAAAGACCCAATGTTCAGTACTTGGGTCAGATGTTAGGCTCTCCCGTAAAGATTGGGTTCACTTAGTATTGGGCTGGATGACCCAACGGTCGACGTAACATCGGGCTTTTACTAACATATTTGGTCGATAGATTATGGACAAACCCCCTTAGCATTTCTTCCTCTCTTCTGATTTGGATCAATGATATTTTGGGCTTGGGCTCAACTATGATGATATGCATTTTCTTTCCCAAAAACATGCTACTCGTTCTGGGCTAATACAACACCAACGTATAAAAATGCCCGACATACATATAGGACGATGTTCGTTATCTAGTTGATTTTGCCTTCTTCCATTTATGTTTGGTTAGGCTAAAAATGGGGTAGTGAAAAAAAATAAAAATAATAATTCAACAGTTTTTCGGCATAAAAAAAAGGAAATTCTTTATTTTAATCTTACATTTTTTAGCCCCTGTTCCATTAGCATTTATAATTTATAATCCGAAAATATGATTTTTTTTTTTTTTTTTAAATTGTTGTAGTATTTAACTTGTGCAAGTGACGTGTTCAAGAGCTTCTACCCTATGCATATAGAGGGTACATTGGAAATGACCTTTGAGAATAATTAATTTTAACCATTTAATCTTACATGGATACATAAAATTAGTTTAAAGCAAAATCAATTTTGACCATGCATATAAAGTTGTGGTAATTTTTTGGATTCGTTTTTTATATTTTTAATACTTGGATTCATTTTCTTTAAATGTATGAGGGTACCATCAAACTTGAGCCATAGATGAGCACAATCACCACGATCACAATCCTTTTTTCGGGCCTAGAGACATCTGTAAAGAACCTTGGGATACACCACCCCAAAAGCTAGCTCAAGGGGTGGGAGTGCCCAAGGCCTTATAAAGGTCATATTAGTTGCCCATCCAATCAATGTGGGACTATATATCTCAACACGCCCCCTCACGCAAGAGCCCTTTGGGCTAGAAGCGTGGAATTGCACAGGCCCAATTTTTGGTTTACCTTTTGTGCTTTTTTTTTTATTTTTAATTCCACTCTTTAAAGCGGGGGGACGGTGAGGCTCTGATACCATGTAAAGAACCTTGGGATACACCACCCCAAAAGCTAGCTCAAGGGGTGGGAGTGCCCAAGGCCTTATAAAGGTCATATTAGTTGCCCATCCAATCAATGTGGGACTATATATCTCAACAACATCATAAGTCATAACAATTCATTTAAGCTTGCTCATAATCAGATTTATAAGCTTTGCATGAACAAAAACTCGAAAGTAAAGCAAGGCTTTGCTTGTAGAAAATTACATAGATTCAGGGTGAGTTTTGAATCATTACATACCAGTTATATGGAAAGAAGAAAACCACATTAGCATCTCTTCAGTGAACATTTCGGCACGATGAGACTTCTCCTCAGCTCCCATTGAGAAACGGCAGAGTGGACATGTTTTGTGGTGACCCTTAAGCCATCTATTTACACAAATCTTATGGAATTTGTGCAAGCAAGGAAGGACACGGATTTCATCCTTGTCGTTTAACCTTGACAAGCACACACAACACCAACCACACTCACTATTCTCCATAAAATTGGATGCTGCCGCAGATTCAGATGATTGGTGCTTGATCTTCTGTGGTACAATAGGACTAGATAGCAGGTAAGGTAAAGGTGCATCCTTGGTCCTTGGTTCCTCTGCTAGACCAATTAAATTGAGGACAAGTGATACCAAACCTTTGAGAGTCATCTGATTTAGTGATGGATAAGCATCTCTATTAGACCTTTAATAAGAAATAGAGTTGCAACTGATGGGTCTTATTGTCAAAATTATAGTTCTTATTTAGTCATAGTTAGTTGTTTTGCTTGGTTTGAAAGGGTGGTTAGATAAGCGCTGTGTGTGTGTGTGTCAGTTTCTTTGTGTCCAAACACAAAGCGGTTACACCAACACAGAGTGTTACTCTTGACCTATATACCTCATTTCTTTGAGAGAAAATAATACTACCCGATGCCTAACTCCTGTGTAGTACCTAGTGTCATTATCTTATCACCTTCAGTTGAGATATAAGGGTAATTTGATACCCCCGGGACACTCGTAATGAAACTTTTCAGCAAGTCTTGTACACTTCTCAGTCAATAACTATCTATATTGTTCTTCATGGTGTCTACATTTAGCAATGAATATGCAAGATTCACTGCAAATATGAGGATTCTACCATGTTGCTTTACACATTTTATCAGCGTATTGTGTTCTAAATTGTTTGGTGAATCACAAGCAAACTTGAGACATTAGCTTGTTAATTGTAATTATTGTTAGATAGTTGTGACAAGGATGGACTAACTTTATTAAAGAAAGTTATTACGTCAAAATACAAAATTATATTTATATATCTTTTGCCTCAAAAAAATTCTTTATACTAAATTGTGTAAGATGCAGAAAGATTTCTTTCTTTCCTTTTTTTTAAGTACAAAAGAAAGGCCATAGCCTGAAAGAAACAAAATAAATTAAAAAACAAAAATGTCGAGTATAAAAATCTCATAAACATCAACAAAAATGCACAAGCATAGTTTTAATATATACAAAATTTAACTTTTATTAAAAAAAAAAAAAAAAAAAAAAAAAAGCGACGGAAGTAGAACTCTTGAACACTTGATGCAAAATGTGGCAAAAGGTACGAAACGTTATGAAAGAGCTATCCCTGAGAAAAGTGTTGATAGAAGGAACAGCTTCGCCATTTACGCAACAAGGCATGGTGACATGCTAGTTAATGATTCCTCAAACAAATTGAAGTATAATTACTGCTGAAATGAAGATAATCTTTTTTATGAATATAAATGAGTTTTATAGATCAATTTTTAAACAGAATTCACTTGAATTTACACTTTACAGCTCAGAATTTTTTACACTCGCACAACTATGTGAATCATTTACCTTTTCCACCGTTTACCAAATTTCACACTCCATCGTGTAAGCAGTTTGTATAATACGCAAAAAGGGAAGAAGGAAGATGGTAAGTAACCTGTCAAGTTGTCTATAGAAGATTTATCCGGTCAAATTACAATATGTAACTTTACCATAAAACGTTTTCTCTTGACCTGAGAGATATCCCCGTTTAAATTTGTTATACCGATAGCTACTTGTCACCTAAAGAATTAAAGTTTTATTTGCCGTGCAAATAAGAAAAATCTCACAATTATGCCAGTTTTTTGATACAAAATTTGTAAATGCAGGGAACTTGGTTTTTTTATTTTGTAAATGCAAAGTAACTCAAGAATCAAGAAACCTCATTAACAAATAACTCGAGCAAAACTTACAAAATTTGCTAAACAGGAGAATATTAAAAATTTCTCCTAGACTGAAAAATGAAAATAGCGTAAATTGGAAAATCTCAAAATCATGAGAGGATTTGATGTTAGGGGGAAAAGAAGAAGAAGAAGAAAAAGTGTTTTTGGAAGGTTGGCAAGTAGTAAAAGACAAGTCAAGCTACCAGACCTCATTGAGGCAGACATTTATATTCAAGATCAAGAAAAGCTATCTTGTACATCAATCTTCTTCTATTGCTTTCTTTTAGCCTTTCTTTTCTTTATATATGTATATATGATGAATGACTAACTAATATAATCAATACATGTCAAAGAAAAAGTTGAACGTATTCACGTTACTATCCCTCTCAATAGATGGCATTGATAGTCAGCAGTAACATCGATCATCAAAAGGCTCTTTCTGCAAAGCTATTGATATTATACATCTATACCAAACCCCTCTATATACGAAGAACCTTATCTCTTGAATAGAGGTCAGTATCCTCCACGCTTTACTTAGACAAAAGCAATTATCCTTTTTGTTTTACCAAATTGTGTATCTCCCTACTAAAATTCCCACGAGTTATATAACAAAGGTTGAATCATGAATTTAAAGATAAAAATCTAAGAGATACAAATCAACTAGCTCATATAGGTTAAAATATTCAAACAACGAAAGGAACGGGGAAAATTAAGAGATTTATTTGTTCAAATTTTTTTCATAGAAGGAAGCACAAATCTTCCCCAAAAGTGTAAACAGGGTAGGGTAACTTCTTACTCACACAACATTCTACCAGGCTCACAGATAGTTGATAATCATATGGAGAAAGAGACATGACATGAGGAAACGCATAGAAAGGGCAACAGGAACCTTGCGAAATTAAAGTCCAAAATAAAAATAAAAATTACAGTTCGTCTTAGGAACTTCTTCCTTGATTCTCTTCATTCACCGCAGATAAATTGGCATCATCATCAGGTTTTGATGCATCTTCTTCCTCAAGTATCTTCCCATCTTTTGGAACCAGGCAAGGAATCCCATTTTTTACCTAACAGATAAAAAAAATAAAAAATGGAACACTAAGTCATCACTAAAACTATATGCACATTATTTACATGTAATTATGTCCTTGTGTGTCAATGTCCAGTTATATCAGCCATTTTGGTTATGTTTGGATTGAGGAGTTTGGTTTTCTTTGCAACAAATGTTTTTATTCATTTACCCCTACCCGAGAGAAATTTACAGAAAGAACAAGCTAAAAACTCATAAATACTGGAAAATAGGGCGTTATACTGGCAGTGTCAATTGAAATTTCAGTAACCAAACCACACTGTTAACAAACAATGAGCCATAAAATTCAAAAAGGATCAAAAGAAACAGGGCAATTGACAATTACAAGTGAAAGATCCAAACTCTGTTGAAAACCCATTTACCCAAGGGCCGAAAGTAACCATTTTTAAGTGCATATATTGACAACACAGTTACATGTAAGCATCTAAACGCAAAACTTGAAACAAAACAACAACATCATGCACAAAGAAAGAAAAATGAAAGTTGAAGAGAGAGGAATTAGAAGTAGGAGTTAAAACCGACGGGAAAAGAAACGCCAATAGCATCGCTAATTAGGGAGTTCGATTCCTCACAATACCTACACAAAATAGAGATGACTCTTGTTAGGGAAGACGTACTGAGATTTTTTTTTTGCTTTTTTTTTTTCTTTGCAGTAAAGAAGAAAAAGAAAATAAAAAGGGATTAAAATGACCTCAAGGGTTGCTTCGAGAGAGGGCAAACGAGGATCTCGGATAGGGTCTTCCCTGCCTTTTGCAAAACTTCTCTGCTTACTCTCGCCATTTCACTTCATTTCAATCTCATAGTGTCTACTTCGTTCAATTCAATAAACGTTTTGCAGCGAACCGTACTTTGCCGAACCTAACAAAACGACGCCCCCAGAATCATTAATTCGAGTGATTACTTTCCCGAACCAATTACCACCGGCAAATCAATTTTATCGTTACATCAATTATTTTTTATTATTGTTGTTAAAATTTTGATTTATTACTATAATTTTATATTTTTATTTTTTTCATCAAAATGATTTTACTAATATTCTAAACACTTTTATATTTTTACGCTTTTTCACGATTTTTTTACATTATGATTTTACGTTTTATGATTTTTTAATCTCCTTTCGATTTTACTTAATATCTCTATTTTAACAACATTGATTTTGATTATTTATTTTCATTTTTATATGATTATGATTCTCCATATTTAATGTGAAAGCAATAAATATGAAAAATCACAACCATACAAAGAAATATAAAATATTAAATATGAGAGATCATAACCCTACAAATATGAAAATAAATATACCTGTTGGATCAACATAATGATCTAACTGTGAAATGAAATTATTTGATAGTAACACTGATTGATTGTTACAATATCATTCACATTATTTTATTAATTACAAATAATGGAGGGAAAAAACGAGAAACAATAAATCCTTTTAAATAAGAAGAAAATTATATATATTGTCTTTTTTTTTTTTATTATCTCTCATTATGAAATTTCAATCATTGATTTTTAAAAAAAGATTGGGAGTAAGTATAAGATTTTTCCACTACCTAATCTGAATTTAGCCGATCCCTGATACTTTGCATTTGGGAGAACGCATGCGTTTCGCGTGTTGGTGGTCTCTCGACTGAACAGAGAGAGAGAGGAGAGGCTATGTTCGTCAATGGCGATTAAGCGGAAGGGAAGCTCCAAATGTATGGCCAAAGTAGAGTCTCAACCCGACAACTTGTTCAATTCAGAAACATCATTTTCATGCGTCCCATCACCAACACTAACATTAACATTAACATTAACATTGACATTAACGCTACACCTTCTTCTTGTTCTTCTTCTTCTTCATTAATCCCTGAAGAAAAAAGAACACACTTATTCTTCTCCCCCTTACAGTTCCAAGCCCTTCTTCAAAGCTCATGCCAAAGCGCTCGCAATCTCCTACAAATCCAAGCTCTTCTTATCACCTCAAGCCTTTTCCGCAACCCCTTCTTGGCCCGCACCCTTTTGAGCCGCTCCTCTCATTTATGCCACCTCGCTTACACCCTTTTCATCTTTCGTTACGTTAATCCCTTGGATACCTTTTGCGTTAACACCGTCATCCAAGCTTATTGTAACAGCCATGTTCCCCACGAGGCACTTGTTTTCTACTTTCGCTCTTTGACGAATCGTTTCTTTCCCAATAGCTATACTTTTGTGCCACTCATTGGCTCTTGCTCCAAGATGGGTTGTGTTGATTCTGGGCGAAAATGCCATGCCCAGGCTCTTAAGAATGGGGTTGACTCTGTGTTGCAGGTGCAAAACTCTTTGATTCACATGTATGCTTGTTGTGGGGATATTCAGCTTGCTCGGGTGCTCTTTGACAATATGTTGATTCGGGATTTTGTTTCATGGAATTCAATCATTGATGGGTATGTGACGATTGGTGACTTAAGGGATGCACATGCATTGTTTGATGAAATGCCTGATAGGAATTTGGTTACTTGGAATGTCATGATTAGTGGATATCTCAAGGCTAGGAACCCTGGTTATGCGATGAAATTGTTCCGGGAGATGGGCAAGATAGGACTGAAAGGTAATGCTAGGACTATGGTATCTGTGGTTACGGCTTGTGGTCGGTCAGCTAGACTAAAGGAAGGAAGATCAGTTCATGGGAGCATCATCAGGATGTTCGTGGGGTCAAGTTTGATTCTTGATACTGCTTTGATAGACATGTACTGTAAATGCCGGAGGGTGGAGGTAGCGAATAGAGTGTTTGAGCGGATGACAGACAGGAATTTGGTTTCATGGAATGCAATGATCTTGGGGCACTGCATTCGCGGGAGTCCTGAAGATGGATTAAGCCTGTTTGATATAATGATTGGGATGGCAAAGATGAAACATGAAGTTGAGTCTGTCGAGAGTCCAAGTGCAGATAGAGGTCTAGTTAGGTTACTTCCTGATGAAATAACCTTCATTGGCATCCTCTGTGCATGTGCTAGGGCAGAGATGTTGACTGAGGGCAGGTGCTACTTCAAACAAATGACTGATGTATTTGATGTGAAGCCCAATTTTGCTCATTTTTGGTGCATGGCGAATCTTCTTGCAAATGTGGGGCTTGTTGATGAGGCAGAAGAATTCCTGCGGAGCATGGCAAAATTTGATGGAGATATGTCACATGAATCATTATTATGGGCAAGTTTGCTTGGTTTATGTCGTTTCAAGAGAGATGTCTACTTGGGGGAACGAATTGCTAAACTTCTTGTTGACATGGATCCTAAGAACATTGTCTGTTACCAGTTTCTACTGAACATTTATGCTGTGGCTGCTCAATGGGAGAATGTTTCTAGAGTGCAAAAACTGATGAAGGAAAGAAGGTTAGGGATAATGCCTGGAAGCAGTCTTGCGGACTTGAAATATATTGTTCACAATTTCAAAGTGTCAAACAAACGGCAAGAAGGAATTGAAGCAGTAAACATGATGATGGATGAACTAGCTCATAGATTCAGGTTGCCAAGTTCTCACTCGGGTCAGGAAGAAAACACTAGCTAGAATAATAGCGAAGATGAAGATGACAGATTAAGCAAAACCTTGAACAAGTAGCCTAAAAATTTTATTCAGATTTTTTTAATAATCTGTCTTGATTTTTTGTTGGTCAAACAACCACTAAAAACCATGGAGGATCTCAGTTTTATATAGGTGCAAGTTTCTCTTGAGGGGATGCATCCGGGTGCTTACAGAAAATCCCAATTTTGTATTGAGGTGTTCAATTTATAATTGAGCTGTTAATCTTATTTGGGTTTAGCATTGCTTGTGCTGGACTTACTTTCTCTGTCATCGTGGATTTCCTCCTGCAGAAGGATTAAATGTCAAAATGATTAATCCCCTTGTTAGTGAAATGGATTAGTTAGAGGATGCAACAAATATGAATTTATTTAAGTTTGAAAAATTATGGCAGAGACTGATATCACTACGTACAGAAACACATCCTCTTAACCATGTGGAGTTATTTGTTTTCAACAATTAAATTCATTTTACGCAGTTAACACCCTTTATTTGTTTGAAGAAAATTTCGCTAACAGATGATAAAGGAAAACTAAAACCACCCAATGTGTGTTCCTTGGGAGACAATCCAATTGGTAAGCATGACTTAACTCTTAGAAGATGTTTAATTTGAATAGCCTTTCTTTGTTTGCTGACCTCGGTACATCATCCAACCTCAATTGACAACTAAATAACTATGCTAACTCACAGATGGAGCTATTGTTAGAAATTTTGTACGTGGTAAATATTAATTAATGTTTTTATATTTTCTAAAATAATCGGATTAAAGGATATTTTAATTTAATTTATTGTGATAAGTTTATTGTGATCATGTTTAGTTGAGTTTTTGATATTTATTGGTATTGAATTTAGTTGGACAGGATAATATCGGCATTAGTGTTTGATTGAGCTTAGAGAGTAAGATTCTAACCGTAAGATCTAAGTTCTTCGCTCAGTAGATAAGATGATCCAATTAGGTACACAAATTTTTTTAAGAAAGAAACTGATATATGATATTTTATCTATCATACATGTTTGGATCTTTCTGTTGAATTATTATATAAAAATTATTATAGCTATCCCTGTTACGAAGGTGTCTAGACTAAATACCAACAGATATCGGAAGCTTTAACGGGACCGGGACTAATTCGATTTTGACTATCATCTCCAATGTGCGCTAGTTTTTCATGATCAGTATCTTTTATCTGAAAGTAAAAAAAAATAAAAAATCACAAAAATACATTTCCAAACTTATGTAGCAGGATAAGCATGTCTAACAGGCCGTTTAGATGTGCTTTTTATATTTTTATTTTAGAAGTATTTTTTATAAAATATAAAGTTATTTAGATTTTTTTAAAAAAATTAAGTTTTGAAAAAAAATTGGTTTTTGACTTCTTCTATTTTAGAAGCTAAATATTAGCTTCCAAAAAAAAGCAAGTTTTTTACTTTTTTTTATGGCTGTTAGACATCCAAACAAATTTTGTAGTAGAAGTGGTTTTTTTTGAAAAAAAGAAGCAAATTTTGTTTAAAAAAAACTTATCCAAACGGACCCTAAGATTACCACAAGCGAAGTAATTAAAAACAAGATTTCACTTAAAAAGGGAATAAAAAAATCGTAACGTAAAAAAAAAAATTGTAAAAATATTTTGATAATGAAATTGCTAAAACATAAAAACATAATAATAAATTAGAATTTTAACTAGGAAAAATCACTTTGTAACGTAATCAAAACAATTTTTTTTATGAGATAGGCATTGAATCAAGTTATTTATTGTCAGAATTTATATACCTCTTTCAGAGGGATCAAGTTAATAGTTAGACCCTACTTGTACGTTGACCCCTCTAACTCCCGAAATTTTCCGGTTGAACCCTTGACATCGGGGTCAGAGAGATCAATGCATTTTTTTTATAAAAAAAAAAAATACACGAAATGATGTCATTTGATGATGTGTGTTAATCTAAGAATCGTTACTGCAGATTTAGAACTAGATCTGAAATCTGAATTGTTCTAATTCTACTTTTTCGATCTTCCCTCTAAGACCCAGTCTCCCTGTTCCGGTGATCTCCTCCACTGTGCTGGTTCTTCTCTCCAGAACGTAACGTTAATTTATCATGTCGTCGCCTCTCCTCCGCTATTCTCTATTGGATAAGGGATCTACTTTCACATATTGTTGTAGGTGCATGAGAAAGTCAAGAAGGGTCTGAGTTTGATGATATAACTTTCATTAACTCTATTGGAATATGTGTTTTATACTTTGATAGTTTGATACTTTGATTAGTCTGTGAATATTGACTTTGGAATATGTGTGTTATACTTTGATACTTTGATTAGTTGCTAAATATTGACTTGTGGATATAATTAGTTGAATTATGTTAAGTATATTTTGAATCTTTAATTATAGGTGGTTTGATTTTTTTGAATTTTTCTTATAAAATATATATATTTATATATATTTATATTTTTTTAATCTATAAAATTGAGTCAGTGACCCCCCAATTCAACCTGTAAACCATTTCCAAACCTTATTATAAGATGATGGAGAATGAAATTCATCTAAATTTGACTTTCTCATATGCTCTAGTGAAATTGTCATCCGGTAATAATCATTTAAATTTGACTTTCTTATATACTCTAGCTGAAATTGCAATCGTATTATACACTTTTTGTTTTAATATTTTTCTTGAAATTCTAAAAAAGTTGTTTTAATACCATTAAAAAGCATGAATTTCCCCTTTAAAAATACCTCATCGTTCAATGCCAACTTAACCTCTGTTATGGGATAATAACAATAAAAGGGGGAATCATAAGAGCCACAAGGCATCTAGAGCCCCACCATTTAAAAATTGTACCTAAACAATGTAGCTCCACACTAATTCATACATTAGTTATTAGTGACGAAAAATATGCAGCTACCACCTTAGTGAAGCTGGTCATGGAGTCTTTGAATATTGCTTTGCTGCATCACCTCCAAGTTAATGGCATAAAGTGGTCTTTCTTAGTTAATGAGGGGCCTAGAACACATAATAGGCCACAAACTGAAACCTGCGAAGGTGGTACATATACATTACCAGTAAATTATGAGACGAGAGATAGGGAACGACAGGTTGGCAAATATTGAATTATCAATTAGCCTCGGACCAGGATCAACGCATTCCATCATCATATTCAACTATTACTTACAATTCAAAATGCCCTTATTCATGAAGAAATATAATCTGACCCGCGAACATAGTCAACAGAAATAGACGAAAAGATAAAACAAACAAGTATATATATAGCATAGTTAAATCTACATGGAAGATCTTTGATAAACAAAACAAGCATAGCATAAATCCACATGGAAGGTCTTTGATTAGTTTTTAAGAGCTTAACAAAATCATTCAAATGCCCACTGGTTTTCCCGACGAACTTCCTCCTCTTCCTCGGGAGTGAAGTCATTCTTAATGTTAAAGGTCTTGCGAATTTCCTCTGGAGTCTTCCCCTTGATCATGTCAGCTACGGTCTGGCACGTAAGGTCCAGCAGGCTCTTAATGTTCAAGTAGTTTGCAGCCTGAAAAGAGAAATGTCATACCAATAAGCAATTGTACAGCCTTAACCTACTAAATAAACAGTCATTATGTCGCCACAAATAATAAAAACATGGCAAAAGATAAAATGCAATAGCAATAAGTTTGTCAGATGCAAAATATGAAAAGGCATGGACGGAAACATTGACAGTTGATATCACTTGCAGATGCCCAACATACTACGGAATTGTTAGAATCCTCTATATACTTTACGTTTCTCTCTAAAGCAGTGTACAGGCCATCAACTCGGTCGGAATACTAGGTCCATAAGTCATTGGTTCAGCAAGTAAAATTGAATTTATGTAAATATATCTAATACATATAAAAATAGAGGTAATGTGACAACTAAAATGATATGGTTTAGTAGTTAGTATTACACTCCCTCCCTTTAGGTGGCTGGTTCGAATCCCTCGAGAGTAATTGTGGTGAAATATTTTGCCATAATTTTCAAGAACCCCTATTGGGTTAGCAATGGTTGAGCCTGATTTAAAAGCCGGTTCAACAGGATCTAGAGTGAACCGGTCAAATAAAATAAAATAAAATGACATATATAATGTAAATTTAACTAAAGCCACCTTTTCTTCTTGGTAATGACTAAAGCCACATTTTATCTTAAAGAATAATGAATGTCATCAATGTGAAACTTGCAAGTTTACACTTTAGTTACAAAACTTCTACTTTTCTCAAAAAAAAAAAAATATGTACATCTTAATTAGGATCCTAGCTCACAATAACGTTGAAATCTGAATCCAGATTCAATACACAAATATAGAGACTACGCAGTGAACAAAGTCAGCAATTTTTTTTTTTTTTTTTTTACATAAACTCTCAATAAGTAATCATAATAAGTAACTTGATCACCGATCAAAATAAATAATCCCAAACAGAGCCTAACAACGACACGAACTATACAGATTCCCAATCTCAAAAATCCAAATCTAACCCCCAATCAATAATCTACCAACGCAGACAAGTCAAAAGTCGATATAACAGTCACTAAAACTATATCATAAAATCAAAATCAAAAACAAAATCAGAATCGGAACTGACCAGGATGAGATCGAAGAGCGTGGCCTGGTCAACCTTGACGAAATCAGCGTCCCAAGTTTTGAGGTCCTCATCGGATGGCTTCTCGTCGGGATTCGCGGCTTCGACGTGCTTCTTGCAGTATTCGATTACCTTCGCCAAGATCTTGCTGGTGACGTTGGGGAGAGGGATGCCACTGTCGGCGCAATCGTCCTCAATCATGTGCTTGATAGTCTGGGATTCCAGCGCCACCGCCTCATCAACCTCGAAGGCCTCTCCGTCGGAACTCTTCAGGGTGATCTTCCTCGTCGACGACATGATTTAGATTAGGATGAGATTTTCTTCACCTTACGCTGATAGAAAAAAGAAGAAGGTAAAATCCCTAACCCTAACTTTACTTAGGTTATGTGATGTGAATGGAAAAGAACGAAAGGGGCAGCACGTTATTTTATAGGGCAAATTCGAAGCAATTATTATTTTTATTTTTTATTTTTTGGAAAAAAAAAAAAGCAATTATTTTTTGAATCTCGGGTTATCTGATGCATCATGGGTCTCCTACGTGGCAATAACTCATTGTTTCTAAAAGGATTCTTTCCTAACATATTGTTATTATTTTAAGGAAATAACATCTATCATTTTAAAAAATATAAACTTATATCTTTTTAGATTCTAACCGTTGATTTTTGTCCATCAACGATTATAATTTATTGGATTAAAATTATTAATTACTTAATAATAAATTTAGCCCATTAAGTTTGGCCCAATAAATTATAACCGTTGATGGACGAAAATCAACGGTTAGGATCTAAAATGATATGAACTTATATCCTTTAAAAGGATAGATGTTTTTCCCTTCTATTAATTAATAAATATAGATTTGGAGATTTTGTTGCCACATTTGATGGCAAAAAAATTTATTTAATGTTTTTTAATAAATTAATTATGTATTTATTATAATTTATAATTTTAAAAATAATTACATATTTATTGCACAATAAGATGCTCATTTTGGGCGTCATTAATAAAGCTTAAATTGGCGTCACTCAAGAGGCAATGAAGCCTAAATTTGAGCGTCACTCATCAGGTGTTGACACATGTCATATTTTTTTTTCCAAAAATAATAATAATTTAATCATAAAACTTCTGAAATCCATAATTTTTGACTCGGGTATCCAAATCAGGTAATTCTTTTTTTGATTCCATATAACTTTTCGAGATCTACGCAATAACATCTCATTTGACATATTTTATTTCTCACAAACACAATTTAAATTTGCAAGAATGATATTATAAGAGGGTTAAATCCAGAAGCCTCTGGGTTCTGGGTTTGTGATTTAATATAAAAAAATAAATAAAATTTTGATTTGTGATTTAAATTTTTTTTATAATAATTTTTTTTATTATAACAAAAATTTGGTTTGTGATTTAAATTAAAAAAAAACAAAAATTATTATTAATAAGGAAAACAAAATAAAGATTTGATTTGTGATTTAAATTAAAAAATCAATTTGCGTAGAAATAAAGGAAATAATTAAATAAATATTTTAAATCTCTAAGGAAGAAGGATATTATTTTTGAAATTAACGATTAATGCTATAAGCTTCTGGGTTATTATTCGTGTTCTGAAATTAATGATAGCTTATGAATGTTTTTCAAAAATAAGATTACCTAAATTAGGCGTGATTGTCTCTTTATTGAAATCCAATTTAGACGTCATTGGTGACGTGTCAGGTGTTGACACGTGTCATATTTTTAAACTCAAAAGCCTCTGAGTTCTGAGTTTGTGATTTAATATCAAAAATAAATCAAGATTTGACGTGTGATTTAAATTAAAAAAAATAAATTTTTTTATTTTTATTATAAAAAAATTTGGTTTGTGATTTAAATTAAAAATAACAATTATTATTAATAAGGAAAACAAAATAAAGATTTGATTTGTGATTTAAACTCAAAAATCAATTTGAAATGTCTGTATTAATAAAGAAAATAATTAAATAAATATTCTAAATCTCTAAGGAAGAAGGATTTTATTTTTGAAAAACATTCATAAGCCATCATTAATTTCAGACTACGAATCAAATCACAAATCACAAATCAAATTTTTAATTTTATTTTAATTTAAATCACAAATCAAATCTTTATTTATTTTTTTATATTAAATCACAAACCCAGAACTGAGAGGCTTCTGAATTTAACCGCTCTTATAATATCATTCTTTTAAATTTAAATTATGTTTGTGAGAAATAAAATATATTAAGTAAGATATCATTGCGTAGATATCGAAAAGTTATGTGGAATCAAAAAAAGAATTACCTGATTTGGATACTCAAGTCAAAAGTTATGGCCTTAAGAAGTTTTATGATTAAATTATTATTTTTTGGAAAAAAAATATGACATGTGTCAACACTTGATGAGTGACGCCCAAAATGGGTGTCTTATTATGCAATAAATGTGTAATTATTTTTAAAATTGTAATAAATGCGTAATTAATTTATTAAAAATCATTAAATAAATTTTTTTGTCCACGTTGGATAGATTAACTCACTAAAGGCATTTTTTTTTCATACTTTTATTAACACAATTACTTCTCAGTTAAATCTTGGTCGAGCACGGATTTGAATCTTGTCAGAATCCAAACTAACTTTTTTTGAACGAGTTTATATCAAATATTTTCCTAATAAATTTTACTTGGAAAGATTTAATTTTGATTTATAATTGGTTTTATATTTTTTTTACTATCATTAAAGTTATCAACATTATTTTATTATTACAAACAGTATTTATGAAGTTTAACTTTTAACATATCATTGAACCATAATATAAAATTTTGTATTAAATTTAAACTTTTTTGGAATATATTCATGTGAAATCAAATTTATTTTAATATCAACTTATTGAAAATTGGGGGGGGGGGGGGGGGGGGGGGGGGGGGGGGGGTTTCAAATCGATAACTAGTATTACTATTACTCATATACTGATTAAGATTAATAATGCTTGACGTCACTGATCATGTTGTTACAAGAGTAATTTGTTATCCCTCCGATATTGTTGAAAGATTATGTTATTCGAATTAGTTTAAAAGATATAAATATCTGAAATATATTGGAAAAAAATAGAAGAAGTAAACTTAGATAGAAAGCAGATTTAAACATGATAAAGTTGATTTTATTTCTAGTAATTATATAAATATATTTTATGACTATCTAAATATCAATATTTAATAAACTAATAAATAAGACAGGAAGAATTGAATTAGGATTTAAAAATTGGATAAAAAATAAATTTAAATATGATAAAATTATTTTTTATTTTTTAACCAATCTCACATAGATTCAATATATATCTAAATATCAATATATAATAAATAAATGATAACTTTAAAGTTAAATATAAAATAAGTTTAAACATGATAAAATTAATTTTATCTTCTAGTCAATCTCAAATAGATTTGATATCTACCTAAATATCAAATCAATGTATAATACATAAAATTGGTTTTATTTTCTAGTCAATTCAATTGATTTGAGTATTTTTACTTATATTGTATTGTGAGTATTTTTATTCAATTATATAATTAATTTATTTTAATTATGAATCTTAAAGTATATATTTAACCACCCCACAAAAAATACTGACTCGTCATTGTTTTATGACAAAAAATTTGATTATAATTTTACATTCATATGTATAGGCATTCATCTAATCCTTTCAATTGTTAATTAATTTTATACTATTTTCAATTAAGTAAAACTAATATTTTTTCTTTCATGTAAGAACGAAGATCCATTACGAACAAAACTTGACGATACTTATAAATTGAAAAAGATACACTAGATCTAAAAGGAAAAGGAACAAATACGGTCTGTATTCTAAACTATTTAGTAATCAACAATCTAGAAACTTTTTTATAATATGTATTTACATAATTGAATGATAAAAAACCGTGAATATGTAGGATATGAACAACTAAGAAATTATGCATTTAGGTATCAAGAATCAATATTGTAAAAAGAGAGGAGAGATTGATAAAGATCTTAACCATAAAATTATAATAGTTTGGATGAAATTACAGGTTTTGTGTAATTCCAAAGTCACAACTTAGGGGTGTTTGATAGAGGAGAAATTTTTTTTTATCCGAGAATCATACTTCCTGAAAAAATAAGTTTTTCGAAAATGTTACCAAAAAGCCGTTTGATAAGTAAAATATAATACTAGAAATATTGGATAAGTTTCCTAATTCTGGTCAATTTTTTCAGTACTTTTTTCTATTTCCCCATCAATCTAAGAATACCATCTTTGTATGAAATTTTCACTCACAATTTACACACAAAATGGATTCTTAGGTAAATCACTTTTCCGTATAAATATTTTGAAATATGATACCAAATATGGTTGTTCCAATATGATAAATCGGGATGTCCAACCTAATGTTTGGTACATTTCTGTTGGATTTGTGTGCCCTCTCAAGTATCTACGGAGAGATACCATAGAGATCAACGGATCATTGTGCACTATAATAAACAGCATAGCCCAAGGATGGGGTGTGTGCACAGTGACAACTAAGAGAAAGAGGGTTTAGAATCTGTGTATCTTATTGGCTTAACCTCTTGTTTATAGATGAGTTACCTGATAAGAGACAAAATTGTACTTCTGAGCCTCTTAGGAATATTGGGGGGCCAAGTCTAATTGTTTAGCTGTCTGGATAGGATCGTCATTAATAGAAGATTCCCTTCGTTTTGCGTTGTCCTTTATTGGACCTTCTAGAATATAGGCCTTTGTCGAGTCCATAACAATTGCCCCCCAGTCCGGTAGTCTGGGCTACCGGGGTATAATAGCGGTTGTCTCCACATTTAACGGACTTGTCTTCTTTTTCTGAATATTTTCTTTGCTTGTAGTCGCTTTTGTATTTGACTTGTTTTGTTACAATATTTAAGCTTTGAACCTGGCGATGTTCACTATGGGTTTCTAATCTGATTGCGGCTCTTTTCACGTCAGATAATTTCACCATGTTGATTTGTGAGTCATTTCGGATTGGGGTGTGATCCTTTGCCAGGATCAATTTGCCAGGATCACTATTTCTCCAAACTCGTCTTCGTCTTTACCCCAGATTTTTATCCTGGGACTTTTCTACAGATCACATCTCTCCAAACTCATCTTTATTTTATCTTGAATTTTTGCCCTGGATTTCTATCCCGAATCTTTTATCTCGAATTTTTATCTTGTGACTTTATCCTGAATTTTTATCCCGGATCTTTATCCCGAAATTTATCCTGTGTCTTTATCCCGGATTGGGGTGTGATTCTTTCTCCATAGCACATATCTCCAAACTCGTCTTTATTTTATCTTGAATTTTTGTCCTGCATTTCTATCCCGAATCTTTTATCCCAAATTTTTATCCAGTGTCTTTATCTCGAATTCTCATCTGATTCCAGCTCCTTTCACTTCGGCTAATTTCACCAAGTTGATTTGTGAGTCATTTCGGATTGGGGTGTGATCTTTGCCAGGATCATTATTTCTCCAAACCTGTCTTCGTCTTTACCCCATATTTTTATGCTGAGTCTTTATCCCGAATTGGGGTGTGATATTTTCTCTAGATCACATCTCTCCAAACTCGTCTTTATTTTATCTTGAATTTTTGTCCTGGATTTCTATCCCGGATCTTTTATCCCGTGCCTTTATCTTGAATTTTTATCCCGAATCTTTACCCCGAATTTTATCCTGGGTTTTTTACCCTAAATTTTTATTTTGGTTCTTTACCCCAGATTTTTATCCTAGTCTTTATCCCAGATTGGGGTGTGATTCTTTCTCTATGATTACATCTCTCCAAATCCGTCTTTATTTTATCTCGGATTGAAATGTGATCCTTTTTGCTGAGATCCTATCTCTCTAATTCCTTCTTCATCTTTATCTCGGATTGGGTTGTGATCCTTTTGCTAGGATCACATCTTTCCAAATCATTCTTCATCTTTATTTCGGATTGATGTCTAAGTTTCTGAAATTGGAATCTGAAGCTTTAGTTGGGTTATTTAGAGCTCGACTCTATGGCCGAATTGCTTCACTGGTGAAGGCGGTGGCTTTTTTTATCATTTTGGATCTTGAGCAAATCAAATTAAGGAATTATTTTCTTATTTGAGTTGATCTCTTTCCTTTTTTGAATGGGTCTTTCGTCCTTTCTTTATTTGAATTATATCATATGAATTAAAATGAAAGAAATAAATCAAATTAAAGTATGAAATCAAATTAAGGAATTATTTTCTTAGCTTAGTGGATCGCCTTCCTTTTCTGAATGGATCTCCTGTCCTTTCCTTATTTGAGCCATATCATATGAATTGAAAAGAAGGAAAAAAATCAAATTAAGGAATTATTTTCTTATCTTAGTGGATCTTCTTCCTTTTATGAGTGGATCTCCTGTCCTTTCCTTATTTGCTTTTGGCACTTTGATCAACCACATGCGGTCACGGTCTCAATCACGGTCATGGTCTCGATTCAGTATCAATCTCGATCTCTGTCATAATCATGATCCCTTATCTCAGTTTTGTTATGTCAGAAAAATATATATAAAAAATTTCATGTTGAGAAATTTGTTTGTGCAAAATTGACCTTTTTCAAAGTACCAATTTTTTTTTTTTGGGACCTTTTTCAACGTTTAAAAAATGGAAGAAGTTAAAAGCATTTAGGAAATTAATCTTACCACATTGATTGAATAGGAAAAAAAGAGTTATAAATTACATTATTTGAATTGAAAAAGCCTTCACGTATTACTTGTTAATATTATTATTTTTTACCTAATAGCATATATTGGAATTAAGAAAGTTTCTACATGTAGGGGATTTGATTTGCCGAAATGACTTCATGGGTGTTTCGCTTGTGGTAAATACAAGTGTTTTCTCTTTTCTGTATTAATTTATTTTTAATTAATATTATTACATTTGAATCAATTATCGACCGAATCAAAATATTATCCTTCAATTATAAATATATATAAGAAATATATTAATTTTGTGTTCGATTTCATTGCTATATTATTTTGCTCCTTTTATGCTGTAGAATTAACAAACAATTGAATTTATGCTCTCCTTGACTAGACCATTTTGCTTTTATCTGATTTGAGTTTTGATATGATCTAATATTGTTTCTATGATCTGTAGTTGCTGATTTTAAGATCAAAATGCTCACAGTAGGTGGGAAGAGATTAAAACTAACAATTTGGGATACTGGTAATATATTAGTCAAATCTTGTGCTTTTTTACTGATTTATGTGTATAAGATTATCTGATTCTTTTATATTAAAGGTCTTTCTAGAATTACAAAAAAAAAAAAAACGTCTTTCTAGAAATATATATTTTTGCCCCTCTCGTATAAATTTCTGGGTTCGCCACTACTATACTAACACGTGACTTTTCAATGTGCTTTTTCCTCACTCGCACACTTCTTCAAAAAATTTCCCAGGAGGTTACCCATCCCAGAATTGCTCCAAGTCAAGCACGCTTAACTATGGAGTTCTTCCGTTCCAGGCTATCGAATTGTTAGTATATGTAATATCAATTAATTCTTATAAGTTATCTCAAAATGTGTTGTCTCATACCTGCATAGTCTTTGGAATCCCTTTCTTTCGGGGGTCGATTCGATTCATTCATGTAACCCTCGCTGAAAGTCTGTCAGGAGCCGCTCCTTGTCTATGCCCTTTCGCACCGACGATCACTCCCAGCTCTAGTCAGCGCTCGAGATGTTACATGTGGCCTGACTTATTTACAAAAAATAAAAGCCTATTTTAGCCTGTTTAAAAAAATAAGACAACAAAAATTTATCCAAACAGAGTATACAATCAGTATCACTAGTAATTCCATAAATATTCATAAATTCAATGTATATCCAAACAGCATAATATAGAACAAAATCATTTAAAAAATCTGTTTAACTAATAAAATGAGGTGAAATGGATGAGAAGAGAGAGGCTATTACAAGAAGTATAAAAAATGAAAATAATAATAATAATATACTAGGCCAGCCTGAAAGGCTCTAAGGCCGAGCTTTTGAATTGGAGCCTGAGGCCTTTTTATTAAACGAGTTTTTGTACAAATCCAAGATTGGTTCTATAATGACCCTAACTGGTAAATCTTAGTTAGAGATTTAATTTAAGGATTTAAATGCCATAATTAGATTCAGTGAGCGATTTCGAGTATTTTTTACTGTAATCATGACTATGTTATGAACAGTACGTTCTGCCGAAGAATTTACAGTTTTGTGAATTAACCGGTAGAGCTTAAATGAGCAAAATAATTTTAGGAACATAATTTGATAATTATGACGACAAATATGAGTTCAGAACGAAAAATTGTATAGTCTGGCACTTTCCGTGAAAATCTCGTGAATAGTGTTTCTACCGGGTATTTTGTACTGCTGTTTAAGCAACCGGTAGAGCCCAGAAACAAATAATTGATGAAATAAGAATAAGAAAGTCCAATATATGCCAAGCAAGTCAATATAGGCCCAAGAAAATGATAAGTTTATAAGTTTAAGTTTCATAAGTAAATGAAGTACAATTAGTGATTCACAGTGCATTTCGTCAAAAACGGTGCAAAAATCATACTGTGAATTATGAATATTGTTTTGTAAGAATTAAAAATTAATATAAATGATTTTAGAAAAATAAAAATATGTTTGTAGCATTGAGTTAGTTCCGGGTCAGTTTAAGTGAAAATACGTGAAAGAAAAACATCTGTTAAAAAGTTACATGTGGCTATAAAGCTTTGTCATTCAAGTGAATCACTATTCACACAACTAAAACTCCTTTCTCTCTCTTGCAAGCCGTGGAGTTCATCATGGAAGGGGGGGGTTTAGGGCTTTATTTCTTTTCTTGATTTCTTCTTGAATATGCCACCAAATCCAATGACCCACCACATGAAATTGATTGGAAACAACTCAATGAATCCATTCCTCCTATCCATTTGAGCTATAGTTGAGTGTGTGAAGAGTTATTCCTCCTCTCATTTTCGAGTTACTATTCATTGGAGGAGAAAAAGTGAGTTTTTGATGGAGGTTGCTTTCTAGGCTTTGGGAAGTTGATTAGTGGTAAGAAACCTTTGTTTCCATGATGTTATTTTGATGGTTTGTGTCATAGAAATTGTGAGCATGTGTTGGTGTGAAATAAATTAGTTTAAAATTTGAATTGATGATGGATTGATGATGTGTTGGATATAGGAATGTGGAATAAGCATATGAACATGTATAAAAAAAGTTGAAAAAAAATCCCATGGTGACATACCCTAGATTTCGGCCTTGATAGGGTAATTAGGGGTGATGCACAAAGATTTATTGTATGTATTGGGAAGGTTTAATGTTCTTGAATAAGAGGAAATTTGATGAGTTAGTAAGAATGTTAAATTTGAAAGAAAATCCTTTGAAACATACCCTTGATGTTTCGTCCTTGAAGGATTTAAAGAGCTTGAGATTCCCAAAAATTAAATTGGAACTTGGTATATATATATATTTATGTACGTGTAGTTGTTAAATTAAGTGAGGAAAATGTATTGTAAAAGAGAAGGATCCTTGGAAATTCCCTTAAAGGATTCGACATATAGGGTGTTTAGGGAAAGATGTTGTCATATTTTATTTTAATAAAATATGTGTGTTTCAAAGTATGAAAATGATAAGTCATGAAGTGAAATGGTTTGAAAAGAAATCATGGAAAAATATATTGATTTCCTAATTTTAGGCTCACGGTCCTTTAAAGTAAAATGTTATGATTTATGTTGGAAATTCGTAAGGGAATGGATGATTAAATTAAAGAACACCAACGGTTATAAAGAGGTCTAGACTTGTGTATTGGCATAGGATTGGCAAAAATGCAAAGAAATGAAAAGAAGCGATAAAATGTGTGCCTTATGTGAAAGCTAGGCATGATGGCATTTTATTAATTGGTATTTGTGGATTCTTGCTCTAGGTGTACCTAGGGACTAAAAAGGAATCAGAATCTCTTGAAGATATATAAGTAACTTGTGCAACAAGTAAGGGTATTGGTAAAGCTTCAAGAGGTAAGCTCTATGTTTAAGGAGTCTTTTCCTGCTTGAGTGCTCCACCATGGTTAGTGAACTATGGTTGGACTGTATGATTGTGATTTAGATGCTTTGTATAGATGCATTCATATAGAGTTATTTGATAACATGATATGTTTTGCTCTGATATGACTTCTGTAATATGATTTCTGTAACAATCTCTGGCCATTGATTGTATAGTACCCGGAAGTCCGCTTTGGGGTCCTCCCTCGGGACTGATGGTGTACGCCTCTGTTATGTCTGGTTCCGCTTTGGGGTCCTCCCTCGGGAACACGTGCGTTGATTTCCGCTTGGGGTCCTCCCTTGGGAATGACGGCGCACGCCTCTGATATGATATGGATATATGCTCTGTTATGTTATGATATCTGTTATATGTTGTATTTGTATACTCTGTATCTGACTTTCGTGCAGGAGTGAGCCAGGGGTATGGAGAATTCTCTATAAACCTGGAGCTTATGGAGATTTGTAATCTCACCCCTCGTTGGGGACATATTTTCAGGTGCCCAGATTCCCGGTGAGTCCTCACTAGGCAGGGACACGACACGTGGCTGAGGCAGTTGACAGATCGGATTTTGAGTGGCTATAGGCTACTACCTTTTTGGAGTGTTTGATGTCTTTTAGTATTTCCGCATTTGATGGATCATGATATTGATCCTTTATTTTGTATGTGGCCTGTATATGTTTTGTACATGTCTGTCACTTTGATGCATGTACATTTGGGTATTCAGGCACGTTATATGATGATGTATTATTCAGTTTATGATTTCTTATTGGATTGCATGCTGATTAGGATAGTGGCACGGAGCCAAATTTTGCATGCGCCCATGGATGGGTATCTGATTATATTTGCATGATTGGTACTTCTGGATTAATATGCTGTATAAACTGTTTATCAGGAAACGCTTCTGAGTGGGATTGGAAAATTCCCAGTTGTCCGATTTATAGAGGAAACTCTGCCCGATTTTCGTTTACACCGAGTAAGAATTAAGTTAGAAAAAGAAAAAGTTAGCTCATATTTTCGTAAGTTAAGTCTTCCGCTGTTTCTGTTTATATCATGTGTATGTTAATTGAACCGGCTCGAGACGGGGATGTTACAGGTTCCAACAACCAATTTTAGACATGTAAGCTCGGGCTTTCACGAGCCGAGCCAAAGGCCCCTGGTTCATTTACCACCCCTACTGCTTGTAAGCTAACCTGGTTTTTAGAAAATTTCATTTAAAAATTAGGCCATAGTTCCACTTTAAAAAAATCTGGCCTAAAAGCTTGTAAGCTAGCCTTTTAATTTTTTTTAATAAGATGATATATTTATAAAATATATTGTTCACTTAAAGACATATTTTGATATCATGATTTGTAACATTAATTTTCAAAGTAATATGATTGATGTTATTTTAACAAATAATAAATATTTATTTGAAATTTAAAATATAATATCAAATTAAATTAGTAAAGAAAGTGCAAATTATATATATATATATATATATATATATATATATATATATATATATATATATGAGGTAGGATATTCTTGCTACCAATTTTTTCTACTACCACTTCACTACCACTTTAATCACCATTGGATTCAAAAGTTACTTTTCTTTTCTCTCTCTTCATTCAACTTTTTCTCTAATCCAACGATAATTAGAGTGGTAGTGGAATGGTAGTAAAAAAAATTGGCAGTAAAAATGTCCTAACTATATATATATATATATGAGTGAAATTTTCATGTGATTTTTATGAATATTATTTCATGTGTAGTTAATGAAGATATTATTTCATATGGTCTTTGTGAATAAGAAATTTTATATTTAATATTTCAGTTTGATTTGGGCCTATAAACTTTAGTTTGCAACATAGTAGGCCTTACAGCCCGCGTTAGGTTTTTTTAATTTTTTATAATAGGTCAGACCAGATTTATAAATCAAACTTTTAATAGGCTAATATATCAGTATAAACTCTAAATATTTTAGATAGACTTAGGCTACTAAAGCCAAAGTCTGACCTAACCCAGTCCATTTACACCCTTACGTGCAAGCAATGATATTATCTATATTCGCCCTACTAAGTATTAGCATCTTTTCGTTCCTATTCTTGGGTTTGACTAGGGGTGTCAATATGGGTTTTGACACGCGGGTCAACCCGCGACACGACACGAAAATTCGTGTTCGGGTTGACCCGTAAAAAAATTCGTGTCGTGTTCGTGTTGGAAAAAATGACACGCAAAAAATTCGTGTCGTGTTCGTGTTTATGAATTCGTGTTCGTGTCGACCCGTATTATTTTTAATTATTATTATTTTATTATTATTTTTTAATTTTTTATTTATTTTCGATCTATTTTTTTAAATTTTTTTGTCAATTACCGTTTTGTCCCTTATTTTGTGTGTTATTCGTGTCGTGTCGTGTCAACCCGCAAAAAATTCGTGTCGTGTCAGTGTTGAAGATTTTGACACGAATGAAATTTCGTGTCGTGTTCGTGTTGATGTATTCGTGTCGTGTCGAATTCGTGTCGTGTCGAATTCGTGTCGTGTCAACCCATATTGACACCCCTAGGTTTGACCAATGGTTCATTTGGTATCAGAGCTATGCAAATATAATTATAAAACACACAATTTTTTTATTTATTAAAATAATTCAAAATTTGCATATAGAACTAAAGTTCATGATAAAATTTCATTTGGAATTTGTTGCTATTCATCTTGGAAACCTAGAGGTTTTTGTTCTACGTGATGAGAGTTTTCTAATCATATATCTTATACATGTTTTCATTGAGTATTCTAAGAAAATTTTGAATTTGAATTTTGGGATTTCATTACATGAAAATTTAAAAAATTTCTTAAATTATTTTCAAACTATACATTGAAACCTTAAATTGTTTTGGAGCTTTTGAAAAACAAGTTTTTAGTGATCCATTAACACAAAAATTGTTTGAAATCCTTTCCAGCAAGAGAATTTCGTTCATGAATGTATTGTTACAAAAGGTTCATCTTAGGAAAGTTTCAATATTTCTTAAAATCAATCTCGTTTCATGTAAAATAAAAATTGGTTTGAGAATTTTTGTTCATGTTATTTTTCCACTATTTTATGTTATTTTTAATACAAAAATACACCTTTTTGTGCCAAGAAAATCGCGACCCATAACTTGAAAAATCTTTTTTTAAACTTTCAAAAACTCTTAAAAATTGCTAAAAAATTTGCTATTTTCAAGATGAATTAGATTATAATCTTGTTGAGTGGTTATTTTTGAATTGTTTTGTGATAAAAATCGCTAAAAAATCTACTGTTTTTGAGCTTTAGCAAAGCTCCCATAACATAACCCGATTTTGAGCTAGTCGACCCGCCAAAGAAAAAAAGACACACTGCAATAGAGAAATCTCAAAACTTTTTAGGGCTTAAGGTGAATGCTCGTGAAATTGTGAAAGAGACATCCTACTTATACTTCTCACTAAAAAATCTCATGAAATCCACACTAATAGAAATACATTAATTTGAATACCAAAAGATTATTTTTTCTTTGTTTAAAATCCTGATTAAATACCACCAGATTTAGATAGAATCAAAATTAATCTTTTAAAATTCTAAGTGAATACCAATGATTTTTTTTTTGTCCAAAAACAATTCATTAAAATGTTTTAAAATCTCAATCCAATACACCCCTAAATCAAGAAAACAAAAAATTAATTTACGATACACCGACAGCTAAATCTAGAAGCTACCTGTTTTTAAGCCCATTTAGATGAATTGTTTTTTCCCCAAAAGCAAGCTGCTTTTTTTAGAAAAAAAAAAAACACTTATGACTTTAAGTTCGTTTGGATGTCTGCTTTTAAAAAAAAGCAGAAGTCAGAAAAAAAGCTAAAATTCTACTTTTTTATAAGCTAAAAATTTTAGCTTCTAAACAAAGTAAAAGTCAAAAACCAAATATTTTTTCAAAAGCTAAATATTTTTATAAAAATATAAATTACTTCCACTTTTATAAAAAATACTTCTAAAATAAAAAAGAGATAAAAATCATTTTTTCTAGAAGCCCAAACAGACGGGCTTTTAGTATAACACAAAAAAGCTACTATACATAGTTTAACCAAGGCCAGGTGAGGTGAGAATCAAAATACATAGTTACTGCTTTCCTTTGATAATTCCAATAGCCAATGCCTCTATTTAGTATGGTCTTCAAGGACCCTTGAATCTCTAAACAACCAAATGACAATCTCATTTGTTACTTAAGTTTCCATGTACTGGGAGGGTGGAGGGCTTGTTTTGGTCTTCTCAGGACCTGCAAAATAGTTTAACATAAAAATTTCGCATGCAATGTGAGCACAGATTAGCAAGAATAATTTAGGGATAAAAAAAGGGTTTTATTAGTGTTATGTTACATGATTTAAGTGTTGTTTCCAACACACACAAAAAAATAGAGAGAGAAAGTGGAATGATGAAAGAGAAAGAAAAACATGTGGACTCCACCTCTTTAATGTGTGTGTAGGAAAGTGATGTTATATCATGTTACATGATAAACATAAAACCCATAAAAAAAACGTACAGAAAAAGCTATAGTAAAATAGAAATTTATAACAAGAATAACAAGCTAGGTCCAATTCAACAGGTTTTGCTGAGAAAAGGAAAGACAAGACCAAGACACATGTAACGTAATTGGAATTTTGAACAAGAGAAAGTTCCCAATATTCTAGTACAAGAAGCTGAAGAATGCGGAGGACATACCACTAACCCCACGGATCTCCACTTCTCTCCATTCTTGCACAAGGGCACAGCAGCAACACATCAAATGAGAGAGAAAATCATCAATAA
The DNA here is from genome assembly GCF_033153095.1 of Gastrolobium bilobum. Lineage (NCBI taxonomy): Eukaryota > Viridiplantae > Streptophyta > Magnoliopsida > Fabales > Fabaceae > Gastrolobium > Gastrolobium bilobum. Next base: position 239,566 of record NW_026897840.1, on the reverse strand, counting down.
AGCCCCCCTAGCATCGAATGTAACTGTGAGTAAAGTAACATTTAAAGAAACAGCAAATGCAAGTATGCATGATATTAAATTCTTATGTATGCTCAAATCTTAACAAATACATTATCCATATTTTTTAACTCATCTTGAAAATTGGACAATTAGAATCTACTTTGAAATAATAAGAGTTGGTATAAATAGCATAAAAAAGGATTAATAATACTGAATAATAAGATATTAGGCATAAGCTAATAGCTGCGAGCCAGCTGCTATCCATGTTTACAAAATAGGTGTGGATTATGGCATATATCCATGAGAATAAAATGTATACGTTTTACATGGTACAATGAGCAATGCTGTCAAACAAAGCTTAATATGTGATCTGCATCTTTAATGAAGCTGAAAATATATATGAATATCCACAAACACAAGGCACCAAAAATAAAAAATAAATAAAAGGGATGAAAATTTATGCAGAAGGAAGGAAGCATTACCGTGATGTTCAACATCTTCCGAAGCTTCCTCCTTATGCAACAAGTATAGCAACAACAAGATAAAATTAATGAATATGCCATCAATTCATTACATGCTTCTCCAGAGGCTGAAAAAAACACAGAGTGGCAGAACATTTTAAGTGTTTCAAATTAAACAGATTGAAAGTAAGCATAAAATGCAATGACAAATATTTGCAACGTAAAGAACCCTTAGCACTAACTCATAAGTTACACAAAAGGTCCGAATTACATAAATCATGTCTACATTCTTGGTAAAATTCAAGATATATCATTCTACTTCAGTCTTCACAACATAAGAAAGTGTAGATAAGACTTCTTCTAAAATTTCAGTTAAGCTGATGAAGTCAAGATTTCAGATTTCATCAATCTAGCTTCCCACAAAAGTCATGGTAACTAAGTAAGAGATTTTACTGAGGTACAAAATCTAAATTGAACCCATATAATATAATAATAAGATCAATATCAACTTGATCTACTTAAATTCCAGCCTTGTACGCGAGAATAATTTAAATGAAACAGAATTCAGATATAGATTCATCACTTTAATGCTAACACAATATATTATAGCCAACTTACACATGGGCCTGTTTGTTGCAACAGTAGCAATCTTTGAAAATGTTCCACAAGGACAGAAGAACGTCTTCAGACCTGCAGATCAAATGTTCTACATTTATTACTTGGAATGAAAAGTATAGAGGGATTCAGAGCTCTCTTGAGCTGGTTTCTATTTATATTATTTCCTTATTTTTTGTGCTGTTCAGAGGACTCCTGATCCTCCTGATCTTACTAAATTTTTTATTTCTTCAAAACATAAGGTTTTTTTTTTTGCTCAATGAGACTACCCCTTGACAATTATTGATGCAAGATTCAACATGCAAGGTAAAAGCAAAGAGAAAAGCAGCTTCCACAATTACCACTACCAGGTCTTATTCGACAGGACAAATAAAAAAAGGTGTCAGAGCAACACAAATCTTCCTATTTCCTATTCATTTTATTTCATGCACATTCGCAAGCCATATCTATCCTATTTCCTTGTTTTCTTTCTAATTCTCATGCAGTTTCCTATGGGTGAACCTGGCACAGTCATAAAGTTGCTCATTTTGTGACCAAAAGGTCTTGGATTGGAATCCATGAAACAGTCTTTTTGCAAAAATGTAAGGGCAAGACTATGTACAAGGATTTGCTCATCCATACCCTCACAAGTCGGGATTTCATAGGGAGCTCCTTTTTTTTTCTCATGTAGTTGCCTATTTTATCCAATTAAGTGTCGAACATCATCTCATGGAAACCAAATACACATAAGTGCAACTTGAAGGGATTAAAATTTGGCGAAAGAGAAAGAAGGAAAGTCAAATTTACATTACACTAATCTTTCAATTGAATAGATCCCAGATGCCCATAAGCGAGGGGAGGGGGGAACCACCAAATCATGTTACCTCAACAGACCCATACAGAGTATACGATAGCTTTATGAAAAGTTAAAGAATAAACCTCAAGATAAATGCACAAAATTAACACAGATATGTGACCTGGGTTTTGCATCATCATACATAATAAAGGGTTACAAACTAGTACTGCTTCCATAATGGAAATGCACAAGGAAAGACATTCCCTTTAATAAGGCTACAGATATAGAGAACCACAATATACTGGTAATAAACCTCTGTGGTGAAGAAAGATACTATTTTACTACAGCCAACCAAACCTAAAGAAAATCAAGCAGGAGAGAACATACAAAGAGAAGGCTCAGAACAACAAGCAAGTAAATCAGTGTGCCAATCTTCCTGCTGATATGAACCTCCAGTTGACACCAGTTCCTTTTGTGAAACTGACAATCTGTTTGAGCCCAGGGATATAAGAGCATCAGACTCACAGTCAGTATTAGTAACCAAAGGTAAAGACGGTCAAATTTATTAATAATCCTATAATTGACTGCATGCCAGTGTAAGAAAGGGATGGAAGAAGCAGGAACTTTAGAGCAGTTAAAACAAAGGGTAAACTTTGGGCCTTCCTAGATGTCAGAGCTGTATGGCTCAAGATTCAAATGAATAATCTGATTTTTGATCAACTAGTTATCCTGAGAGAACCAAAAACACATTAAAGTTGAGGAAGAGGGAATTGAATTACCTTGCTGGTGAAAAATTGTCAATTATTTTATGGTGTTTTTCATCAGATGAATGACCCTGGTCATCATTGGCATCAGTGTAACTGTATTGCACTTTCTTATGACTTTTTTCAGTTGAACACTTCTCCGGAAGAGAATAAGCTGCAACTTCTGTGACATCCAATAAACGTTGAATGACTTCACACTGATTCATATCCAAATTTGCTTGTGATCGTTGTAGTTCAAGTTTAAGCTTTTCATTTTCTTTTTTAAGTGCTTCAGTGAAAGAACAGTTGGGGTAAGAGCATGAAAGAGTTTTCTTCAGTTCTGCAGCATCATCTTTGTCAGGCTCAGGTTTTAAAATAACCGTCTGCATCTTCTGGTCCTCATCATCCAATGTGTATTCACGTTGATCCTTTTCAATAAATTCAAGTCTCTCCTGAATATTCCAGACAAGCAGATTGTTAACCATACAAGACCAAATTTACAAACACAGTGCTACCATTAAAGTGACAATATAAAGCAGGTCAAAGTCATTAATACATGTTGGAAAATATGCAAAATCCAGAAACACAAAGCTGCAACATGTGCAACACCCTCACATGTGTGCACACACACAATCTCTCACAAATATAAGGAAAAGGAACAAGGATTTGATTAATTGCACGATGGATTACAAGTTGGGCCACTGCCTTTTCGTATAGTGCTACTGATTGAAAACTTAAGGTAAAAGTAAAACTAATACCCAACCCTATCTGAAGGATCAAAACAATGCAGCTAAACCATTTCAATTGTGTTCATCCTGACTCATAATTTAAATCATAATTTTTATTAAGTGCTTCCTTACCCTGATAGCAAATAGTGTGTTACACAAAGCATCAGGGAATATAGTTGTGCTTATGCATGTAGTTAAGAGACAGGATCCATTTCTACATGTGAATGTCTAGAAGTATGAAACTTAATACTTTGAGTTTCAAAAAGAATATACAGTTAAATGCTATTTGAACTAGTTTTTTAAATAAATAAATCCTTCCGAAGACATATTTCAAACTAGTTTTTCACATATTTAAGCATACTAGACATTTTTCTGAATTGTAACTAGAATCAAACTAAACCACATATTCTGGCTGGCTGCACATATTCAATACATGCAACTTACCAGCATAGGACCCTAATTTTCACGAGCCAGGATTTTAAATTTTCAATGCACTACAATATTTCAGCTTGGTAGATGAACCAATCAATAATGAATTATCTGGGCTATCTAGCAAACAAGTAGAATATGCCAGACAACAAGTTGTTTGGGACAATTTAATTCCTGTCACCCACAAATCTTCCACCAAGAGTCAGGCCTCACTCAAACAAAGCAACCCCATTTCAATACTTGATAGCCTCAAAATAAAACATTGGTCAATGTTGAAGCTGACAAGAACCTTAAAAAAATGTTGAAAACTCCTGCTTTACTATTTTTTTGTCAGAAGGCTTACCTCAATGTACCCCCATGCCAGTACCATATCTGATTATTTAAATTCCTCCCCTACCCAAGGAATAATGTACAAAAATCCAGAATATTATAAGTAAAGATGGCTATGTAAACAATACATATTTGAAGTGGAATAAAACTTTGTCATGATTGATCAATAGCATCTGAGAAGTTGAAAAACTAATTCCAATGTGGAAAAAACCACAAAAATTTTCATCCCTATTTTTTTTTTGGTGAACACTAAAAAGACCATTCACAACAAGAGAGAGCAGATAATTGAGCACAGTGAAGAATAACAGATACCCTGACTCGAGCATTGTCAACAAGAGTAATGAGAGGAACAAGACGTAGGTATCTATCAATTTCATTCTGAGCCTTCCTGAATTGATAAACAATGTTCCAACCCATGGCCAGCAAATAAAGGTAGCTCCGATCTTGACAACTATTGACCAATATGTAAGACCTTCTGAGGGCATCTTCCAGCTGCTCCAGAGGTTCCCTAGTCTCTGGATACCTCTTTAGCTCTGAGATCTTGAGCTGCTCCAGCAAGTTCCCAATTAACTTCAGATGCTGTGCAAAATGCCTGCAGTTTTTCTTATGCATCCGTGCAGTATTTGCAGCTTTTACAATCATCGCAATCAACCGCACAGCATCTACTCCAGTCAACTGCGCCACACTTGCAATTTCCCCCAGTTGATCCCATGACGCCATCCTCTCTGGAAATCAACCTAAAGTCCTACAATATCAGTTCAGAACACCAATTTACAAAAGTTGCATTTTAATCCTTAGATTTCATTCTAAAATTGGAATAAAGATGATAATAATAACAATAACTATAACAATTATAATAATATTAATATTAATAACAACACATAATGAAGTAATGAACCCCCAGAAAAAAGCATGCATGAAAATTATTTATACCTTGTAAGACAAAATAGTTCATTTTACCTTTGATTAAGCAAATAACATTGAAGTCCTAAGCCTTTGAGGTTGCTCCTCTCTTAACAGCCCAAGATGAAGTGAAGCAGAAAAAACCTCAATAATCGAAGATTTCAGGCCGGATCAAGCCTTCCTCTGAAAAATGTTTCTCAGAGATAGCATTATCCTCCAAGATCTTGGATATTCGGAGACAAAGACACTGCAAAATGTAGAAAATGCAATTAAATCATTGAAAAACAAAAATGAACCAACAAATCTTGACACTGAAGAAATCTAAAATCACTACTTCCCAGCTTGAAATCAATAATTGAGAACTACATCCAAATCCGGTTAAGTCACTCTATTCAATTATTTCATTTCATTTTTTAATTTTTACGTTTAAAAGAAGAAGAAAAATAGTAACTCAGTTAAAAAGCATGATAGAATGCAGGATTAAACATTTTTACCTAACAAACAAGGCAAAATAATCCATCAACTGATACGGAAAATGCAGTGACATTCCTAGTTATTTTAGTTTTGGCTGGCTTGTAAAGTAGTTTTACTTACGTGAAATTGGCGAAAGCAACGTCAAAGATACGGAAAAAGTTACATAGAATTCAGATGATGCCAGGCATTGCTTTGCGGGAAGGAGCTCTGGTTCATGTGAAGCACTCGTTCTCTCTCTCTCTCTCTCTCTCCCTTCCCTCTTATCGCTCACAGTTTCGGTTCGGTCTTCGGTGCTGTTTTGTGCAGCAAGATCGAGCTTGGCCTCATGTGCTCCTCACCACCAATTACGCAAGTGCCCTCCATTTGCTAGCCTTATTACCAAACTGCCACTTTCCGCCTCACGGGACTGTCACACTGTAACGGCGTGATACGGACGGGTTGACCCTTCCAGAAACTTTCATGCCTCAAAACGCTTAATTATTTCAAATAATTTTTTTCTTTCAGAAAGTTAAATTATTTAATCATAGTTCATTTTTAATACCACACCAGCTGGCATTTGATACTGCACTTACTAGTTACTATAATATATTAAGGGTGTTGGGGGGATACAAAATTCATATAACATAGTTATATCAATGATTTGATCATATATAATAATTTAACAATCGGTTAAGGTTTTGGATGGATCTATTAAAGATTACTAAATTGGATTTTTCAATAAAAGGACAATATTCACTTATCTTAAGGTGTGATTGATGACGGAGAAGGTGAAGGTTGGTTAGATTGGAAGTTAAAAGGTTGAAAATGATAAGGAAAATGAAAGGGGCAACCAACCATGAAGGAGCGGAAAAAGTTGAATAGGGCCAATAGCGTCATTTAAGGAGGAATAATAAGTTAAAGTTTAATTATGATGAAGAGGTATTCATTGAGCTGAAACAAAAGGCAATTAGAAAGAGGTAATGAATGAAATGAGGGATATTCTGTTTTCAAATTAAATGACGAACAACCATTCTCTGTGGAAACTGCAACGTGGTGGAGAATGATAGAGGTTCCACATGTTATGAGTAGCACGTGGCGTTCATCTTTTAATGTCTTGCGGTCTTCTCGAACTCAATCCACTCTACTCCCACGATCTACATGCAACTCCCAACTGTAGCATCCTTTTTCTTGTGGACTATGGTCCCCATCTTCACTTTTTCTCATTTTTTTTTATCTTAAAAGTTGGCATAGTTGATATCATTAATGTTGTTAAAATTGAAATTTTAAGTAAAATTGAAATAAGATTAAAAAATTATAAAACGTAAAATCATAATGTAAAAAAATCGTAAAAATATAAAAGTATTTGGAATATTAGTAAAATTATTTTGATGAAAAAAAAATTATAAGAACATAAAATTGTAGTAATAAATCGAAATTTTAACAACTATGGATACAATTATAAGTAGCTGTATTTTTACACAAATTACTTACAGAAATAATGTTTTATATTTTCAATTTATAAAATAATATTATAACAACTTTTATAAAATTCATTTTTATTTTAATTATTTGATATTATTTATATTCATCTTTGGTTTATTGTTAAAATCTATTGTGACGGACTTTTGATAGTAAAATATTTCAATCCGTTTAATTAGGAATATCTTCAGTTGTACAATATTTTGGTATTGAAGTTGTACGTAACGATCCAAGCCAAGATGGAAAAGTGAATACTAAAAGACTAATATATTAAGCATTGTATACTAAAGCCAAGCATTGCCCCCTCCTATAATAATCAAACATTCATAATGATTTAATTTTTTTGGTAAATACCATTAACAATGATAGATTCAAATACTTTTTTTTTTTTGGTAACATGATTCAAATACTTTTATAAAAGGCGTAAAATGTAAGTGTAATATTTGTTGTTCAGTTATAATTATCTATGTTAAAGATTTATATGAAATTGAAAGGGGAGCGATATGAATTTGAAGGGGGAAAACCAACTTCCCTAGCCCCTCCCTGCTCTACCACTGTCTATGTCTAAAATTTTAATACCCCCGACTAATTTAATTTTGAATTTGGGTCTTTTTATCTAAATAATTATTCAGAGTGGAAATAGATTCGTTCATGTAAAAAAAATATATCATAATTATGTGAGAAGAATATCATCAACATATAAAGATAAATCAACGATTATGAATTTTTAATTACTTATTTTAATAATTTTTTTATTATCATTAATTCATCTTTACATAATTATTATTTTCTTTATGACTATATTATGCTTTTTTTTTTTCAGATGAGAAAATTCGCGACTTTTACTTTTACCATTTTCATAAGAGGTAACCTTTTCTTAAAGTTATTCCTTCCTAATTTGTCTATTTTGTCGTGTTGGCTGACATTAATGAAATCGTCGATTATTGCGACTCAAATCACGATGAAAGTTTGTCACAATGCATTAACTATTTGGAGGAAGATCGTCAACCTAAATTTGGTTAAATAATTAAAAGCACGGGTCTGATACTCATATTCCAATGTATCACGTATACAATTGGATGCCTAATTATTATTATTTTTTAGGGTAATATTACTCTCATGTAACACGAGAGTAGTTCTCTCATGTCACAGAGAGAATTCAAGTAGGGCTCGCTATTTAAAAGCAAAAAAGAAAAAGAAAAAAAAAGGATACGATTTTTGAAGTGAAAGAAAAGGAGATAACTACCTCATGTAAAATGAGAATAGTACTTCCCTATTTTTTAATGATAAAGTTTAGGAAAAGAAAAATTTACCTCGTTTCAAAGTAAAAACAATACCTAATTAGTTACTTTTTACATTTGTAAAACATATTCTTTTTTTACTAGAATCATATTAAATATTTAAAATATATTTAATTATTTTTTTTGTAATTTATATATTCATTTCAAATTATTATTATTATTATTATTTTTTTTGTAAATAATTATTATTATTAGTCTTCTATTATTCATTAATCCAACTAATGGAACCTAATTGCAGGCCTGATACACCTACTTCTATAGTGACATCCATGTGATTCGCTATATCCACCTCACATTAGCACAAAAATGGTGCTTTATGCTAATTGGTCTCTTGCCAGGAACATACGAATGTTTATATTAATTGGTTGCGCTTATTTGTTTAATTAATTATATAAAGAACTCTTTACAAATATTCCATGACCATAATCTTTAACTAGAGACAAAATGAGATACTTCTGGCAGGAAAATAAAAATAACATTGAGCCTAGTTTTTTGTTCACGGGAAAAAAGCAAGTTTGGCTTGGATATTTATAAGGAGAGGTTGGTTGTTGCAGCACTATTATATTCGTCTTATGTTTACATTTCCGTGGCATTATCAAAGTTTGGACCCTTTGCAGTCAACGTGGCTTCACGTATCATCTTTATGGCTCGTTTGAGTTCAGCATTATATGAATGGGTGCAAAAACAACACCGACCCGAAGGAATAAATTTTTAATGTATCAGATGCATCAAAAATTTAATATATTTGTCCATTTATTACGTGATATGTGAACTAAAAATATCATATCATCTGTTTTTTTAGATTATGTAATATTTTTTTTTTACATATCCAGTGGGGAGCCACTTGTTGTCGGGTGGTCTCGGTCCGGGCTAAATTTTAATAAATTGTACTTATCATGTATAATTATATAATTAATTATAATTTGGTCCGGTCTAAAATTGTAATTTGGCCCGGGCTGAAATTTATAATTTGACCCTATCAAAAAAATAAAATATATTTGGTGAGAGATTTGGGTAAGTTGTATTAAGTTATATGTTCCATTTTCACTTATATAAAAAAATTTAAATATATTTAATAAAATTAAAAAATATTTAATAAAATTATAACTCTTTTTAATACTATTTGCTCAAGTGTTTTATATTTAATATAATTTAAATATATTATTATATAAATTAAATAAAATTAAGAAAAAAAATACATATATAATTTTTTAGCCCGGGCTCCGATTGGAACCTGGCTCCGCCACTGTACATATCACAAAATAAATAGATAAATGCATTAAGTTCACTGCATCTCATATGCTAAAAATATATTTCACTGAAGATATGAATTCTAATTTTGGCATTCACCTAGACAAATAACCATTTAGTTTTCATCACATTTAAGGGAAAATAAAGTAGTTTTTAGCTTTATGTCTTAGTCCAATTTAGTTTCAGGCCTAAGACAATGTTTTGTGTGTGGATGGCATACACAGAGGTAATATCAAAATGGCTTTTAATTTGTCGCATACTTGGATGTGCCACATTGGACCCATACAACATATTGGTTGATAAGGAAAAAGACACCCCATTGACAAGATAATGCTTCATCATGTGGCTAAAACAATTGAAGACAGAAGCATAATTTGCTGTACGTCACCGTGTGCGTGTACACATGACTCTGTGTTATTATTATTTTTTGGGTGGGGGACTTAAAGAGTGAACGATTTCTTCCATCAAATAAAATCATGAAGCAAACCCTCTTAAGATCTAGCAAGCATCTTCATCAGAGTTTCACATGCTTATACCAGTTTTGAGTGTTTCTAAACATTGCGATTATGGCAGGGGCAACTCAAAAGCAGTATTGGTTTAAATGCCTGTAAAAGTTCTTTCTTTTTTTAAATAAAAATCCAATTAATGCTCGTAAAAGTTAAGTTTTTCAGTTGCAAAAATTAATGCCTGCAGAAGTATATGCGTGTACACATATACTTGCATGCATGTGTCATTTAAATAATTTTAAAAGTACAAATTGTACCCACAAAAAAAGCTTGAAAAAGTATATGCCAAATATATATATATATATATATATATATATATATATATATATATATATATGAGTCTATATGGTCTCCGGTCACTAGATATAAGTTTTGATATAGTAACTACATTATAATTATGTATTTGGAGAATACATAATTATTAATATTAAAGTTGTACTTTTTTTTCACTTCCCACATCAGCAGACAAATTTATGAAGAGAGAAAAAAAAGTATAACTTTAATATTATAATTATGTATTCCTTATAGCACATAGTTAAATATATAGTTATAATGTGATGATTAGATAAAATCTTATATTTAGTGTCTAGACACCCAATTTTTCATTTATATATATATATATGAAGCAAGATATTCTTATACCGATATAAGAATAAGAAGTCTTACACAAAATCTTAACCATTGATTTGCTTGCATCTGACGGCTGCAATATATAATAAATCAAAACATCAATGATCAAGATTGAGAGAGTAACTTACACCGGTGTAAAATGATGTTGACCCTATTTATATATATAGTATTTCTCCTGTCACGAGATAATTTTATCTTCTACAACACCAAAATGATATCGTTTTGGGATTTAGGATAAAAAATACAAGGTAGTTTGAAAATTTTACTTTCCTCTTTATCATGAATTTTATTAAAATATCTTTTATTTTAAATCTTAAATCCCAAAACGACTAGTTCTAGGGTGGCATGAGATAAAATTATCTCCTTTGACAGGAGAAATGTTAAATCTCATTCAGGGGTGTAAATAGGCTGTTGGCTGTCATTATGTTTAATTTTTTTTTCACATTTAGCCAAACCGTCGTGGAATGTTATATTCTGAGTTGGTTAGCCCAACCGACGTGAAATTGTATATTCAGGGTCAGTTTCAACCGACGTGAAATGATATATTTGGAGGCGGTTACAAACCGTCGTTGATATCCGTCGTAGAATTGTTATATTTAACGACCGTTGGTTAGGACGTCGTACTAACAGTCGTGATATCATATTTTGCGACGGTTTACCGTCAACCGTCGTTGAAATTCAGTCGCGAAATACACCTTTTCTTGTAGTGATATGTGACTACATAAGGCCAGACAAGGCCTATTGTATAAAGTCAAATAGAACAAGCTCAGGCCTAAAAAAAACCTATTTAGTAAGTATGCTATAGACTTTCTTTTATATGTCGGACTTATAATCTTACATGCTTACCTATATTATATTTTAAAATAAATGATCATTGTGTACCACAAAAAATAAAATAAAAAGTAAATGATCATTTTAATGATTTTGAATAATAAAGTAATATTATTTTGGCTATAAAAAAGTAATATTATTTTAACTATTTTTTTAATTATTGAATGTCTAATAGGCTTAAATGATCATCCATACTGCATCAATTGTTGGAAGCAGTATTTAGATACAAACATAGATAAGTGGTTGACTCTGAAATGTCCGGAACCCTCTCGTGATGCAGCCGCAACTTTGCGAGTATGAAAATCATAATAAGAAAAACATGATTCAAGAAAGGATGATCAAAGGATCATAAAGAAATAGATTCAGCGTTGTAACCCTAAAAAAAGAGAGGATAAAATACAAAGGACCTAGAAAGAGTTGTGAGAGGATGAGAGAATATGTGAGAGAGTGAAAGGTAAAAAATTAAGATTATAAGAATTAATCGTAAGTCATTGGATTTAATTTTAATCCAACGGTGATCAAATTAGTTGTAAATGTGGTATACTTTAGTGGTGGTAAGTGGATCTTCCCTCTATATAATAAAACATAATACATGAATTACATAATTATATAGTCGTTTGACTTAAATATAAAATATTATTTAATAAAAAACTTAAATAAAATCCTAATCATTAAAAATATTATTTTTAAATTACTTGATTTCTATTTTAGAAAGAGGATGAAAGATAAATGGAGAGTATTGAGTCCATTTGATTATGTTTTGATTTTTTGGTTCTGCTTTATAGAATAGTTATGAAAATTCTGTATTTTTTTAAAGTTAAAAGTTAAAAAAAAAAATTAATTTTTTTTTTACAAAATAAATCTTATCAAATTAGTTTTTTTATTTTGAAAATCAAAAAATTATTTTTAAGAACAGTATTCAAACATTTACGCATTTACGCTATGAGCTCAGAATCTCCGCTTACCAGAAAAAAAAGAAAGAATCTCCTACCCTCTTCAAAACGATTTTTATTTATAGTAATCAAACAGTCCCTAGTGGTTGAGACATGAGGCACTTCCGTGAATTTAATTTTTATATTAAAAATTAATTATAAGATTAACTCGATCGATAAAGTTCTTTATAAATGAAAGTAAAAATTTAAGATTAAATCTCATCTTCAATCCTCTCTCTCTCTAACTGTGGCTTATGTGCAATATTATATGTGTTCTTAAAATTTGAAAGTTTAAAGAGATTAAAAAAAAAATGAAAATATCTAAACTGAACAACCGTAATTATCGTCCACCCACGTTGTTGGTGGACCTTGACAAAGCATGCCATGGGTCATTGACAATTAGACATTGGACATCATTGTATCTGTTGTTTTCCAATCTTCCAGTCTTCCGAGTCATGGCCTTTCTGTTCAGGTTATTAAGGAATTCCATTACGGTGTTTGATTTTATGGAATTTTTTGAGATTTCAAGAAAAGTGATACTATTAATTCTATTTGGTACAAGATTTTGAAATTTTTTTGGAGAACCTAATTTTTCTAAAATTTTATTTTGTGTACACTTTTTTTTCTTTCTAAAATGCCATTCAAAGATATCATCAAAAGGACGATTTTCTTGGAATCCTAATAAGTGTTAAATTTTTTTTACATTTTTTTGGAACAAAATTTATATAATACTTTGATCTATGAAATAGTTTTTTAATAATATTCGTGAGAAAATGATGAATTTCTAAAAATCATAATTTTTTGGCACTAAAAAATGGGAAATGATAATTTCATGCTACATAAGATGCCTATCTCATGTCATACATTCATAGAATTTTGTGTCAATTTTCTTTTCTTTTTAAATTATGAATTTCACATATTTGTATCACCCACATAAGAGTACTATCTCATATAGCATGAGATTAGTAAACCCCCTAAAAAATTTATCCTGCGCTAACTCTAGGAACACTGACTAAAATGCAACTGTTCACCAACTTTTTTACCTAAATGACACGCGAACAATGTTATTTTTCAATATGCCACGGGGGCAAGTTCGCTACCCTGTGTAGCGAACTCGGTCTGCTGACGTGTCACATTTTTAATGGATAACAAGTATCAAATTTAAAAAAAATAATAATAAAAAAAATGAAGGTCGCCTACCATGTAGACGAACTTGGTTAAAATCAAGTTGGTATCCACTAGAAACGTGACACGTCAGCAAACCGAGTTTGCTACACCGGCTAGTGAACTTGTCCTTATGACAGATTAAAAAATAACACCGTTCGCGTAGCATTTAAGTAAAAAAGTTGGTAAACAGTAACATTTTGCCCACTGTTGTAACTCTAGAGTCACTGACCTTTTGAAACCGTTATAATTAACCCACGAAATGGTCTAGTGATTAGTACCACTATGTAAATGGAATAGTGGACAAGAAAGGTAAATTTGTAAAGCATCATTGAAAATCAATGTCAATAGTGGCCCCCACGTCCTACATAGGGCAATCAATTATAGAGCTCAACAAACATATATGCATAAATTTCGGGAACAAACAATTCAACAAAAAAAAAAAAAACCTAAGAAAACAAAATTGAGGTAGCAACTTTTTATCTATTATTGTCTTTGCTTTATAAAAATCTAAGCAGTTCTTTTGCTGGAAAACAATGCTAAGTCCGAATCATTTAACACTGGCATCACTGTTCTGTACGATTAAGAAGCCGATGAAGTGATGGTGATGCAGACAATGCTGTCTAGTTTTTTGGACTATTCAGGGAAGACAATTGGGCTTTTCAAAGGATTTATGTTAATACAAGTCGCAAGACCATTAGTTAGGCCCAAAATCCTTTTATAAATGATAAAAAGCAGACAATACTGAAAATTTGTGAGAATTGGAGTCTGGGATTACGACTAGACTAGGCATTATGTAAAGCTCTTTAGTTATATTTTATCCTCTAATTCGCCACTACTGCTGTGCAGTTAGGCCCTAAACCAGATTATGTGGATTGGTCAACGGTCAACCAAGGAGTTTGATCACCAATCTAAAGCTTAGGATATATACGGTGCTTCAAAAAGGACGTTTGGTACGACAGAAATTTTTTTTTACCGAAAAAAAAAGTTTTCTGAGAATATGATTAGAAATTTTTGTTACTTGGTAAGTAATGAAAAGGTTTTTGATAGCCTAAAATTTTGTCAGAAAACTTAGGTTAATTTTACTAATTAGCTATGTTTAATTGATTGTAAAAAAAAATAAAAAATTATGAAAATATCCATGAATTTGAATATTGTTGAAATTTGTATACATTCATCCTGACACTTTGTTCAGTTAATATTCAAATTAGTGTTAAAAATCAATCCTGTCAAAACACTTCCGTCGGTGGGGTTAATTTGAATATTATTTTTCATAATTTTACTAAGTTCAGAAAGGTTTTTTGATCTTCAAAAACTGTTAAAACTTTACCCCACCAACGAAAGTTTTTTTTACCATATTCTTAGCAGTCAAATTTTATAACATGTTGATGTTGAAAATAATTTGATGGGAAGAAAATTTTCCAATCTCGTTTTTAAATCTTCCACCTATCAAATATGGTCAAATATTTTATCCAATTCCACCTTTCAAGGGAATTTTTTTTTCGCATGCTACCAAACAGCCCTTGATACAAACTTGTTTCATTCTCCATTTATAAAAAAAAATTATATCATGATACAAAACTCACAAAAATTTAATGTTAATAATTAAAGCCTTAGCAAACATACAAGTTTTGCACGAGGAGCAAAACAATAATGAAATCGATGTAGCATTGGGAAAGCCTGGAACCCATATTTACAAAGAAAACAAAGGATCTTTGAGATATTAGGATCCATATGATAGCTTATGTCTACGAAAATAAAAAATGCACTATATCCACGTTTTGATATATTATAATAAAATATGAAAAAAGTGTGTGTCCTCTTAAAGAACACCCACGTATATCCTTTTAAGAGAGATAAAAAAATAAACTATGACAGAGAGAGTGTGGATGAAAAAATTTGTAATTTAAAATTTAAAAAAACACATTACATTCATCTAAAAGGACCGTCCTTTTAAATGATAGATATTTTCCCCATAAAATATAAATGTAATGGGTACCATAAATATGAACATGTGTAGTTCTAATTTTTAAATTACGTCATAATGTGTTTATTTGTTTGCAGTATTCTCTATTCATTACATGGGATCTGATATTTAATTCGAAGTTCGAACTAGCTAGCTATAGTAGTGTTCGCTATGGTGTTTCGCCCCCGCTTTCTTTTTCATTTGCTTTTCATAATTTAAAGCAAATTTTTGATGTATTTGCCTAAGGGGAGATTATATATGTATAAAAGCTAAAATCATTAAATGATTATAACAACTTCTTTTACATAATAAACAAGAAAAATGCACTCATTTCAATACATACTATCTTTAGCTTCTTTTTTTTCCCAAACGAGTACAAATTGAAAATGATATAAGATATTTTATGCGTAAATATCATTTTTGAAACTATCATCATTACGCTTTACTCCTGTTACATTTTGAATGCCCACTGTGTAACTGGAGGATACATCATAAGGAAAAAGTTTCAGAAAAAATTGTCGTAGTTCTTTTTGATGATTTGTGAGCAAAGTATGTAGTCAGTTTTCTCGGTTAGGTGAAAAGCGTCCCAGAATACATATTTAGATGCATCTTTGCAGATTTGTACTTGGGAAGAATTGCATTGAAAACCAACTTCTACATTTAACGTGCCACAGCATCCTTTATCCCCCACTTCAAATCCTGATACACGAGCAATTATACAGTTACTCGAATGGGAATTTGATTGTAATTACACACCTTTAAGAATTTTTCTCATATTATAATAATCAAAACACTAATTTCTCGAATGGAGGCTATGATACTATAAATTTACTTTATTGTGAAGACATTTTAAAGATACTATAATTAGAGTAAGAAACTTGCCAAACTGAGTGGGGTGTTGGATAAATGGAAGAAATTCATTATAGGTGTCAAGGTAGACAAGCCTAGCGTCTGGAAGTTGTTCTTTAAGATCCATCATTTTAGAAGAAAGCTTAGAGTTGAACATCATGGCTGCCTCGTTTACTGATTCTGCACACTCCCTTTCTATGCCTCCATATGTTGTTCTTTGCACTGGTTGACACCCTATTGGTAATAAACTGAACACTCCAATCCTTCTTGCTCCCAATCGGTAAAGTTCCTGCCATTAATTTTCATGACATTGCCATCAAAGTGTGATTTTCTTTAATAAAAGGAGTGTCATATATAGTTAACATGTAATTCGTTCCTTAAATTATATCTAAGTCAAACTATTGGAAAAACTCTTTCATAGACTCGATTTTATTGTAACCCTGTGGTTGAGCTCTACATACTCTGCTATAAAAAGTTGGATCTTAAATTTATATTGCTTGGAGAATAATTGGAGCAGGATTTATAATAAGGCGGCATGTGCTACCCATTGTGCAGACGAATATCAAATATTGAACCAATTTTTCTCTTAGAATAACATCTTGCCAAGAAAAAGAAAAAGATGCTTATGAACTTATATTTGGACATAATGCAAAATCTACATTGTCTAGATCAAAAATAATAAAATTGTTCATTAGTTTGTCATTTTTGCATCTAATAGCATACCTGTTGAAAATTTGATGACTGATCGACCAGCGTACTCGTATAGTCATCGATGTTAATCCAAGGCCTCCTAAATAGAGACAAGAAATATGTCACTGACACATCATTTGTTCCCATGAACAAGATGAATATGCTTTTTTCTAGAATGTGAGCTGTCCTTTCTTCCCCCACTGCTTCCTTCAACTTTTCAATGTAATCTTTGAACATCTTTAGTTGATCCTCTAATGACAGTGCTGACTGATACAACAACAATTAGAAAAATGGTTACAATTTATATTTAAAAACAAATACTAGCAAGTAGAATTAAAACTTGGATATAAACAGAAGAAAAGATACAGAAGAGGTCAAGTTATAAGAATTAATACGTACTGTTATTCTGTTTGTAAGAGGATCATATCCTGAACCAGAAGAGGCAAAACTCACACCCGTTAAGAGGTCTTGAAGCTTCAGATTTGGATCAAGATAAGGTGGCAAGAGCTCCTTCACACCCACATCTTCAGCTGAAAAATAATATGACAATCATTTAGCATAATGAACCATATATAAGTAGAATGTGCTTGAACATGAGTTAATGAGTTAGGACTACCGAAAAAGTCTGAAATGATCTTGCCATTGCTAAACCTTCCTGTGGGTATTCCTCCTTTGAAATCCCTCCCGTATGGTTTGAAATTTGATTTTATTGCTGTGTTGATATAATTGTTGTTTCCAGTATCCAAAATTGAATCACCAAAAGCTATTACAGCAGGAACTGAGAAGTGTGTTTTTTTAGGCTGCGATGTGGCTATTGCAACAAATGGATAGAAAATAACGAAGGCAAGAGCATATAGAGATTTAAGAGTGGGTGGCTTCATCGTGTGATTTGCATTTCACTCGTGTTTGACCTATGTGTTTATTGTGACCATGTAACCATTTATATACTTGTAGGTTTAGCCACTTAATAAGTATCATGGTGACGGTGCTAGTTGTAATTAAACAAGGGAAAAGAGCAATTTTTTCTAGTATGGTACTTCCAAATGAAGTTTTCATCTGTTTCATTTCTCGTTCCTATAAATTCCAACATTTTCATAATGAGGGTACGATACTTATGGTACTTCCCAATGAAGCCTAGCTATCATAGCCTAAAACCACAATTTTATGGTGTGATTATTGTATGAAAGGTCTAGTTACTAGAGATGATACTCAATTTTTTCCCGTGTATTTTGCTACACCTCAATCTTGTAATTTACTAACACTTTCTTTTTTCCCACTCGTGCATGCTTTTTTTATTTTTTGAATTTTGCCTCGATTTATCTTCTCTTATTTCAAAAAGAATGAAATCAGTACTCTCACGTGAAACAGGCTAACTCAAATTTGTGTTTTACGACTTCGTCACACTTTCCTTGTTTCATTATGCGTGCTTTGCGTTGATGGTTACAAAAATCATCTACTGAACGATACTTTTTCTGTTTAGCCTTTTGTCTCCTTCTTGCTTTTCATTGCGGTCACCCAAAATTTAATGAACCCCGCGAAGGAAATATTTAATTAGATATAATCTGTATTTTAAAAGTTTCAAATTTTTGATTTCGTGCACGCTACTTTTAGTGGCTTTACATTAAAGCAGAACTAAGTTATCTTTAGTGGTTTTAAATGAATAGATTGTAAAAATCTAAGAGCTTGGTATTCTAGAGGCTGAACCTAAAAATAAATGATGAGTTTGATTTGGGCATAACAAATATGGGTCATCAAACTTGGACATTTATATGGAGAATTCGGCTAGTGTTTATATATATGCTGGTAGTAGCCATAATAGTATTGTTCCTGTGAATTTGTCCAGTAGTTTCAAGCAAGGAACTTCCGATGAGCTAGCGGTTCTAGTAGCCACAATTCTGAACGCATTATTTGCTAAGTGAATTAATGCCATCTTCACGTCCATTTGTTCTACCTCGAGGTCCATCGAAGCCGCCATGGCTAACACGGTTCGGACCGAGGTCATTTTCACCACAGGAAAAAAGATCTCCTCAAAGTCTACTCCTTTCTTCTGATTGCAGCCTTTCACTACAATCTGGGCTTTGTATCTCGGCTTCTGCCTGTTCTATTCATTCTTAATCTTGTAGACCCATTTGTTTTTCAGATCTCGTCTTCCTTCAAGCAACTCGGTCAGCTCATAAGTCTGATTCTCGTGCAGAGACTTCATCTCGTCTCGCATTGCTTTTTCCCGTTCTTCTTTCTCTGAGCTCGTTACAGCCTCGTCATAACTCTGAGGCTCACTGTCTTCAGCAACAACAGTGTATTCATCAAATGAGTATCTTGTAGAGGGTCTTCTTTCTCGGGTTGGATATCTTGGCTGTTCTTCAGCTTAAGAACCCGGTTCATCATTCTCATCCCGGATCTCATCATCAACTCGGACCTCAGTGTCTTGGTCATCCTCAGCTGGTTGTTGGTCATCAATTTCTTCATTTTCATGATTTTCTCCCCCTGCTTCAGCTCGGATAGGAGGGATGGGTTCTTCTCTTCTGACAGTAACTTGGACTTTGGGCTTCGAGATGTCATGAATGTTCTCATCTTCATGAAAGACCACATTCGGCTTCTCACTATCTTTTTATTGATTAGATCCCAAAGCCGGTTCCCGAACTCACATCTCGGCGAACAAAGATAGATGCATTCTTTTTTCTTTGGATCAAGTTTAGCCCTTTCATCTTTACGGATATGCACGAAGGCTCGGCATCCAAATACCTTCAATTGATTATAGGCTGCTTTCCGACCTGTCCAGACTTCTTCTGAAATTTCTCCTTCAAGTGGCCGTGATGATGAGAGGTTAATTAAGTCGACAGCAGTTCTGACGGCTTCTCCCCAGAATGATTTCGATAACCCGGCATTGGATAACATGCTTCGTACCTTCTCTTCAATAGTTCTGTTCATCCTCTCAGCAAGTCTATTCAACTGTGGAGTTTTGGGGGGTGTCTTCTCTAGTCGAATCTTGGCCGCTCTGTAATAAGTATCAAATGGGCCGCAATACTCACCATCATTATCAGATCGAACCACTTTCAATTTCTTTCCAGTCTCCCTTTCAACCATTGCATGGAATTCTTTAAAGGATTGGAGTACCTAGTCTTTAGACTTCAACAAATATACCCATACTTTGCGGGAATGGTCATCAATAAATGAAACAAAGTACTGAGCTCCTCCAAGGGATCTTTCCGACATGGAGCAGACATCAGTATGGACGAGGTCAAGAATATACCTGCATCGTCTGGGTTGATCTGGTCTCACAAAAGAAACCCGGTGCTGCTTTCCAACTACGCAGTGCGTGCAACTCTCCAACGCTTGGTCTTTCAACCCGGTCAATGATTCTTTCTTGTTCAGGATCTGGAGCCCTTTCTTGCTCATGTGGTCGAGACACTTGTGTCATAGCTCCAAGCTAGGTTCATCTCGAACAGAATTGGCTTCTCTGCCATTGATCTTTCCTTGCATCACGTACAAGGAGCCTTCCTTCTTACCTCGGGCCATGACCAACTTTCCCTTGGCCAGCTTCCATCTAACACTACCGAAGTAGTTCACTAACCCGGCATCATCAAGCTTGCCAACCGAGATTAGGTTCAATCGCATGTCAAGTACATGCCTTACATCTTTCAACACAAGTCGGCATCCGACATCTGTGGTCAGGGTTACATCGCCGACACCAACAATCCAACTGGTCACTTGATTTCCCATATTCACGACTCCAAAATCACCACCTCGGTAAGAGGAGAAAAAAATCTTTGTGTGAAGTAACGTGGAAGGAGGCACCAGAGTCAACAATCCAGGTGCATTCATCATATGCAACATTCAAATAATTATCCTCACCTAGGAGGAATATCTCGGCATCTGGGTTGGCAGCCACCGCAGTGGTGCTCTTGTCTTCCCTCTTCTTGGGAATAATCTGATCCGGCTTCACAGAGCCGTTATTCTCGTCGTTCTGTAGGGTCCAGCAGTCTGACTCCTTATGACCTGTCTTTCCACAGTTAAAACAATTCAACTCATATCTCGGCTTTGACCGACCTCTGAACTTTCCTCTTCTATCACGATCTCGACCCCGACTCTTGCTTCTACCTCGGGAGTCGGATTTCCCTCTGTTCTCATCAACGTTGGCCTCAGACGTGCTCGAAATACCTCGTTCTCTTCTCCTAGCTTCTTCACCCAAGAGGTTGTCTGTCACGACATCCATCTTCAATTTTCCATCTGGAGTCGAATTATTCAAGGTCACCACCAGAGTATCCCAGCTTTCTGGTAGCGAGCTCAACAGCAGCAAGACCTGCATCTCGTCATCAATTTTCATATTAGCCTTTGACAGCTGATTCACAATACCTTTGTAGGTGTTGAGGTGTTCAATCATACTCATCCCATCCTTGTATTCCAACTTCACAAGTCGGCGAACCAGGTGTGCTTTGTTCCTGGGAGTCTTCTTCTGAATCATGGACTCCAGCTTCGTCCACAACTCATACGCGTTTGTGAACTCGGACACGTGCTCAATGAGGCTTTTGTCAATATATTTTCTGATCGTAGCTACCGCCTTACGACTCTGGATCTGCCACTCCTGATCGGTTTTGCCTTCCATTTTCTTATCAAGGATAATAAGCTCATGTAAATCTTTACAATAGAGATGATCTTCCATCATCGGTCTCCAATAGGTGAAATTGTCTGCGGTCAGCTTGAACATGTCTCCATCATTGGTTATGCCACTGGTCTCCATCTCGTCTCCCTCAGAACCCGTTGAACTCGGGCTCTGATACCACTGTTGGGAACTTGGTTCCCTCAAGCTCGGCTTAGGGGCCTTTCTTTGCGGAAGTCAGTCAGCAAGATCCTGATCTCGGATCTCGGCAATACCTCGGCCTGAATTTCACCAGGTCGGGCAGCGCAGCGGAAAATAAAAAACGAAAAATCACACACAAGAGAGAGAAGAAGAACACAACCAGATTTAACGTGGGAAAACATTCTTCAATGAAGAAGTAAAAACCCACGGGACCTAGTCCAGATCAAAAATTCACTATGAAAATAATGGTTACAAATAATCAGAATCACCAATGTGATGGTTAACTCAATCTCTCTAACAATGGTGATAATCAAACCTCTCTAGAGATGTTTCACTCAAACTCTCTCTAGAGATCTCTCAAATACAAAACATAAAGCTTTGCTCAAATCTCTCAAAAAATCTTCTCTCAAATTTTTTCTCTCTTAATCTTTTAACCTAGTATAATAGTCCTAACCTAATTAATTAGCAAATTACATGTAATTAAATAATTAAGCATGTTTTAGTGAGTAAAATTAAGTATAAGGCTTGATTAAATGAATCTGAGTCACTTTGAAGTTAAAAAGTGTACTCAGTGAAAATTAAGGGGTATAAATGGGTACTGGCGAAAGTGCCCAAAATATAAAAATAAAATTGTAAATATTCCTAGAATAATATTCCAGACTTTTGGGTAGAGTTTGATAATTAATGGAGTTGAATAGATAGATGAACCAATACCCACATAAGTCACTTAACTAAGTAAGTGACTTAGAAAGCAAATAAAGAACCCCATTTCCCACCCCAAACAGTCGAGCAAATAGAGAAAGGAAAGAAGAAGAAGAAGAAGAAGAAGAAGAAGAAAGGGAGAGAGAGGAAGAGAGAGAGAGGAGGGAGGAAACCTTGACCGTTTTGAGTGATTCAAAAGCCTAAATCGCTTAGAATCTCGTCCTCTTTCATAATCCAAGCTTAGTTCTTAGTGGGGAGCTTTGTGTGGTGAGATATTTCCCCTAAAAAATTCGACCCTTTGTGAAATTTTGAGGTTTTGAGAGCTTCAACCACCATTGAAGCTTGAGGAGCCATCAACCCTTGGTTGTGCAACCATTGGTGGTAAGATTCTACCCCTTGAACCTTATTTTCATGGAAAATTGCATGAGTTAGGGTTCAATGAATAGTAAATTGGAGTTTTGATGAAATGTGGTTAAATTAGCTATGTTCTAGAAAGAATGGAGCTTAGTGTATGTTGTGAAAAATGCTAGGAATGACATTTAATCGGTGGAAATGAGCTTAGATAGTTATATGACTATACTTTGAAAAAATGGCAAGATTTAATGCTTGATATTGGATTTTCTTGCATTAATGATAAAAGGTTTGGTTTGGTTGATTGATGATTGTGTCCTAATGATGTCTAGGATTAAGGCATTTGGACCAACCATAAGTGATCAACCATTGGAGCAAGCAATGGAGCTTGATTAGCTCTTTGGGATAGGTAAGTCCATGCCAATTGTGGTGTGTGAAGACCTCTTAAGCATAATGGAATATATATTTTGATGATGACAAAGGATTTACAAGAAGTCTCAAATTGAAGATGGATGTGAAGATACAAGTGATTAGGTATTTTAGATTTTTTGTAACACATTAGATATATCACTAAGCATGATTCCAAGCTCCATTGCATTTCATTGCATAACATGTATTTAGCTATGTTGAGTGATTTAATAAAAAATAATAATAATAAAAAATTAAATAAACAGATTTTAGAAAATAAAATCCAAACCAATTGTTTTGTCCAACGCACGTACACAGAGATTCATCTTTGTTTAAAAGGCTAAAAGCTATAGTATACAAAGTTAGTTAGATTTTAAATAATAATAATAATAAAAGCAATTGCACTTTCCTCTAAACAAAAGCGTAGTCAGAATCCTTTTGTATATAATAATAAAAGAGAGAGAGAGAAACTTTTACAATTACATACAGCTTTCAAATGTTCACAGTACCTTTCTTCTTCACTTTACGCTCTCAAAAAATAAAACGCGATCTCATTTTTCTCTCGGTAGTCATCTTTGTTCTTCGGAAGTTTGCAAGAAAATTCTCAAAGCTCTCACGTTCTATACTCTTTGATAAGTTCTCAACCATTTGGAAGCATTTATTTCAAGTTTCTTGGAACTAAGGTTGAAGAACCCTAACCTCATTTTGTGTTTTACTTAGCTAAAAATTTGAGATCTATTGAGGTAATATCTTAAACCTTGTTTTGAGCATCCTTTGGTATAATCTTGATACTGGATATTATTGAATTAATTTTCAGTTTTCTTGTTGATATATTGTGAGCATTCTGATTTTTGCTATTTTGATTTTGAGTGAATATTTTAGAAATCTTTGATGCTCTTTGTGTAAGATTAGTGTTTATAATTTTTGTGAAATATTGATTAAAAATATTAAATCTGAATTTATTTTTATACCTTGTTATACATTGTGTTAATTCAGATTTTTGTTTGGGATTTATTGTTTAGAAACCTAATCTTGAATTGTTCTAGAAATTTTATTGTTGAAAATATTAAATCTGAATTTTCTGTTTTAATTAAGATGTATTGTGATTAAAATTCAGATTTCTTGTGGTTTGTTAATAAAAGATTTATCTAGAACTAATTCTGAATTTTTTGTGAAATTTTGAGAGAAATTACAATTATGATTTTTCTGGATTTAATGTGATAATTTCTTTCTAAATCAGAATTTTTAGTGTCTATCATTTTGATACTTGATATAAATAAATACAAGTTCCTTATTGCTGAAAATTTATAGTTTGTGATACACATACTTGTGCTCTAAATTTTCTGCATACATCATATCATTTATGGAGCTTGTTGTTGTGCTTTATTTGATATATCAAGTGTGATAGGACATTGTAATAGATTGAAAAAAATTTCTGTTATAAATCTGAGATATTGTATTGGTTGTTAAAGTGGAGTAGTTGCTTGCTGTAAATCTGTCCTAGGTGTGTGGGTGCAACCGAGTGGGTTGACGACCTTGTGCTTGGCTTGAGAGTGTGTCTCAAGGCCTGGAGCCTCAAGAATCCACTAGGGAGAGTTGAGGTCTTGTGTGAGAGGAGTTGGTGAACTCCGTAGGTTCGGCTTGAGAGTATCCTCAGAGCTTGGAGCAGTGTAGGCACTAGGAAGATTTTTGATATCTTGTTTGATTGCATGTGTGACGCGTGTTTGTAAAACTGGTACACTTGTGATAAATAAAATATATGTAGCTACTTTAGTCTGGACGTAGCGCCCTACTTAGGCTTAGTGGGTGTGAACCAGGATATATCGTGTGTCCATTGTCTCTCTGATTTAATTTCTGAATATTTTGTTTAGAGACTGACAGTTACACTAATTCTATTATAATTGCTGCGTTTATACTCTATAAATTGCTAAGGTACGCTTTCTATTACTACATTGTCCTTAGCATTGTGAAAAACTATTTTGGGCATATAGGGATTGAAGAAAAATTGTGTAATTGTTTACTGAATTCAAAAAGATTTTGAAAAAGTTTAGAACACCTATTCACCCCCCTCTAGGTGTTCCGTAAGCGTCCTGTGTAAGAAGCCACTTGCCCAACAGTGTGGTGTTGTTGTATTGATGATGAATATATGTAGATATTCATTGAATTGCATGATTGATGCTATGACACCTGGATGTAGGTGTGTGCTGTGTAAACCATAGCTTGAAACCAAAGTTGATTGATTGTGGAACCGGTTGGTAGGAACAAAGGTTGGCTAAAGCTTGAGGTAAGCCTTCAGACCTTGGGTGTAATTTCCGTGATTGTTCCACCAAGCCCTGAAAGGGTAGTGGTGATTATAGTGTATATAAATGCAATGAAATAGTGTAATGCTTTGTTATACGTATTTGTATGCATTTGGTGTGACATAGGATGATGTTTCCCTATGTGGTATGTTGCATGACGATGCGTAAATCATACTTGGTAGTTAGCTGGCCAGTAGGACTATTTGCATCTGAGTTTCCTTAGGACAGCTTGAGAGCTCGAGGGATTTCTCCTGGAGATGTTATAGCACTTTGCATAGATATGTATTTACTGCATTATTATTGTTATTGCTATTACACTGATATGGAACTGTGGGGTGGAGAGATGCTCCAAGGACCCCTGGTTTACTGGATATATTCGTATATCTCACCCCGTGTTGTGGGGACCCCTTTCAGGTAAGGATGCTGCAGAAGCCACCAGTGGCAAGTGGCCATACTTGGACTAGTAGTGATGCATGAGGATCCTGTATTTTGATATTATACATGTTGTTTTGTAGCTCACATGTACAGGATTGTAATTAATAATCAATTGATAGATGCATGATATGTTTATTTGGAATGGACTTAGCCTATGCTCATGCTTTTGGTTATCTCATTGTTAATGGGAGCCAAGGGAGTGATCATAGTGTTTTGTAAGCTAAGTTCCATGAATTGTAATGAATATGATTTGTAATTGATGATTACCTTAAGTTCATTATATGCATGCTCTCTATGTATTGGATTGTTGAGCTGGAAAGTATATTAGGTACCTAGTTCTAAATTGGGAATTGTTGAGAAAACAAAGGTTATGCTGCCCAAATTTTAGTACAAGCCATGAGGAGAGGTTTGAAAAGTTCTAGGGTTAAGTTAGATGGTTGAACAAGTGTGGCTTGTAAATGGAAATGCAACCTCCCTAGAATTAGATTTGAAAAATGAGGGAATTGGAATTCCCTGGCAGTGCGCTTCAGCGCCCAGGAGCGCGCTCAAGCGCCCTGCTGCCCCTGTGGGAGCCAATTCTCACTGCCTCCTCGCGCTTGAGCGCCCTGGTTTGCGCTTAAGCGCTCTTCGCTGCGAAAAGATGAATTTTTTACTGCCTCCTCGCGCTTGAGTTCCCTGGTTTGCGCTTAAGCGCTCTTCGCTGCGAATTGGTGGAATTTTTACTGTCTCCACGGGCTTAAGCGCCCAGAGTGGGGGCTGAAGCGCCCAGGATATCGCGCTTGAGCGCCCTGGTGCACGCTTAAGCGCCCATTTACACTGGAAGACCTGATGCTCTCAGCCTCCTTGCACTTAAGCGCCCAGTTGGAGGCTTTAGCGCCCGATGATGCGCGCTTGAGCGCCCCGTAGCGCGCTGAAGCGCGCGGGGCCTGTGTCCAACATACACTTATGTTGCTCTAATTTGTCATAACGCGAGCTACAGTGCTCCAAATGAGAAGCGGTTCGAAGCCACGCGTAGCTAATGATTAGAAGAAGACAATTAATAACCTTTGGTCTAAGGATATAAGAGTATGATTTTAAGCTTAATTCATTTTATTCCGCAATGTAATATGGTTATGATCACGCAATTGGGCATTATAAATTCGGCATGTTTAAAAATGAAAAATTTATCCGGATTTTAATTGAACTCATGTGATTGTAACTGCGGTTAATATCATAATGCGATGTTAACAAACCGGTTCTAGAACGGAGTGTTACACCTAGCCTCCACCCACAACTAATGAATATATAAAGCAGGTGAGATCTAGGGTTTAGGGTTTTTAGGAAACTCCTCAATGGACTTGGGCTTAGCATTGAAGGAGGAAGTCCAACAAGTTCCAGTTTCCTTTAAGAAGTTTCCATACAAGTATTAACAACTAAGCTGTTGTTTGGTTTTTATTTGTCATCTTATTGTTCCTTTCATATAAGAAACGAAGGTAAAAAATTAAAATAAAACTTGTCCATATATAATCAAAAGTGGATATTTGAAGCGATTAGCATTGATATAGTAGTGAGAGGGATATGGATAGTTTGCATGAGGTCGTAGGTTAAAATCATAGTGCTATTATTGTATAAAAAAGAGAGTAGATATTTGAATGAGTCTCTAAGACGTTTTTATGTTCATACGTTTGATTTTTGAATTATAAAAACGTATTTTCGGCTTTTGAAATAAATTGGAACTTGTTTTTACTAAGTTTTTTGTGGCAGTACGGCTAACAACACAGGTATTAGTGACGAACATGTTTTGTCACTAAAGTGGCACGTAAAAACTTTAGAAGTGAAGCTGCCTAGATATGAAGAGAAAAAGAAACAACTTATACAAACTCAATTATAATTGACTGCTTTTAACAAATTTCTAGGAATGATTTGAGTTACCTATTTTTATTCAAGATATATGTTCCACCCTTTTAATTATAATTGGTTAGAAACTTACAATATATACATGATATGATGTTATTCCAATATTTTTATTTTTATTTATCACTCAAAGTTATGAAAATTAAGGATTTATTAAATTTTTATGACATTTTTTTTCTGGTGATATCAATGTGCAACTATGCGACTTATTATTAGTATTATTATTAATTGGAAAATATTTTAGATTATTGGGATATCTATATAAATTCGCATTTTGAATGTATGCCTAATACTTATGTATTCTTAAATATAATAAGAATTTAAATAAATTAGTGAATTAAAACAAATATATATATATATATATGAGCATATTATTCTTATACTAAAGTAAAAATAAGAAGTTTTATATCAAATCTTGGCCATTGATTTACTAGCATCTAATGGCTCACATCTAATAAATCAGAGTAGTTAGATATTAATTAATAAGATAAATAGTCAAGAAGAAGAATATAATTTATACCGGTGTAAAATGATCCTGATCTATTTTGCAATATATATATTGACAAGTTCAATTTGAATCGATGAGAAAATAAAAAGTCTTATCTCCAATTTTGGGCCATGGATTTGCTTTTATCTAACGATCTACATATCTAATAAATTAGAATCTTTAGATATATAAATATGATCAACAACTCATATTGAAAATATAAAATGATCATGTCTCATATGTGGGCATGATCAATTTACATTGACAAAAATATGAAGTCTTACACCTAATTTAAACCATAAATCTATTCACATATAACGATTTAGGTTACCTCTTATCTATGACAAATTAAAAATTTGAGGTGATTATCAACCAAAACAATTTATGGCGGCATATTTTTTTCAATAAAATATGCTTTATTAAATCAACAAATTTAAAGGGTTTAAACATAGTTAAGATTTTTTATTTAGACTAAATCTGATTGTTTTCTTTTAAATATATGACACTAGATTCACGTGGGATATCGATGTATATATCACTCTACCTAAACTTTTTTATCTACTAAAAAAACATATCATAATGATCCCAAAGCTTCTTAGAATGCGTAAAACATTATTATTACAATTATTATAGGAATCTTCAGTTGCCACTGTTTTAAAAGTATTTTTAGTGTATATTTATGTTTATTGAAACCAAACCCGCCGATATCGCACTGACTATATTAGTAATTTTCGTAACGTCATAATGCCATCAAACTCATTCGTACCATAATTGAAATATGATGTTTGAAAATAAATGTCTCATAAAATAATAAGTAACACCTTTAGTAGGAGTTGTTCTTGAGAAATATAAAAATCATTAATATAGTTTCACCCAATAGTTTAAGTTTTTGGGTTGAATTGGTTGTTTACATGGTATTAGAGCCTCGTGTCCCGGTTCGATCCTCACCGCCTCCCATTTTCTTTCAAGTGGAATTTCTTTCTTCGCACAGGTAAGTGGGACTGTGCATTGTCCACCCTTCAAGTTCAGTGAGCTTTCGTACTAGGGGCGTGTTGAAATATATAAAAATTATTAATATAGCCTCACCCAATAACTTAAGTTTTTGGGTTGAATTAGTTCTGTACAGTTGTAAAGAACTCACGGACGTGAAGAAGAGTAAGAAAAATCTATTAGGATATGTGATACTTTGAGCAAAGAAACTCATGGAGATGTAGAGATAAGTAACCAATTAGATCAGTGCAAACCCATGCTTTCTATGTTAATTAAGTAAAGTTTAAATTATTTTTACATGTATGATTCTAACGTGTAGAAAGTAATTCGAATAATTAAGAGGGAAAGCCCTCAAGTGACTTACTATTAATTGAGAATGAAGGGTTTAATGTTTATTATTTTTTCTTTTTTTCACTTCACATTGTCCTGGCCTCACATGTTTTTATATATTGTAAGAGATGATTTTATCGCTTATAACATGAGAAATATTAAATTGACAAATATTCACAAATATTCTCCACAAGAAGTAATTATATAATTCTCACAAGAATTTCGTTTGAGACAAATCGATCGTTACAACTAATTCACTATTTGTGGTCCCATTGTGGCGTTTAAATATATAGCATTAAGAAATAAGACAGTGGATAATAGAAGAACATTAAGAAACAGAACTCCAAAATGAGACTGAAACTGCTCTCAGAAGAAGTCCTTGATTTTGTTATCAAGCACCATAGAACAAAGCACATTATAGGCCTCTTCTGTAGGATGGAAACTGTCCCAGAATATATAATTTGAAGAGTTTGAACATGTGTTTAGGCTATAACGGTTGCACAATATGCTTACTTCTATATTTCCTGTGCCACAGCATCCCTTGTCTGTTACATCAAAACCTAAACCACCAAATACCATGAGCAATGAATCAGAGAAATGAAAATGTACTAGTCAAAAGGCATGGGAGTGGGACTAGTCAAGATGGTGATACGCCAGGCACATGAGAATCCTATTCTATTTGATGTTTTAGTTGGGAGTTGAGGACATTTTCATGCTAATTTGTAAGTCCCATGTGAAGTGCATTAAGGAGCCACTAAGAGTAACAAAAACAACCCGACAATTATATCAACATGCATGTGAATTTGACATGACTATTTACTAATTTCCTTTTATGTGATAAGTCTCTGAATTAATATCAAATTTATATTCTGTGTTGTGATTCATGATATCATTGGCACAAAAGAATTAGTGTATATAGGCTAATTCAGAAAGGTATAACATTCCAATACATTGAACTACCTATAAA
Organism: Gastrolobium bilobum; assembly: GCF_033153095.1. NCBI lineage: Eukaryota > Viridiplantae > Streptophyta > Magnoliopsida > Fabales > Fabaceae > Gastrolobium > Gastrolobium bilobum. The sequence continues at coordinate 208,869 of NW_026897840.1, read as the reverse complement.
AGGTATGTAACGGTAACGAATGTAGCTGCTTACCATATGCAGCAGGATTTTGAATAATATACAGTAACGGGTTGTAAATATCAAGATAGACGAGCCTAGCCTCTGGAAACATGTTTTTAAGGGCCTCCATCTGAGAGAAGAGTTTGGTGTTGAAGAGGAATGCTACTTGGTTCTCAGAATCTGAGCACGCTCTCTGTATGCCACCACCAATTGTTCTCTGTGAGGGCACACACCCTATTGCTGGCACACCAATTACTCCAATCCTCCTAGCTCCTAGGCCATAAAGTTCCTGCATTCAATTCTATTTTATATTTTAAAAATAAAAACAGTATACAAAGATATATAAAACAAAGCTCTAAGAATCCGTAGTCTAAGCCAAAATGTTCGTTCGGGCATGTGGTTCACATGGGTGTAAACAGAGACATTAAATAATACAATCCATACAATCCATGTTTGATACTATTAAGTATTAATTACATGTACCCTTTCCGAAGAATTGACTTGTTAGCTACCCTTTAACATGTAATGCCAACTATTAATGTTGGGGTAACAACTACATGTGCTATGATTGAAAAGTTATAGTAATTTTGCTCTCTTTTTTTTTTGGTAGTAATTTTGCCCTTTAATTGAATAGGGAAGGGTTCACATGATCATGCTCAGCAGAGAAAGATGCTAGTTTCTAACTTGCCCGCTTTGGGTTGTTTAACAGAACATACCTGCAAGAAGTTTGAGGCTTGTGAAGCCATGAAGTCCGTGTACGATGGAATGTCGTATTCTGCTCGCCTAATTGTTGTAGTATAAGTATTGGAAATGTCATTACTTCCAACGCACACTATGTATACACTCTTTGATATTATAATCGCCATTCTTTCTTCTCCAACTGCTTCCGTTATCTTCTTTTTGTACTCCCTGAACATGTCCAATTGATCTGATAATGATATCACAGACTTACATGACAAGAGAGAAAATAAATTATATTAGTTTTTAAGAAATGCTAACCAAAATTATAGATGAAAGACATGCGTATATAAGGTTTCAGGGATAGTTATTTACAGCTATTTCAGAAGTTAGAGGATCATATCCAGCACCACCGGAGGCAAAGCTTACGCCTGTGAGGAGATCTTGAACTTGCAGATTGGGATCAAGATAAGCTGGTAAAATCTTCTTGACTCCAAATTTTGCAGCTGAAAAAGAGCAAATGAAGTTTGTTTAGAAATTGAACAAGAACATGTTCATTCAGTTCTCTGTCTGTATGTACACATGGTAACATAGTGCGGGATTTTTGTACCGATGATGTCTGATGGGACTAAACCATTGCTGAACCTCCCGGTTGGTTGATTTCCTTCAGCAAAATCTCTACCATATGGTGGGAAATTGCATTTGGCAATAGTGATGATGTTGTTGTTGTTACCCGGATCCACTATAGAGTCCCCAAACACAATGAGTGCTGGGACAGTTTCATTGTTTGGTAGAGTCACAGCAAAAACATTTTGTTGGAAAATGATGGCTATGGCAAAACACCAATGAATGACTAGAGGCCATTGAAAGAGAAATTTCATGTTTTTATGACCAATAATGCTCTGCTTTTCTTTTATAAAGAACCTAATGATTGTTTGTTAATATGGATACATTTTGAGCTTCGTGCAAGCTACTTATAGCAAAGTCAGACTATATTTTTAAATAATATCTCTTTGGAAATCATGCTTTTATCCTAACAAAAGGATTTTCAAAGGAGAAGTAATTATATGACACATGTTGTTATTGTCAGCTTCTACGGCCATTTTAAATAATATTATTTTCAAGCTATTTTTTTTTAATTAAATCTGATCAATATGACATAGTTATCATAATAAAGTTATTTTTTTTTTCTCAGACATTGTCAGCTGACGTGACAAAAAGAGAAAATACAATTTTTATGTCTTGCTGGTCAAACTTATTTAAAAAAAGAAATAGTTATAGATAATCTTATTTAAAGTGACGATAAAAATATTTAATCCTATTGTTAAATATTAGGAGAATATTGACCGGTGGTGTGGAAACTAATAAATGCCTATATTTTTTGAAAAACCAACTTAATGGGCGGATATTTCTTTTTTAAACTAGATAATATAATATGAAGTAACATAGTTTCTAAGTGTACCTATAGATTATTTTTTTCCCATTTAGTCTTTTTTTTCTTTTGGTGGAATTATTTTTTCTTGTCAAGTATGCATAGGATTGATATATTTATTTATAGCTTCTTGTGCTTATTAGTAATTACATTTGTTTGAAATTAGTTCGTGCCAAAAAGAACATACAGATATAATTTAATCAGAAAAATATTTTTGCAGTTAATGCAGATAAGTTATATGTATTTATTTTCAAGACGACGTCGTTTTAGAAATAAATGATTAGAAAATTAAAATTATAAAGACTACAACAACATTAAAATTACGAAAACACCATAATTTTCGTCTTTAAACAACATCGTATTGAGTTTACTGTAGATAACTTTATGCAATAATTGTAGAAAAAGTCAACCCTAATTTAATTTAGTTAATTTAGCCAATTTGCTTGTATCTATAATCTATTTTCAACGGTCATACGTACATGACGCAATTTATCTACACACATGCATTTGCCAATATGTGTAACATGCATAATGTAATTATGATTCATATATTTACACTTTCGGTGCACAGTATCCCTCATTTTCTTTTCCTCTTTCACATTACAGTATGGAGACCCATACACTCTAACCCTGGATATTCAACTAGAACTTGACTCCACCATCCCTTGTCTTTAATTCACTCGCAAATCTCGCCTGCAACACTTACCCCGACGGCCCGACCCTAGTCGGTATTCCACTTAATTCGCTTTTCAGTATTTTTTTTTTAATAAACTACCTTTTAAATTCTCAACAAAAATTATAGGTCCATTTTTAATCCTTAACAAAAAAAAATCAACTTGTGATTTTCTAAAATTCAAAATAGACCCAGTTAGTCGAATTTGTGATCCTCTAAAATTTTAATATCTCAAAAGAACTAATATGGATCTATTTTAAATTTCATAGAAATTACGAATCAATTTTTTTTTACTAAAATAAATAAATTAATCTCCCTGATATTTGTTGAGTATCCAAAAATTATTTTACTCTTTTTTATTTCTTTCTTTCGTCATACATGGTTTCAACACCAAGTCCAATCAACCAACAAGCATCTATATTCTAAAGTCATCTCAGTCGATACCCCAATTTTTTATATTGACTTAAAAGTTCAACTCTTTCAAAATGATTTTTTAACTAACTTATTTAAAATAATAATAATAATAATATAATGTAATTTTAAAATAAACATAGTCAACGATTCATATATTAAATAATTAAATATCAAAATAATTAAATTTATATTTACTGTAATTTAAGTAATAATTTACTTACATTATAATACTTATTAACTTTTAGTAAATTCTTATTTGCATTAGCTAAATAATTAACTGAGATGAAACATTTTTTTAGTAATTAAGCAGAACAAATGAATTTTTTTAATTTTTTAAACTTGTGGCAATATAAGGAAAAGAAATCAACTTACAATATATTTTTGGAATTTGCATTTGTCATTTAACATGACACAACAAACTTTCTTACACACACGACATTTTGTGGGGCTTACACTTTTTAAAGAAAAAAAAAATTACGACACGCAAAACGAATCTCTATAACATTACACAATCACTTTTCCTACAACATAACTCTTATAAAACCCTATATTTTTTGGGATAAGTTATCTTAACTATCTTTTTTTAATGCCTACCTTACCTATCACTCTCCAACCTCGTTAAATCAGAATATCAAGAAAACAGAGAAATGATAAAAGTTAGTTAAGATTTTAATGTAACGGTGTTGGAAAGTGGTAAATAAAGTATATATGAAAAAAAAGATAGATAGAATAACATATCCCATATTTTTATTATAATAACATTTATGCAATAAATTTTTTAAATTCGGGGAAATTTTAACCATATTTGTAAATAAAATATATTCATTTCATTCCTCTTGCATCTCTTGCTTTCAAGTTCTCTTAGTTTCTATGTAACTCAATCAGGAAGGAGATGTAGTCATGTAGATACGGATAAGGTCGTGAAATCAATCCCGATGGCTGGATGACTCCTTCATCCTTAGACTGCAAGACTCAGGCCAACGAGACGGAACCACAGTGGCATGATAGGCTGGTTCTAACTAGAGTCAATCCTCTCACAAAATTTGAGTGTTCCTCCATTAATACTTGATGGCTAAACATGCACTACAATTATGATTTAATGTCTGAATAATCACCTTAATAAATGCTATTTATCTCATTATTATGGAATATTTATAGAGAGGTGAATGATCTTTCACCTCAAATATATAAAGATAAGAAAATCTTTGTAAAATGTTACAAAGAGACTTTGTGTAAAAATTCTCTGAAGAGAAGGTAGAACTTTGTAACCACCATTGTTAATGGAGTTTGAGTGTATCACTAGTGTAATTAGAGAAACTTAAATCTTTGTAATCAAGATTATTCTAGACTAGATCCCCTTATTTTTACTCCTCTGCGTTACGAAATTTTAAATTTTTTTCATGTTAAAACTTGTGTGTGTTTACCCCTTCATCTAAGCTTTTCTCTATTTTTGCATTTTTGTGTTAGTGTGTTTGACTGACTTGTTGACTTCCGGATGACCTTCAAGTGCTCGGATGGTACTCCACTCGATGACTTGTGAATCGCTTTCGTGCTTATTGAAGGACCCCATCCCAACATTTCTAACCTCACTCTGCTTGGGAGCTGAGCCTATGTTAGTGACATGGGCACCCCCAATGGGTTTCTTAGTGAAACACATCTAGGTGAGGTTTGGTAGGCTAGCATATAGCTATTCTATCACACAGGGATCCAGAATGGAGCAACTGAGGGTGAAGTGGAATATCAAGCAGCCTCATGTAGGTAACCAAACCTGCTTCGGATAAAAGAAAAAGAACTTATACGAATCCGTTCACTAAGATATCTGTGTTGATATCTACTTTGTTGAAAGTCTTCTTGTTTAGTGGTTGGCAACTATGCTTCCTAGATACAATGGAGCACGTATATAAAATCAATGTGAACTATGTAATTAGATTTATAGCTAAGAGTGAAGATCCTATATTATAATCGTTGCCATTATAATGAAGTGATGAGTGCCTTTCGAAAATATTTCCTAATTTTGTGAGAATCTTTATGTACCGAGCGATTGAGGTGAGACCATGGTAGTTAAAATCTGGATTTAAATCTTAAAATTCCGATTTTAACAATTTATTTTTGCTAAAACGATTTAAATTTCACTTAAAATCCTTTCCAATATAAAATCCTGATTTAGATATTTACTTAAGTCCCGATTTTAAGATTTAAATCCCGATTTTAACTATTGGAATGATGTTAAGCAAGTTAGAAAAATTGTTGAATATAACATTGCTGATGTTTCATCCGAAGATAAATGGATGGTGGAAAATAAAGGAACTTTATCTCATGATGAAAGTTTAGATGAATACAATTTTGAATGATGTAGTTGAAGATCACGTGGAACAAAATGTCTTCGATGATAATAACGATAATAACTTGAATGCTTTATTAGCTTAAACCCTTAGAGTGTGACAATTGTATGCAAATGTATAAGGATGGTGGCAAGTAGTCTATCTTTTCTTAAAAAAATTTATACATAAGCATATGTATATATAAATTTAATTTTAGAGTGCAGGTAAAATCTACGATTTGTATTACGATTTACGATTTTTTATTTCCTTTCTGATTTTAGGTAAAATCTCGATTTTGACTACCTTGGGTGGGACATAGAGAATCGAATTAGTTCTGAAGCCCAATATAATGATCCATTTCAATATCCAACCTCAAAACTTAGTATTAATTTTAAATTAACACTTAACTAATCTTTAAAGCAGTAGGAATGTTAATACATTTTGATATATATTTTTAATACACTTTTTTTTGGGTGGACTAATACATTTTTATTATTGAATGATTTTATTTTTTTTGGTAAAACTATTATTGAATGATTTAATTGCAAATCTCACTAAATAAGAGATAAACATAAACTATTAAACGAGATTCACATATGCTATATGTTATTCTTATACTAGTATTAGAATAAGAAATTTTACACTAAATTTTGGTTATTGTTTTATTTGTATTAAACGGCTCAAATATTTAATAAATTAAATCCATTAAATATAAATAAGATCAATAATTAAAATAAAAATTGTAATTTATACCAGTATAAAATATACTAATCTCGCAAATATAACTTATTTGATAACAAATTAAATAATATTTTAAAAAAAGCAAAAAAAAATTCTAACATTTCCACTATACTTTATTCTTACGCAAGGAATCCTCATCATTAACTCTGACAAATTCAATTTAATAATCATTTACTCTTCAAATTCTAACAAACCAATAACAAGATAGATGCAATTTAAACTTGGGATAGGATATTGTAATAACCAAGTAGTGTTACCACCAATGTCACTACCAATCAATTTCACCGCTAGATCGATTATGTTAATCCAACGGTTATATTTATTTCCATCTTTGTATGGTTATGATTTCCCATATTTAAAGTGAAAGCATTAAATATAAGAAATCATAACCATACAAAGGTGAAAATAAATATAAAGTATTAAATATGGAGAATCATAACCATACAAAGATGAAAATAAATATAACCGTTGGATCAACATAATCGATCTAACGGTGAAATTGATTGGTAGTAACATTGATAGTAACACTACTTGGTTGTTACAATATCCTATCCCATAATATAATAATAATAACAATGATTATTGTTATTATTATTGTTTTCTTTTAAATATATGACACTAGATTGTTATTTCACAGGTCCTATAACAGGTGCTCACACACACACACACACAAATACACAGGCAATTCTCTGAATATGTCTCTATTCTATTATTGATTCTACCAAAGCCATTTTACAAGACTTACAATGTGCTATTTATAAGCAGTAGCAAATGATTAAGAGTGATAATGACTAACATAGAAAATCTAAACATATTAATTATCCACTAACAGATACCTAGGGACACACCTCTTCACCATAAACCTTTCATTTTCTATTTTTCTTTTATTTAATTTAAACTTATCCCAACAAAACTCTCTCATAAGCTTTAAATTCTTCGACCATCCTTCATCACAATCTTCTTCTTGAAATTTTCTAACAGCAACGTTGGCAACGACTTCGTAAATATGTCACCCACTTGATCTCGGCTTGCAACATGAGTGAGCTCCACCTTTCCTTCCTTAACTTGATCCCGGATGAAATGAAACCTGACATCAATATGCTTACTCTCTCATGGTTGACCGGGTTTTTTGCTAACTCGATTGCAGACTTGTTGTCAACCCGGATCTCGGTTGGGTCGACTTGTTCTTGCTCCAATTTGCTCAATAGATTCCTCAGCCACATTGCGTGACAAACAGACCAGGATGCAGCAACGTACTCAGCTTCGCATGTAGATAGAGTCACAATGGGTTCCTTCTTTGACACCCACATGAATGCCGGGTTTCCCATGAAAAACACATAGCCAGTTGTGCTCTTCCTGTCATCAACATCTCCACACCAGTCGCTATCTGAATATCCCACCAGCTTGTACTTATCTGACTTCGAATAATGAAGTCTTTGCGAGATTGTTCCTTGATCATATCTCAATATCCTCTTTGTTGCCTTCCAATGTGTGTAGCTCGGATCTTCCATGAACCGGCTTATAATCCCAACACTTAGACACAAGTCTGGCCTCGTACAAGTTAAATACCTCAAACATCCTACTAGACTCCGGTAATTACCCGGATCAACTCTTTCTCCTCCATCATACTTCGAAAGTTTTAAGCCGGGTTCCATAGGAGTTGAAACCGGATTGCAATCTATCATTTTGAACCAAAACTTTAAGATATCTTTTGCATAAGCTTCTTGAGATACGAAGATCCCGGATTTGTCTTGTCTGATTTCCAGACCAAGGAAGTATCTCATCAGACCGAGATCTGTCATCTCGAACTCTTTTGTCATTTTCTTCTTAAAGTCTTGTATCATCCCTTCATCATTTCCCAAGAGGATTAGATCATCAACATATAAAGCAACTAGTAAAATATTACCTTCTGTCTTCTTCACATACAGGGCATGTTCATATGGACATTGCTCAACTCCGTCCTTCTTGAAATAAGAGTCAATACGGGTATTCCAAGCCCGCGGTGCCTGCTTCAGCCCATACAAAGCTTTCTTCAGCCTTAACACTTTTCTTTCTTGTTCGACTTTCATAAAATCCGGAGGTTGTTTGAGATATACATCCTCCTCAAGTACACCGTGTAAGAACGCCGATTTCACATCCATTTGATAGATCGGCCATCCAAGATGGGTTGCATGTGAGATCAACAACTTGATTGATTCCATCCTCACTACGGGTGCAAACACCTCGTCATAGTCTATTCCATCTTTCTGCTTGTACTCCTTTGCTACTAGCCGGGCTTTGAATCGCTCAATCTCCCCTTTAGCATTCATCTTCTTCTTATATACCTACTTCACACTGATGGACCGACTTCCTTTTGGTAGCTCGACTAACTCCCATGTCTTATTCCGCTCAATAGCTTTTATCTCTTCTTCCATGGCAGATTGCCATTTTTCATTTCAGACAGCTTCCTCAAAGCTCAAATCCTCAGAATCTGTTAACAAGCAAACGAGATGTGCTTCGTTAGTTGAGTCATACAAGTCTTGCAAGCTTCTCATTCTCGGTTGTCTCTGCTCTTTTTCATCATCAGAGACTTCAGGATTTGCCGGGATATGGCTCGAAGGTTGTCCGACCTCAATTGATATATTTCCGAGTTCCACATTGATCCCGGATGTACTATTCCAGTCCCATTCATCTTCCTCATTCACTTTCACATCTCGGCTTACCAACACTCTTTTATTGATGGGATCCAACAACTTGTATCCCTTCGTCTTCTCATCATATCCAATAAACACAAACTTCTTACTCTTATCTTCAAGCTTCGTTCTGAGTTGGTCTGGTATGTGTGCATACGCAACACTACCAAAAATCTTGAAATGTGCCACTGATGTCTTTAGACCACTCCATGCTTCCTGTGAGGTTTTATCATTCACACTTGAATGCGGACATCTATTATGCACGTACACAACATATTGTACGGCTTCTCCCCAAAACTCCTTAGGCATATTCTTAGTCTTTAACATAGAACGCACCATATCCAAGATAGTCCGGTTCTTTCTTTCAGCAACTCTGTTTTGTTGTGGTGTTTACGGCGCGGTCAGGAACCGTCTTATCCCATGTTCTTCACAATACCTTTTAAAGGCAGTTGAAATGTACTCGCCACCTTGGTCAGAACGGACCGACTTGATGTATCTCCCGGTTGCATTTTCTATCATTACTTTAAACCTCTTAAAGGCCTCTAGCACTTCGGATTTTTCCTTTAGAAAATATACCCAAGTTTTACGGCTGAAATTATCAATAAACGAAATAAAGTATCTCTTTCCACTTAAGGACCCCAGAGTTATGGGTCCACACAGGTCGGTATGTATTAACTCCAGAGGCTGCTTAGCCCGGTATCTTGCCATCCTTTGGAACGGGCTTCTTGCGTGCTTACCCAGCACACAGTCTTCACAGAACTTTCTTTCAGAATTTATCTTTGGCAGTCACACTACCATGTTCTTCTTCATCTGCTCGGCTAGACCACCGTAATGAAGGTGTCCAAACCGTCGATGCCACAAAGACATCTTATCCTCCACCTCGGCTTGCAGACAGCCGACCTCCATGCTCCTCAAACTCAGCTTGTACATTCTGTTCTTTTCCATCTGAACTTGGGCTATCAGACGCCCTTGTTTATCTTTCAATATTAGAACTCGGTCTGTCATTAGAATCGAGTAACCTTTCTCCATCAACTGTCCAATGCTCAAAATGTTACTTTTGAGCTCGGGCACATAGTACACATCCCGAATTGTTCCAACCCGTCCATCCTTTTGTAGAAAACAGACCGTACCACGGCCTTTCACATCAATTTTGGACGCGTCTCCAAAAGAGACATGTCCGGCTTCCACCGTTCTCAACTCTTTGAACAAATGTTTGTAACCACACATGTGATTACTGGCACCAGTATCCAAGTACCACTCTGTCTCACTCTTCGAGCTAGTTTCACCATGTGCTAACATCAGAACTCCTCCATATCTTATTTCTCCTTCTGCAGCGAAGTTTGAAGTCTCGTCAACTTTTCTTTCATCTCGACAATCTTTAGCAAAATGCCCAACTCGGCCACAGTTGTAGCATCTGTCCGAGTTGCAATCTTTTGCGTAGTGACCATACTTGCCACACTTATAACATTCTATATTACTTTGATTCGACCACCGGCCTCTTCCACCTTGGCCATGTCCTCTACCTCTCCAGTTTTGCTGACTCATCTCAACTATTTCTTCATGTTTCACCTCCTGACCTCGGCCACGACCACATCGGCCATTTCCACGTCCACCTCGTCCACGACCTCTACCTCGAACATTCTGAGAGTACAGCACATTTTCATCCTTAATTGTTGCTTTTGTCTGGAGTGCTTGCTCAAGAGACTCCTCCTTCTTTTTCTTCTTGCGCTACTCATGCGCTTTAAGAGAACCAGCTAGCTCTTCAGCAGAAAGCGTAGCCAAGTCCTTAGACTCCTCAATTGCACATAGCACGTTTTCGAAGTCGTCTGTCAACGACCTCACAATCTTTTCAACAACTCTGGAGTCCGTTAACACCTCTCAATTCTGTTTCAACTGGTTCACCACGGTCTGAACCCTGGTGATGAAGTCCGACACTCCTTCGGTTTCCTTCATCTTCATCCCCTCCAACTCTCCTCGAAGAGTTTGAAGTCTGACCTGCTTCACACGGTCTGCGCCTTTGTAGATCGTCTATAATATATCCCAGGCCTCTTTTGCCGTTGTTGCGCCTCCAATCTTTTCAAGACCACCGCTTTCTTCAACAGCTTGAAACATCATAAAGAGTGCCGCTGCATCCTTTGTTCTCGTCGCACTCAACTGCTTGAGTTGATTTGCTGAATATCCTTTCGTTGTTTCAGGTTCTAGGAACCCATTTTACACCAACCCCCAACTGTCATAGGCTCTTAGAAGAGCCTTCATTTGGATGCTCCAATTTTCATAGTTCACCTTTGTCAGGCGGGGCACTGGCAGACTATTACTCATATTCTCCATTGGCTCAAGCTCTGATACCAATTTGTTATTTCACAGGTCCTATAATTGGTGCTCACACACACAAATACACAGACAATTCTCTGAATATGCCTCTATTCTATTACTGATTCTACCAAAGCCATTTTACAAGACTTACAATGTGCTATTTATAAGCAATAGCAAATGATTAAGAGTGATAATGACTAACATAGGCAATCTAAACATATTAATTGTCCATTAACAGATACCTAGGGACACACCTCTTCACCATAAACCTTTCATTTTCTATTTTTATTTAATTTAATTTAAACTTATCCCAACATAGATGAGATTAAGTGTGCATTTGGATGAGCTTGTTGCCATCCAGAAGCTGTTTTTTATTATAAAAAAAAGTGCTTTTAGAAATTTTAACTTATTTGGATGTGAGCTTTTAATAAAAGCAAAAGCAAGTTAAAAAGTTAAAATTTAACTTTTTCAAAAGTTAAAAATTTTAACTTTTGAAATAAGCAGAAGCCAAAAGCAATTAAAAAATTTTCCTTACCAATTTTATCCATCTCTCTTCGAGGATCCATCTCAGCCGGGAGCAGCGTTCTTGTTCTCCTTTTTTTTTCTCTTCTCCCAACTTTCCATTCCTTCACCTCCACTACTTCTGCTCTGTTTGTGTGAATCACTATTTTTGTTCTTACTTTCATTTTCTCTTACTTCCATTTTTTATTCTCTCTCTTCATTCCTGCTATTCTCTCTTTCCCTTCCATTAGTTTTCATTTTTTTTTCATTTCCTTAGTTGCCTCTCTCTTCCTTAATGCTATTGTTAAGATTTGTGTGAATCGATCTATGGTGTTTTGCTTTTTGTAGTTTTATGATTTGAAGGTTCCAGGTGATTTTTTGCAGTTTTGTGATTTGAAAGGGGTGTTCTGTTTATACGAATAGGCTTTAATTTTTTGAAGAGAAAACCCTAAATTCTCATAAGTCATTGTTGTTTGCTTCTTCAATCTAAGTGTGTCAAAGAAAAAGAAAAAAGGGACACAATAGTAATTTTATATTTAAAAGTACTTTTTTATTTTAACATCCAAATAACATTCTTACTTAAAAGCAATTTTTAAATATTACATCCAAATGCAAAATAACTTTAACTTTTTTTAAAAAAATTCTTTTAATTAAAAGTAACTCGTAAAAAATTCTTTTTTCAAAAGTCCATCCAAACGGACTTTAAAAACATACGAGTTTTTTTCATTTAAAAACATATCATAATGATCCCAAAGCTCCTTAGAATGCGTAAGGCATTATTATTGCAAGTATTATAGGAATCCCGTGTTATTCCTAGTTTCCTACGGTTATAAAAGTATTTTTAGTGTATATTTATATTTATTGAAACCAAAACCCGCCACCTATCGCACTAACTATTAGTAATTTTCATAACGTCATAATGCCATCAAACTCATCCATGCCATTGAAGATGCCATAATTAATGTTTGAAAATAAGTATGTCCGATAAATTAATTAAAAGACAAATATTCACCATATAACAAGAAGTAACTATATAATTCTCATAAGAACTTCGTTTGAGACAAATCGATGTACATTAAGAAGTAAGACAAAGGATAATAGAAGAACATTAAGAAGCAGCATTCTAAAACGAGACTGAAACTGCTCTCAGAAGAAGTCCTTGATTTTGTTATCAACCACCATAGAACAAAGCACATTATAGGCCTCTTCTGTAGGGTGGTAACTGTCCCAGAATATATAATTTGAGGAGTTTGAACATGTGTTTAGGCTATAACGGTTGCACAATATGCTTACTTCTATATTTCCAGTGCCACAGCATCCCTTGTCTGGTACTTCAAAACCTAAACCACCAAATACCATGAGCAATGAATCAGAGAGATGAAAATGTGCTAGTCAAAAGGCATGGGAGTGGGACTAGTCAAGATGGTGATACCCCAGGCACATGAGAATCCTATTCTATTTGATGTTTTAGTTGGGAGTTCAGGACATTTTCATGCTAATTTGTAAGTCCCATGTGAAGTGCATTAAGGAGCCACTAAGTAACAAAAACAACTCGACAATTATATGAACATGCAGATGAATTTGACGTGACTTGTTACTAATTTCCTTTTATGTGAAAAAGTCTATGAATAAATGTCAACTTTTTATGCTGGGTTGTGATTCATGAAATCGTTCAGAAAGGTATAACGGTCCAACATATTGATCTACCTATAAAAGGTATATGATGGGAATGAATGTGTCTGATTACCATATTTAGCAGGGTTTTGAATAATATACAGTAACGGGTTGTAAATATCAAGATAGACGAGCCTAGTCTCTGGAAACATTTTTTTAAGGGCATCCATTTGAGAGACGAGTTTGGTGTTGAAGAGGAATGCTGCTTGGTTCTCAGAATCTGAACACGCTCTCTGTATGCCACCAGCAATTGTTCTCTGTGAGGGCACACACCCTATAGGCGGCAAACCAATTACTCCAATCCTCCTAGCTCCTAGTCCATAAAGTTCCTGCATTCAATTCATTTATATATATATATATATATATATGTGTGAGTAAAAACAGTATACAAAGATATATAGAATAAAGTTCTAAGAATGGTAATCGAATTCAATAGTCTAAACCAAAATGTTCGTTTGGTCATGTGGTTGACATGGATGTAGACAGCAGAAACATTCAAATAGTATAATACATGTTTGATACTATTAAGTACATGCACCCCTTTGCGAAGAATTGGCTTGTTAGCTACCCTTAACATAAATTGCCAACTATTAGTGTTGGGGTAACAGCTACATGTGCTTTGATTGAAAAGTTATGATAATTTTGCTCTTTAATTGCTTAGGAAAGTGTTCACACGATGATGCTCAGCAGAGAAAGATGCTAGTTTCTAACTTCCCGCTTTGGATTGTTTAACAGAACGTACCTGCAAGAACTTTGAGGCTTGTGAAGCCATGAAGTCCGTGTATGATGGAATGTCGTATTCTGCTCGCCGAATTGGTATTTGAGTATAAGTATTGGCAATGTCATCACTTCCAATGCACACTATGTATACACTCTTGGACATTATTATTGTCATTCTTTCTTCTCCAACTGCTTCCCTTATCTTCTTTTTGTACTCCCTGAACATGTCCAATTGATCTGATAATGATATCACAGACTTATGTGACAAAGATAAAGTAAAATACAGTTAGTTTTTAAGATATGCTAGTGAAAATTATAGCTTGAAGACATGTGCTTATAAGGCTTTAGGGGTAGTTATTAACTGCTATTTGAGAAGTAAGAGGATCATATCCAGCACCACCGGAGGCAAAGCTTACGCCTGTGAGGAGATCTTGAACTTGCAGATTGGGATCAAGATAAGCTGGTAAAATCTTCTTGACTCCAAATTTTGCAGCTGAAAAAGAGCAAATGAAATTTGTTTAGAAATTTAGCCAGAACATGTTCATTAAGTTCTATATCTGTTTGTACACATGGTAACATAGTGAAGGAGCAACATTTTTATACCAATGATGTCTGATGGGACTAAACCATTGCTGAACCTCCCGGTTGGTCGATTTCCTCCAGCAAAATCTCTACCATATGGTGGGAAATTGCATTTAACAATAGTGCTGATGTAGTTGTTATTACCCGGATCCACTATAGAGTCCCCAAACACAATGAGTGCTGGGACAGTTTCATTGTTTGGTAGAGTCACAGCACAAACACTTAGTTGAAAGATTATGGCTATGGCAAAACACCTATTAATGACTAAAGGCCATTGAAAGAGAAACTCCATGTTTTTATGACTAATAGTGCTCTGCTTTTCTTTTATAAAGAACCTAATGACTGTTTGTTAATATGAATACATTTTGAGTTTGGTGCAAGCTACTTATAGCAAAGCCAGACTAAATTTTTAATTAGTATCTCTTTGGAAATCATGCTTTTCTCGTAACAAAAAGATTTACGAAGGAGAATTAATTATATGATACATCTGTTGTGGTACCAAACCCATAAATAATATTGTTAATTGTTAGAAGAATATTGACTGAATCTCATGCCAAATCTAATCATCAATGAGGAAATGCTACGCCACAGAAAAAAAAAATAAAAAATAAGGAATTTGATTAAGACATTCAATGCTATATTGTACTTAAAAGATATTCAATAAATTAATACTCTGCAATGCATAATTTTTACCCTTCGCGTGAGGCCTTCAAGAACTAGAAACAAAAAACACAAAAATGAATGAGATAGTCAATACATTTCAAATAAATGTGAACTTGTGTTTCATTCATGCATGTTCTCTTTTTACGGGCGTATATTTGCAGAAAGCAACTGAAATTCACGTATGTATAGGCCAGGGCTGGCAAGTGGCAACTATTGTATGCCATCACATTTATATGTGTGTGTTTTTATTGTTAAGATGAGGAGGCTTGAATGAGACCCTAAGCAGAAAACTGTTCTTCATTATTACATGCACATCTAGACATCAATTATTGACAATGACAAAACAAAATGTGGCCAGTGATATAAATTCTTTCTACTCAGAGAGAGAGAAATAAGGAATAAAATATACTCAACGTCGTTGTCTAATCATTAAGATATCGTTTTGGTACCCAAAAATTCAGATTTAATTTAGTCTTTCATAATGTAAAATAATTATCAGGAATAAATTGATGTCTAAAAATATTCTAAAACACTAAACTGATCATATCCATTTTAAATGTTGAGAAACTAAATAAATTCCTATATTATTTTTTGAAAAACCAAATTAATGGGCACATGTTTCTTTTTTAAACTAGATAATATAATATAAAGTAACATAGTTTCTATGTGTACCTGAATATTATTTTGTCCCCTTTTATTATTTTTTCTTGTTAGGTTATGCAAAGGATTGATATTTTTTTATTGTTTCCTGCTCTTATTAGTAATTAAAATTGTTTTAAAATTAAGTCATGCAAAAAAGAACATACAGATATAATATTACCTGTAATTTGTTAGGATATGTATAACTGAGTCCTATTGTAATTAGGTGTAGTTATTTATCTTAACAAACTACAGGTTACAACATATCACAGCAAATCATAACAACATATAGAATCTTCTATTCCAACAAATATAATTTAATTAATTTAGCCAATTTGCTTGTATCTATGATCTATTTTTAACGGTCATATATATGAATATGACACAATTTCTCTACACATGCATTTGCCAATTTCCCAATGAATTTCCTTTCGGCTTTTTTCTTTTCCTCTTTCACATCACAGTATGGAGACCGATACAACACTCTAAGGCTGGATATTCAAGTACAACTTGACTCCACCATCCCTTGTCTTTAATTCACTCGCAACTCTCGCAAACAACCACTCAACTCAAAATCTTAATGTGTTGGGTGATGATCTTTTTAATGATTTATATTATATTCTCTAACACACTTCCTCACGCAAGAATGGTGGATATTACACAGGCCCAAATTTTGGTTTACCTTTTGTGCTTTTTTATTTTAATTCCACTTTAAAGTGATGGCGGTGAGGATCGAACTTGTGACCTTGTAGTCACTCAAGCTCTGATACCATGTAAAGAATCACTTCAACCCAAAACCTTAAGGTCACAAGTTCTCAAGTTTTGGGTTGAAGTGGTTCTTTACATGGTATCAGAGCTTAAGTGACTACAAGGTCACAAGTTCGATCCTCAGTGCCCTCCACTTTAAAGTGGAATTAAAACAAAAAACACAAAAAGGTAAACCAAAGATTGGGTCTGTGCAATATCCATACCTCTAGCCCAATGGACTCTCGTGTGAGGGAGCGTGTTGAGATATATAATCTCACATTGGTTGTATGTGCAACTAATGTGGCATTTATAAGGCATTGGGCACTTCCACCCTTTGAGCTAGCTTTTGAAGTGGTGTATCTCAAGGTTCTTAACATGGTATCAGAGCTTCAGGGACCATGAGGTCACAGGTTCGATTCTCACCACCCCACTTTTAGGTGGAATTAAGAAAAGCACAAGGCAGACAAAAAAGATGGGCTTATGCAGCACAAGACAAATCAAAAATGGGCTTGTGCCATATCTACGCTTCAAGCCCAAAGGGCTCTTGCGTGAGGGGATGTGTTACAGAATAAAATATAAAGTATTAAAAAGAGCATCACTTATTGCCTTAAGGTTTTGGGTTGAAATGGTTCTTAACAACAACGCTTACCCTAACCCGAGTCGGTATTCCATTTGATTCCCTATTCAGTTTTTTCTTTCTTTCTTCAGTACATGGTTTCAATACAATGTTGGAAATCGACAACACACCCAATTCCGAAAACAAAAAGAGGAAGGGGAGAAAAATTTAGAACGAGGTTTATCCTAATTCACCCAGTATAAGCTATACGTTTAGTTTATTTGTACTATATTCATTTCACCGTCATTCATTACAAAGCACTCAGTTTATTCTGGTTCATCCAATATAGATTACGTATAATTGACTAATTAATTTTTTGTTGTTCCCGCCAACAAAAATCTTCATCTAAATATGAAATATTAGTCATATCCAACATACAAAGCCCAATCACCCAACAATAATATTTATTTAATTATTGTTTGCCTCATTAAAATTAATTTTTTAACTAATATATTTACTTAAATAATAATAATAATATAATGTTATTTTATAATAAGCATAGTCAACTATTCATAACTTTTTTATTTTACTTCATATATCAATTAATTAAATATCACAATAATATAATTAATATTTTACTTACAGTTAACTAATAAATTACTTACATTATAATACTTATTATCTCCTAGTAAAATCTTAATTGCATTAGCTAAATACTTAACTGATATGAAACATTTTTTAGTAAGCTGAAGAAATGGATATTTTTGTATACATTTTTTCAAACTTGTGGCAAAATGAGGAAGAAAATCAACTTACAATATGTTTTTATTTTAATTTAATTTATGCAGTGCAGTAATTTTCAAAATAAAAGAAAAAGAACTTATATATGAATCCGTTCACTAAGATATCTATGCTGATATCAATTTTATTGAGAATTCTTGTTTGGAGGTTGGCCATGTTTCGTGGTTACAATGGAATTTGTACCAGTAAAAATTTCGACGTTCAAATAATTATAAAATAAATGTGAAATATACAATTAGGGTTAAAATCATAGTTAAGAGTGAAGATACTATAATTACAGAGAAATGAAAAAAGAATCATCATAGCTATTATGATGAAATGATGAGTGCCTTTCAGAAAATATTTCCTAATTTTGTGAGATTTTTTATGTACTAAGTGAGGTGGGACCTAAAGAATTGGGTTAGATGTGAGGCCCAATGTAACGATCCATACCAAAATTCAACCTGTAAAACTTAATTTTAAATTAAGAAAAAATATGTGTCATTTTAAATGACACACCTTATATCTTTTCACTCTTATAAAGAGGTGGGACTCATATTTTTTTAAAAAAATTCTCTTACTTTCTCGTTCATGATTTATCTCTCACTCTTACTCAAAATGACACAACTTTATATTCTTTGAAACGATACACACTTTTCCCTTTAAATTAATAGTCAACCAATCTTTGTACTTTAAAGGACCATTAATACATTTTGATATATATTTTTAATACATTTGTATTACTGAATAAATTTTATTATAAATTTCACTAAATAAGAGACAAACATAAATTATTAAACGAGATTCATATATAACACTCAACTTTATTCTTAGGCAATGAATCCTCTTCTGTTGCCAAATTAAATTTAATAATCATTTAATCCTCAAATTCTAACAAACCAATAACAAGATCGATATACAAGTTGTTAAAGGACAACAAAATCTCGGTCCTTCCTGCATTATCGAAATTCGAAAACATTCTTTTAGTGCAAACAAACTAATGAGCAAAGTGGAAACCAATGACACTAACAAGTCAAGAAGCTCAACAGATACAGAACGGTTACGTGCAGAATGGAACCATTCACATTCAGGACATGCTCACATGACACATATATCACATAACTATGCAAGCATTTGGGTTCTCGTCGCTGAAGGCCGTGGTGTACTTCACCTCAAAGGAACTCGCACGTGCAAGTGCCGAAGCTTCCGGATCCTGCAGCACGTTGCGCACGTACCCAGGCGGTGCCTTCTTGTCGTAGGCTTCCGGTGCGTAAGGGCGCGGAACGACATCGTAGGGGACATAGGGCCAGAACTCCACCTTCTTCCCGGTGCGTTGACCCACGCGCTTCAACACTTTGTGTGGGTCCACAAAACCAGTGACAGTGAGCTTGCTTTGCTTTGGTTCCACTTCCACCTGCGTCACACCTTTCATGCCTTCCACTGATTTCTTCACTCTTCTCTCGCATCCTTCGCAATCCATCTTCACCTTTATCTCCACCGTCTGATTAATCATCATCGTCGCAAAGATTTATATTATAGTATATATATCTACGCAATTTCAATTATTAAATATTTGTAGAAAAGTTGGTGCAACAATAATGTTATAACTCAGTACCCTCACCGTTGTTATCAACAATATACAAATATTACATAATTCTGTTTAGTAAGAAGAATGATTTTGAAATTGAAAGCAATAAATGAGCAAGAAGTTTTACCTGAAGTTGCTTGCGTTTGATGAGCTTGCTACCGTCGTGCATGCGACAGGATTCACAGTGCTCCAAAATGCTATCAAGGACACCCATAATATTAGTGTATGTTATTGTAGTTAAGAAATACAACGTTGCAGAGCTAATCCAACTTTTTTGTAACTCGAACAGATATATATGTTTACGATGTGCGTGTAAGGGATGCAAGATATGACATATGAATGTGCGAAATTGGACGTGGATAACTAGGTAAGAAACACTTTATGACAACATATGAGAGAACGCAAGAATCAATATGATGGCAATGTACGCAGGGCAGGATCCATAAACATTGCGGCATGGTTTTCGCTAGAAGTTTCTAGTGCAGCGCTGGTGGGACACATCCAACGGTGGGGGAATGCTGACTCAGCCTACCCATTTTGGACTTTGCACAAAGAAAAGTGGACGAATGTACTATGTAGAACACTCCAGTGGAAGAATTCTGGAAAACGTACTGTGACATTTTTTCAAAGCACAATTTACATACATTTATTTTAAATTTTTAGCAATTTTTTTATAAGAAGGTTATACTTATAATTTTTTTTTTTTTACAACTTGTTTTTTATAACTTCTTACAATCATATCTTAATATCGTTATTTTCGTCAATCAACGATTATCATTTATTGTGAATTAATAATTAATTAATGAATTTAATTTACAAAAATAATAACCGTTGATTGACGGAAATCAACATTGTTAAGATATGGTTATAAGATATTGTAAAAAAAAATTGTAACTATAACTTTCCTCATTTTTTTATGCTAAAACAAATATGCTATATAATATTTGAAATGTGGGTAGGCGGTGTCAAGGGGGAATAAACAGCCACCGGTGGTGGTAGATTACAGTAGCTATGGGAGAATGTGGTGTGTTTAATTAGGGCTGTGCATGGGTCAGGTCGGGTCAGGTTTTTGTCCGACTCGACTCAACTTGGTTTTTATAGTTCAGGTATTTTGACCCGCCTCGCTTTAATTTGATCCAAGTCAGGTCTGACTTGGATTGGATTTTGTTGAACTAGTTCAGAACCAGTTTGGATCTGACCTGACTTGAAGTGGGTCTGACTTGGTTTCTGAACTGGGTCAAATCTGACCTGACCCGTTTTTGACTTGGTTTTCTCACAAAATTTTGTCGAAATTTTTACGTTGCAAAAGACGAAAATTTCGTCACAAAATTATTTTTTCGTCGAAATTTTTACAAAAAAAAAATTTTTCTATTGAAATTTAGTTTCCGTCAACAGTTTTGACGAAAATGATTTCTTCCATCAAATGTTTTAAACGAAAAAAGAATTTTGTCAAAAAATTTAACGGAATGTTTTTCGGTCAAAATTTCGATGGGAATGTGTTCTAACGAAAATTTTGACGAAAATTATTTCGAGGGAAATGTTTCATTTGAAACTTTCGACGAAATTTAGATTCTCTAAAGAATTTTGACAGAATATTTTTTTCGTCAAAATGTTTTTTTTGTCAAAAAAATTTACGGAATTTTTTTATAGAAATGTGTTTCGTTGAAAATTTTGATGGAAATTTTTTATCAAAAAACTTGACGAAAATATTTAGTTGAAAATTTTCGATGGAAATGTGTTTTGCTAAAAATTTCGACGAAAATTTTTTTTGGTCAAAAAATTTAACGAAAATTTTTCGTCGAAAACTTTCGCCGAAATTTGAAATCTGTAAAGAATTTTGATGAATATTTTTGCTGTCAAAATTTTTTGATGACGAAAATGTTTCCGTCGAAAACTTTCGCCAAAATTAGAAATCTGTAAAGAATTTTGATGAAATTTTTTGCCGTCAAATTTTTTTGATGACGAAAATATTTCTGCCGAAAACTTTCGCCGAAATTTGAAATCTGTAAAGAATTTTGATGAAATTTTTTGCCGTCGATATTTTTTGCCGTTAAAATTTTTTGATGATGAAAATGTTTCCGTCGAAAATTTTCGCCAAAATTTGAAATCTGTAAAGAATTTTGATGAGATTTTTTGCCGTCGATATTTTTTGCCGTCAAAATTTTTTGATGACGAAAATGTTTCCGTCGAAAACTTTCGCCAAAATTTGAAATCTGTAAAGAATTTTGATGAAATTTTTTGCCGTCAAAATTTTTTGAGGACGAAAATATTTCCGTTGAAAACTTTCGCAGAAATTTGAAATCTGTAAAATATTTATGAAAATATTTTCCATAAAAAATTTTGATGTCATTGTTTTACTTTAAAACTTTTCTTTTAATGTAATTGTGATTTTTTTTTCACATAATGGGTATGGGTCAAGTTTTGGGTCAATGGGTCGATATTAAAACGAGTCAGGTCTAAAACTGACCCAAATAAAAGTGGGTCAGTATTTAAACCAGTTCAAAAAATATGGGTATTTATGGGTCGGGTCAAGGTCGGATCAAGTGAACCAGTTTTTTTGCACAGCCCTATGTTTAATAACAACAAATAAGAAATAGGTTTTCGAACTTTATAGTTTATACACATGAGATAAAGTGGTGGCTAGGGGTAAAACTGGGCCGGACCGGCCTACAGGGGCCTGCGACTCGGCCTACAACAAGCCAGACCTGACCTAGTATATTTCGTAAACTAGGCTGAACTTGGGCGTTGAAAAAACTTATTTAATAAAAAGGTCATAGGCTCAATTTCACAAGGCCTGGCCTATAAGCCTACATGCCGACCTATATTGTACTATTTATTTTAAATAAAATAAAATAGAATAATATACCTTGAAGAAAAAATAAAAGATATAAATTTAATCAATTGTAATTATTTATAACTTAATTATATTCGATTATATTTTAATAGAAATCTAACTTTATTTCTTATGTAGGAGGAACCAACATCTCAGCATGTTAAATTGTGTATATGAATATATTACAAGATTTTTAGAAGAGGTTATACTTACTACAAGCATCATGATGTGTTTGTAATTATTTTAATTTACATAATATGGATTTGTTTGTTGGATCTGATGAAATATATGTTATTTAATTTGAGCATTTTGCTTTTGAAAGTGACTTAAATGCAAATTGTATGAATTTTGTTGTTATTCATGATTCTATTTGGACGTTAAAATTATGATTTTTGGTTTAATAATATAATTTGAGTATTTTGTAAAGTGGATTCATGGTTCTGTTTGGAAGTTAAAAATTAATAGGCTAATGGGCTAGGCCAGGCCATTTGATTTTTTATAAACGGGTCAAATCAGGCTAACAATTAGACTCGTAATAGGCTTGGGTCAGGCCAAATTGAAATTTTTTGACATAGGCTTAGACTTTTCGAGACAAAACTTGGCCCAGCCCAGCTCACTTTCACCCTAGTGGTGGCAAAGCGAGTAACTGAACTTGTCTTGACTTAAAATAACCCAATTTGTTCCACGTCTTGAATGTGGGTTGAAAATTTCAACCCACCCCAGTGCCTATGGATCCTAACCCACTCCACCAACCCACAAATATTAAAAATTATACTCTCGTAAAAGATATCAAATACAGACAAAATATGTATAAAATATATCATTAGTTATTTAAAAATAGGGTTTTATAAGAGTTATGTTGTAGGAAAAGTGATTGTGTAATGTTATAGAGATTCGTTTTGCATGGCTTATTTTTTATTTATTTTTTTGTTTTAAAAAGTGTGGGCCCCACAAAATATTGTGAGTGTAGAAAAGTTTGTTGTGTTATGTTAAAGGATAAAATGAAAACCCTTAAAAATAATAATAAAAAAAAAATCAACCTAACGGGTACATCAATCCATTTTAACCCATCCTTAAACGAAATAAGTTTAAGCGGGTTGATGAGTTAGAACTTCCAACCCAACCCTTTATTTGTGACAAGTTAAACAAACTAACCCGAAGGAGTAGATTCATTTTGCCACCTTTTAACCCTTTATTTATAAAAAAAAAATTTACCAGACAAAGCCTGTTTATAGGATGGGCCCAAGTTCGAACAAAAAGAAAATAATTCAACGAAATAACTCACGTCAATTCACTTTTTCTGAATTATTTGGATGATTTTATACTTTTTATTTTTTTAATGATGAAATTTTGAATAATATCAAGTTTATGTAAGAGTTTTGTTATAATGTTTTTTATTGTTATTTGTTATTAGAGGAAGGTTATACTTACAACTTTTTTCTTATAACTTCTTACAACCATATATCATAACCGTTGATTTCTGTCAATCAACAGTTGTCATTTATTATGAATTAATAATTAATTAATGAGTTTAATTTGCGAAAATCATAACCGTTGATTGACGAAAATCAACGATTATGATATATGATTGTAAGAAGTTATAAAAAAAAAAATTGTAACTATAACCTCTCCCTTGTCATTAACTATTATCTACTTAAGAACAATGATAGAACTATAAAAATTTAAATTGGTGTACTATACACTAGAGTTTTTAGAAGGAGACCCATATTATTATTATAAGGAAAAAATGTGTATTATTTTAAAGGATATAAAGTTGTATCATTTTAAGTGAGAGAAAAAAATAGATAAAGAAAGATGGATCCCACTTCTTTGTAAGAGTGAAATGACATAAGTTGTGTCATTTAAAAGGAGAAACAAATTTCTCTTATTATAATATGTGCATTTATAAGATTATTTTACCTTCAATAAGAAGGCATACTAGAAAAAATATGAATAGCACACAGAGACAGGCTTTTAATAGAGGCGGACATTGTTGATATATCGCCCGCTTTTTTAATTTTAATTTTATATAGATCTAGTCTTTTATTTATAAAAGAAATATTGAATTTAACCTGCCAAACGATGATGCTATATTCCTATGCCTCCTCAATAAATTGGCTATGCTCTTCTTGACCGGGAAGGGCTGTTTTAGCGATATATAAAGTGCACCTCCTAAATTGGGGTGTAGCAGTGCACTATCAAATTCTTACCATTAAATTTGACACAGGTAACGTTTGGTACGAAGTATTTTTCAGAATTTTTGAAAAATTAAAATTTTTTAAATTTTTATTTTTCGAATATTATCATAAACTGAATGTTTTTATCATATTTCTGAAAATCGAGATTTCTTGATAATTTTTTTTTTTTTTTATCCCCTGCCAAACGTCAAATGAAATCAACGGGTTGTGATTGTAGAAAGGATATTTGCCAAGAATGTGCACCCCTAGTGTCAGGCGCATACCGGAGGATACCACCAATCAGGAAAGCTAACTTCTTTAATATTACATGTTAATCAATTTCTAAAATAAAAAAAAATAAAATATTACATGTTAATCCTATATTTCCTAAACTCTTCTTTGACCCCGACCTTACAACCCTAGGACCACGAGTTGGGTCAATGAAATTGCAACTCGCAGATTACGCTACCTCTGCACTTTGGCTTGGGTCAGCTATGGGTTTAAGAGGCAGGTGGAGTGATCCTCGCCATCGATGAACGAGAGACAAAATAGGGAGAGAAACGAGGAGGGGTGTTTTTGCGTACAAAATTTATATAAAATTTTGAGACTGCAAGTAATAGATCAGATTAATTACTTGGTAGAAAAGCTTTGCGTTGAGTCTTAGGTAGTGTTAATAATTTCAAAATCATTAATATTATAATTAAAATTTATTAACCCCATATCCAATGTAGGATTGACTGAACTAAAAAATTATTAGCTCAGATTAAATTTAACTCGATCTCAATTGACCCAAATTTATACTAACTTGCAACAATGTGACCCACAGATAACCTACCTAATGGTTGGACTTGAGTGAGCTCGGGCCTAGCCCACTCAAATTGAATAATGTATACAAGGGTTTATTTAGAAGTTTTAGTGTGTTAAATTTCATGGTAACTCTATTAGAGTTGTGAACTTCTTGGTAAATCATGGTCATAACTCACAATAATCATGGGAACCTTTTTGTTTGATCAATTCTCCGCGGAATGTAATTTCCTCATGGTAAATGATAGTGTAGGGGTTTCTTTCCCTGAATTATTAATTTTCGTAAGAGTTTAACCTTTCTTGCATTGGAGTTCTCTAGATTTTAAAAAGGAACAGCATTTTCACCAAAAAAAATAAATAGGAACAGCGTTATGTGCAGTTCTCTATCTCATTGTTTTTTTCTTAAATTATGTTTAAAACTCTTTTGTGCGTAAGATTGTGTAAGGCTTTTTAAAAACTGTTGATGATCTCAATCCAACCTTCCTTATGCATAAAAAAAAAAAAAAAAAAAACAAGATAATAATTTGTAGTTTTTTTCTTACAAATGATTTATTGGACCAACGCGTATTTGGAGATTTGGGTCTCTTAAATATGTAGTTATGAGTTTCATATGGAGATTCATGTATGTAGAAAGACTACCGTTGAAAATAGTTTCTGCCTCTACTGCTTGGGATTCCCTATAAGATTAGTTCCCTACATAGTGAGTGAGACAACCCTCTTAAAAAAAAATTATTGGACCATAAGAGAGGATTTGGTACAGGAATAATATTTTTTTATCTAGGAATCATTATTATTGAGAATATGGTTGGAAAAAAAATTCCCGGGAATAATATGAAAAATGTGTTTGATAACTGAAAATATTTATTAATTTTCCTGAAAGAGTATTTGGTTGATGATAAAATATTACTGGAAAAATGAAGATATTTTACGAAACTACCCTCTTCATAAATAACTTTTAAACACGATAGAGGAACAAAAATCATAAAACAGCAGTGCGCAAATAACAACCCATTTCGTTTCTGACCTAATTTTGCACCGTATCAGCTTGCATATTCCGAATTCGTGATTTAATCATGAATGTTCATCAACCTGGTAAGTCCATAACCCCCATTTGTTATTGTCTCATTCCCCTTTGAAGTTGTTTTCATCGAAATGGAAGTTGTTCTTATTATTCGTGTCATTTGATTTCCCCACAAAACAGAGACAACTAACACAGCAAGATCGAACAAACCACACACAAGTTTCGTCGCTGGCCTAGCTCCACACCAACAAATTTATTCAGACGAAAACCATTTCTTGGAACTTATGATATGCTAGAGCTCAAAGGGTAATTTTGTCTGCAAATATGTCAATGGATTCCAACTACGTAGGAAAAGTAAATTACCATGTCCAATTAGGTATTTTGAATCTTTTTTCGGTAGTGTTAAATGAATACCTGGGTACAAAATATTCCTGCATCCAATTTATGTTTTCTTTGTACCAAATATGGGAATAAATATTTCTCACTATCCCATTCTTGGGTATCCAAAATATTATGCTGTACCAAACACTCCTTAAGGGGCTGTTTGGTACGCGATATTCTTCAAGATTCTGAGAAACTGAATTTTTCTAAATTTTTAATTTTTGGATATTATCGTAAACTGAATGTAAAAGTCATATTTTTGAAAATCGAGATTTTCGGATAAAAAAAATTTCTCCTTTACCAAACGCTCCGGGATAAGGAAAAAATATGTAAGGAATCAAATTCCCACTATGTAATTGTAGTCTAGAGTATTAGTGTCGCAATATTAATAAGAGTACTATATAGCCAAACACAAAAAAACAAATGTTAAGTAATCAAGTCAACTATGATTAGACAAATTTTTGTTTGCAGAAAAAGCTTAAAATAAAATGATCTTATGGAATTGTTGATTTTTAGCGATTATCCTAATCTAAATTTTAATTGTGACGGATTCAAAAAATTTGCAAGGCCTAAACCTATAATAGAAAATAAATCCACAAGTTTAAATAAATAAAATTTAATTTGTTTGTAGTATTTTTTGATTCGTGAAAGTGTATATCTATCTATGTTGGTTTCTAAAAGTGACAACTTAACAGCAATTGATGTTAGATACATAAAATGTAAATGCTGAAGTGGGACATAAGTATGTTAAAGTTATTTATTAACTACATTGCTTACATGGAATTCCTAAACAATGTGGTCATCTTATACACTAAAAATAATGATTTCTTTAAAAAAAAAAAAAAAAACTCATCTTACTTTATCACTAAGTTCAATCCGAAATGTGAACTATAAAAAAAAAAATACAAATTAATCTCATTTTTCCACAAAGAATATATTTAATTTGTGTAATTTTCGAAATTCTATAGTCAACGTGAGAGTATTCTTTAGATTTTTCAAAATAAGTAATATATAATCATCTTAGCCTTGAGAGTTTTTGATTTTTAGCTTTTTTTTCTTCATTACGGCCTATTTGGATGAGCATATAAGAAAATAACTTTTTATGCTTTGCTTATTTTATAAATGTTTTTTTTACTAAAATTAAAACTATTTAAATTTTAAAAAATATTTGTTTTTTAAAAAATATTTTGAAATATTAAATTTTTTAGCTTAAGAAAAGTAGACAAAAAAAAGTTAATCTAAACGGCACAAAAAAAGCTCTATAAAAAAAATGGCTTTTATGAAAATCTATTTGACCTGATTTTTACTTATACAAAGAAGTAAGGCTAAAAAAAAACGCTTATCAAACAAGACACGAAATTGTATATAACTAGAGAGGTAAATATGTTAGGTTACGCTTATATAAATTTTTTTGGGTCTATTGGCCTATATAAGTCCAAGTTATGAGTATGATCTGACTTATATTTAAAAAATAAAAATTTTAGACTAGTTCTATTAGTCAATTTAAGTCTATTAAATATTTAATAATTAAAAGAAAATATAATAATATTACTTTATTATCCAAAATTATTAAAATAAAAAATTTATTTAAAATAAATAATATTATATTAGCTGATTTATAGGCTTATGGGTTCGATAAGTACAAAAAAACATATGGCCTGCTTTTTAAATAGATTTTTTCAAAAGTTTAGACATTTTTTATTTCGGTATTTGTAATAAATTAAATTTGATTTAATATAAGTTAAGCCGGCATAGTCTATTTATATCCTGTTAATATGACCTCTAATTAAAATCATTATTCAATATTTATTTTGTTAAACATTAATAATCAAAAGAAAAAGTGATTGACAAACATGTAGGTGACTTGTGAAGCTGAAAGAAATAAGATATCGGTGTAGAAAAGTACGTGAGATGAGAAGCAAGAATAAAATAAAACAAGTCATAAAGCACAGTAATAGCCAATAGAGGTCAAAATTGGGCGAGGTTGAGGAAGCATATTCTCTCGATCACTAGACCACGGCCCGCCAGAGAGCAGAGCAAAACAACCACCTTCGTTGGACCGGCAGTTACGAAGAACGATCGAAGAGAAAAAGAAAGATTGAAAGAGTGAAAGAGGAAAGAAATGATGTTAGACGGAACCGAAGATGAAGAGAAGTTCCTCGCCGCCGGAATCGCTGGCCTTCAACAGAATTCCTTCTACATGCACCGTGCATTGGTAACTCCTCCCTTAAACCCTAACCTCTCTTACTTCTATTCCACGCACGATCACCCTAATTTCATATTCACCTTTTCAAAATTCTAATTGATTTCGATCCAATTTCAGGACTCGAACAATCTCAGGGATGCTTTGAAGTATTCGGCTCAGATGCTTTCCGAGCTCAGGACTTCCAAGCTTTCTCCTCATAAGTACTACGAACTCTGTGAGTTCATCTCTCAGATCCACCTTCTCCTTGTTTTCCTCTTTCGATCCTGAAACTGGCTCTGTCCTTGCAACCCTTGCTATTGTTAATTTCCATCTTTCTCTTTGGTGTTTATAGACATGCGCGCCTTTGATCAATTAAGGAAACTGGAGATGTTCTTCGAGGAAGAGGCTCGTCGCGGTTGCTCCATTATTGATCTTTATGAACTAGTCCAGCACGCCGGCAACATTTTGCCTCGATTGTAAGTGGCAGTTATGATGAATCATTGTTCCTTCTTATCTCATTCGTTGATTTTAAACCGTTCAAGATAGGAAGTAATTCCCGAATGTTCTATTATAAAAGATATATTTGCTGTCACAATGGTGAATATGAATTTTTTTGTTCTCATACCGGTGTATTTATGTATTTTGTTATTAACGTGGAGCAATGTGCAATAATGCTGTTACTGAATGCTGATTCCTACTAATGGCACAGCATTGGATTGATATTTCATCATGGCGCATGGTGAAAATCATTTAACTTGCTTAGAAATAAATCCTGTGTAACTTTTGTTACTGATGCCTTGACATATGTGTTCTGTGGTTTTGAAGCTCCCACCCTAATTTTTAATGAGAAGGGTTTAAAGTTTTGAAGTTGCAGTGGTTATGTGTTCATTCTATTGTATGTAATCTACTCCGTACTTATGAGCTGTTAATTTTATGATCATGATCAGGTATCTCCTCTGTACAGTAGGATCTGTATACATCAAATCCAAGGAAGCTCCTGCTAAGGATGTTCTGAAGGATCTTGTGGAGATGTGCCGTGGCATTCAGCACCCTGTTCGTGGACTCTTTCTCAGAAGTTACCTTTCTCAAGTTAGTAGGGATAAATTGCCGGACATTGGTTCTGAGTATGAAGGGTAAGCAAGCAAGATTTTTTGCCTTTCACTCCTTTCATTGGCAGGATCATTCCACTATAAGGTCTCTTAATTGAGCCAGATTTTAAAAGTTTCAACGAATGGAGTCAGTAGTACTGAACATTTGGAACCTAATTGCTGGCAGCCTTAGGTGTCCCCATTTCTTTTTGTTCTATCAGGACCACCAGCCTAGTCTGAATGCAATCCACAGTGCACCTTTGCAATGTTGATGCATGATGTAAACTATCGGAGTCATTAGAATATTGGGTCCTCCCTCTTTGTTTCCTTTATCTCTAATTCACTATGTGATTTCTGTATTTGTCTTTTTTATGGGCCACTGGAATTGATTTTAAAGCTGCACCAATTTTAGATTGAACCTGATATGTGAATGTCTCCTCTGAGATCTCTAGGGATGCAGACACTGTAGCAGATGCTGTAGAGTTTGTACTCCAAAATTTCACAGAAATGAACAAACTTTGGGTGCGGATGCAACATCAGGTTGGTAAAATTGTCTGCACATTGTTACAGCTCTCACATGTTTGGACATGCATGTGGTCACAATAGTTGCATGTCATGAGGGGAAAATATATCATGAGGGCATGATTTCTGGTCATGCAGGTATAGTAATGCATATGATTCATTCATACTCTTAGCTGACCCTGAGTTGAGGCTTGCTGTCGGGCTTTCTGGTCTGCAGGGGCCTGCCCGAGAGAAGGAGAAACGGGAAAAGGAAAGGAATGAGCTGCGCGATCTTGTAATACCTGATACCTGAAACTGGTTTTCTTTACTGCAACGGGATTGTATGCATGATCAAATGCTTATAGAAGGCTTCTCTTGCTTTTTCTTTCTTTTTATCATGATACATTATTAGGTTGGGAAAAATCTCCATGTCCTCAGTCAGATTGAGGGTGTTGACCTTGATATGTACAAAGATGTTGTGCTTCCCAGAGTACTGGAGCAGGTCTAATCTGTTATTTTGTTAGTTATGTTTCTAATTGTCAAAGATTTGTGTCACTTTGTAACCGGAAAAGTGATTCCTTTTCCTCGATTATCTTTGACAGGTTGTGAATTGCAAAGATGAGTTGGCCCAGTTCTACTTGATGGACTGCATAATTCAAGTGTTCCCAGATGAGTATCACTTGCAAACTCTTGATGTATTGTTGGGTGCTTGCCCTCAGCTTCAGGTCAGTGAAATTGTACTTTTTTGGTTTTACTTGTGGAGGATGCCTTGATGTGTATATGTTATTTCTTCTTCCAAAACATGCGAGATTTTTTTATCAAGAGGATTGCAAAGAAGCACCAATAAAATATGAATAAAATATTTATCAAACAATCTTAAAAAATAGAGGTAGTAAAGGAAACAGGTATATAATAATTTGCAGTTAGCACATACTTAGAGTTTTCAAACTATTGCACAAGTTTCTATCAGCTGTAATACCTGTAAAGTTGGAACTTGAGGAGGGGCTGCGTTTGGCATCTCCAAAGTTTTCCTAAATGCAAAAGATGGATGCTAGCCTATCCATATTTTGTTGCATTTATTTGCAGACAGTATTATAGTCAATGATGCATTTATTATATTCTATTTTTAAGGTTTATAATTTGCAGGTCCATGGCATAGAGATACTAATAATTTGTTTAAATAAGTTAGCATCTGCATTCTTTGAGTGCTAGTTGGCACCTCTTTCTTTGGGCAATAGAGTGACCTTGCCTGGGGAACCAATCTCCATTGACTACCATGGTTTTAATAGCTAATACAATTACTTTCCCCTCTGGATTAATTGATCAGCACATTCTTGAGTAGCTGTTGTATACTTTGCTCAGAACTATTAAAAATTGCTTCCAAAATATCCATGACAATTTTATGCTGCAAATCCAGTAGATATTGTCACTCAGTTGCTTTCTGTCTCTTTTTTTTCACTGCATTTTTCAGCCATCCGTTGATATCAAGACAGTGCTGTCCCAGTTAATGGAAAGGCTTTCAAATTATGCTGCTTCAAGTGCTGAGGTGTTGCCAGAGTTTTTGCAAGTGGAAGCATTTTCCAAATTAAGCAATGCCATTGGCAAGGTAATTTTTTTTTCCCAATAAATCTTGGATATCGTAGTCATGTAGTTCAAACATATGTAGTTGTATACTGCTTGCTGCCTAAAAGTCAAGAAGTTGTCTGAGAAGAACCTTAGGAGAGTCTCACCCCAAAAGCTAGCTCATAAGGTAGGAGAGTCCAAATTCCATTATAAACCCCACACCAAAACCTTAAGTTTCCGATGTGGGACTCGAAGTCTCATACCTTGCAATTGGATCGTAATATTCCACCACGCTCCATAGCCCCAGCACGGCGGCACCCACGAGGGCTGGCTTTGCGCTAGTCTTTTACTAGCCCTGGGCGAACACTGCAATGCCAGTGTCACTAGCCGCGTTGTTCAATTGCAACTAGGAGACACAGTGGAAGGTTCTGATACTAATTGATACGAATCTTGGGAGAGCCTTATCCCAAAAGCTAGCTCGTAAGGTAGGAGAGTCCAAAATTCATATAAACCCCACACCAGAAACTTAAGTTTATGATGGGGACTCCAAGTCCCATACCTTGCAATTGGATCATAACACTGTCAAAGTTTATCCACCCAATTTTGCAACCAACACATTTAACCAAAGACTGACCAGAGAGTAATTGATACTTTCTAGAAAGTAGAAATTAAGCTTGTTTATCTCCCTATGGGTGGTTCTTAAGTGATGAATGCTAAAGTTCTAATGTGATTTCACCAAAAGGAAACATTTTTTTTGAAGATATAATACAATATCACTTGTTCTGCTGTATATTTTGAGATCTATGTCTATGTGCATCTCTCTCTATGCATGTGGGTTATGTTCCATATTATGGGGAGTGAAATACTCTGGTTAATCTTGATTCTTCCCCTTTCTTTTTACACTCTGTTTATCTTTAATTGTTTTTTTTCACTACTCTTCACATTCAGCATTTGATTGTAAAGCATAATTTTTTGTCATTTTCATTTTTCGTTTGAATATCAAAATGGTCTTCTTTTTCATACTTCTGATTTAGATGTTCTTGAAGAGAAAACTGCACCTTTTTACACCCTTCTCATTTTTGTTTTCCTATGTTACCTTTTTATTGTTATGCCCATGGATTGTGAAATATGAGGTCTTCATTTGTTATGCAGGTGATAGAGGCACAGCCTGACATGCCCACTGTTGGAGTTGTAACTTTATATTCATCGCTTCTCACGTTTACTCTTCATGTCCACCCTGATCGACTTGATTATGCAGATCAAGTCTTGGTATGTTTCATTTCAAACTGCTTGTGCCCACTCATGTTAACTTTTTGATTCATACTGTTAATCTGATCTGAATGCAGCTATTGACATTATTATATTTCCTTAACTCATGGTAATACTTCCTTTGCTTTTAAAGAATGAAAGACACAATTTTGGTAGAATTTTATTTGCCAGAAAATAGTTATTGCATTTAACGCATGTACATATGATTGAATTTGTAGCAACAGTGCATCACTAATTCTTTTCATGTAAGAAGCAAACTTATTCCTGGATTTTCTGAAAGCCATGCCCTGACTGTATATACTTCATGCTAGGGAGCATGTGTGAAAAAACTCTCCGGAAAAGGGAAAATTGAGGACAAGAAGGCGACTAAGCAGATTGTTGCTCTATTAAGTGCTCCACTAGAGAAATATAATGATATTATGACTGCCTTGAGGCTTTCAAACTATCCTCGTGTAATGGAATACCTTGATATTCCAACTAATAAGGTCATGGCAACTGTTATTATTCAAAGCATTATGAAAAATGGAACCCACATTTCTACTTCAGACAAGGTATGTGTTATTTTACTTCCTGGTCTGCTTTTTGGTGTTAATTTCTTATTAACATTGCTTGGTTTATTTGTAGGTTGAAGCATTATTTGAACTGATAAAGGGGCTTATCAAGGATACTGATGGGATTGCTAATGATGAGGTCATTTAAGTACCACTTTTAGTCATATATTCATATAATGGCTATTTCTTACGATGCCTATTATTTTGACTTCTCCCATTACATGTTACCTTTTATAATAAAATGATCTGACATGTTCCAAACTTCCAATAAAGTAAGACAAGATAATACTTATTCTTGTGACCCTTTCTCTCCTTTTTTTTTATTTTATTTTTATTTTTTCTTTCCCCCTCTCCTCTTAGGTGGATGAAGATGATTTCAAAGAGGAGCAGAATTCTGTTGCCCGACTAATCCAGATGCTTTATAATGAAGATGCAGAAGAGACGTTTAAGGTGAATCGCTAATATCCACGCTTTATGATGATGATCGAATGAAGTTTGTGTTATACTTTTTTTTTCTGCTGGAACCTCCCTATTTCTAATTGCAGTTAATAGTTTCAGTTGACTCCACTTTTGACTTACTGTTACTTTTGTACTGATGCTGCACATAGATTTTACCCTAGCAAATATTTAAAAATAAATATTTGACAGAACTAAAATGGATTTGGTGTTAACTTATGTTTAATCACTTCAACATTTTTACGTGGATCATGACTGGTCATAGGCTCCTGTGAGTATGAGTGCTTATCTTTAATTTTAATGTTTCTAACTTCAATGTAATGATGTTTGATATGTTGCCAGTGACTGCAAACTACATTGTTTACCCCCTCCCTTATTCAGGGAGAGGGGGAGGAGTTGTGCTGTATTTTATGAGTTCAACTTTTACTTTAATTTGTGCCGTAATCATCATGCACTAAATTGCAGATCATAGATACTGTGAGGAAGCACATATTAACTGGAGGACCAAAACGTCTACCTTTCACTGTTCCACCTCTTGTTTTTTCTTCTTTAAAGGTTTGGCTGACCATTCTGATTAGTTGCCTACTTTTATTGTGTATTGTTTCTACCTTGTTTGTTGCTTGTTAGAGAATAACATAAACCATTAAAAGGACCCTCACCCAACACCGTAAGGTTTTAGGTTGAAGTGGTTATTTACATGGTATCAGAGCTTCAGTAACCATAAGGTCACGAGTTCAATCCTCACCGCCCCCCACTTGTGGAATTAAATAAGCATAAGGTAAACCAACAAAAAAAAAATGGGCCTATGCAATATTCACATTTTAAGCCCAAAGGGCTCTTGCGTGAGGGGGTGTGTTAAAGAATAATATAAACCATTAAAAAGACTCTCACCAAACACCTTAAGGTTTTGGGTTGAAGTGGTTCTTTACATTGCTAACATCATGATGAATTGATAATGCTGGCAGCAATAGAATAGGTTGGAGACCAAATCACTTTAGCATATTGGCTTAGTTTTGATATTGAGGTTGATTGAAATATTTCCTTACTTTACTGGATAATAATTGATTGTGATCATAGGTTCAGTAGCATGCTACTAAGGCTTCTGATTTCATGCTAGAATCTTGTATAGATAGTTGATTTGCCATCTATATGACAACTTCGATAAATGAGGCAACAACTGGTTTAGTAAGTTGCATGTTTTCATCATTAGATAAAAATTGAGTTTCTTTTTTCATTTCTGGCTGGCAGGAGTCATATTAGGAGTTCCACTGCTCATTCAGATGAAGTGGCACAATGAGCCACGATATCTAAATTAAGCCAAAATTCTATGACTATATAATCATTTAGTTCATGCTTTCTTGATACTGTTGTTCCCTGTGTCCGTGCTTTTCTTCATTCAAATTGAAAAATGCCTGCCTGCAATTCTGCTGTTTTTTTTTTATTTTCGTAAAACCAAATACAAGAATTTATGCACTCTATGTACTTTACTATCTACAGCTGGTCAGACAGTTGCAAGGTCAAGATGAAAATCCTTTTGGAGATGATGCATCAACAACACCAAAGAAAATTTTTCAGCTTTTAAATCAGGTAATGCTTTTTTGTAAAGGACTTAGTTTTTTTGATGGGGATTTGCGTCAGCCTAATTATGTACAACTAATAATTGAATATTTGACATTCAATCTTGTCTCTTTTCTGTTTTTGGTTTGTGTTAAATCAACGTATTCTTTGAAGATAATGTGCAGTTAGTTGGTTAATTTGTTTGATGATACTTTTGCCTTTAACTATCTCAGACCATCGAGACTCTGTCAGGTGTCCTGGCACCAGAATTAGGGTTGCAGTTGTGCTTGCAGTGCGCTGAGGTACTGCAATATATTTGGTTCTAACACATCAAAATGATATTTTGTAACTATATTTGCTGATTTTCTTTTTTCTTTTCTTCCATAAGGCTGCAAATGACTGTGATCTGGAACCAGTTGCATATGAATTTTTCACCCAAGCTTATATTCTATATGAAGAAGAAATCTCTGTAAGTCTTATCAGTCACACACACCCCAGCGCCCCACTAAAAAAAAAAAATCCCCTTTCTTATCATGGGACTGAGAGTAAGTTTGGAGGACAAATGTTCGCTGTCAAAATTTATTGGTTAGCTATGCTCAATTATGCGTTTGTGTTGTGATACTAGGATTCCAGAGCACAGATCACAGCTATCCATTTAATAATAGGAACTCTTCAAAGGATGCATGTCTTTGGTGTTGAGAACAGGGATACTTTAACGCACAAGGCCACAGGGGTGATTATTGAGTTCCATTATTTGCATAGTGCTTATGTATATTTTTCTGCTAGATCCTAATATGGTGCCTTTTCATTGGACAGTATTCAGCAAAGCTTTTAAAGAAGCCAGATCAATGCAGAGCTGTGTATGCATGCTCACATCTGTTTTGGATTGATGATCATGATAACATGAAAGATGGAGAGAGGTGTGTTTCTATTGATAGGAGATCTCATACTTTTGAGGAATGCGTTTCTTTGTGTTGTTATGCTCTTAAGGTTGTTTAGGGCTTTTCCCAGTTGCTGTTTAGTTGAACAGAAGTAGTTTAGGTGAATTTTATTTGTCTATGTTCCTAATAATCCTATGCAATACATATGTAATTGGAGGAGGAGAGTAAGAATGATTTTAACCAGCGCTGATATCCCTCAAGGGAGTGAACATATTTATTCACTGACTCTGCAGAACATGGTGATAAGTTGGAAATGCCGAGAAAAAAAGAAAGAAAGAGGGGATGTTGGATACGTGATACGTCTCGTAAAACTGGAAAAGGAATATGGGAATTTATTTCTGAATTTATCTTATTGTGATTCTTACTGATTTTATTGTTTTATTCATCATTATTTTGAACCAGAGTCCTATTATGTCTGAAGCGAGCTTTAAGAATTGCAAATGCCGCACAACAAATGGCAAATGCAGCACGAGGTAGCACTGGATCAGTAATGCTCTTCATTGAGATATTGAACAAGTAAAATTAGCATCCATAATCTTAAGTCAGCATTGTTTTTCTTTGCTTCTCAACAGTATAAAATGTAATAATGATGCCGTGTTTGTTTTTGCTAGGTATCTTTATTTCTTTGAGAAGGGTAACCCACAAGTCAACGTTGCTGCTATCCAGGGCCTAATTGAGTTAATTATGAATGAAATGCAAAGTGACACCACAACTGCAGATCCAGCAGCGGATGCTTTCTTAGCCAGTACTGTGCGATATATACAGTTCCAGAAACAAAAAGGCGGCACTGTAGGTGAGAAGTATGAACCCATCAAGGTTTGACATGCTGGATGACTGATACCCTTGGTCTTGTCAAGACATTGGAGCAATTTGTTCTTGGGCTGGTCCAGCAACTGTTTACGATTGTCTTTTGGATTTCAACTGAAGAACCACAAGTTTGTGTGTTCCTGATATATGCTGACAGCAAAAAATACTCGGTCACTGAGTTAGGACTCCGATTCACTATGTAACTAATGAGACTGAGACACTATTGAACTTTGCTGGAACTTTTTTTTCCCAACTTCCCATCAGTTAAGTAAATTTATTTGTAGTACAGTTGCTAGATTTAAATTCTTCAAGTTTTAGACTAAGGTTTACACGGAATTATGGATTTCTAGTGTCTATCTATAGGCAGACAATTACTGTCGTTTATTTTTATTTTTTTTAATAGAAATCAGGTACATATTGAGGAGTGTTTCTTTCTTTGCTTTGTTCGTATTAGGATGGTTTATTGTTGAAAGTACCCGTTGTTTTGGATAGGCGGGAATGGACTGTTTATTTGGGTGATTTGTTGATGTAACGTTACCTTATGATCTTGAAAATTCCCATATTTATCTTTTTATTAATAATTTCAAAGTTTAAATTCTGTAAATAAGTGTGGGGATCATTAAAGATGGTTATATATGTACTTTCAGGTATAAGACGATATAAGAAAATGAGGAATTCAGCTGAAGACGCATGATGAACACGTTGGGTAGAGAGGCAGTAAAATTGGGGTTTAGGAAGAGTACCGTAACTGAATAAGTTCATAAAAAAATGGGTCAATGGATTTTTGAAAGGGGTAAAACATGATTAGAAATTTAGTATTAGTATATTTTGTTTATTTTTTCTTCATATTTTTGGCGTTTGACTAGGGTAATCTCAAGCATTTTTTTGCCTCGTTTTGCTTTTGCTTCATATTTTTGTTTAGTAAGTTTCTAATAGAAATAAAGAAATTATTGTATACATGTATGTCATGTTTTGGGGGGGGGGGGGGGGGGGAAATCATCAACAAATCGAGTCTCATTTGTAATTGGATCAGTTCAAACTATAGAAGTAGAAATTCTTACTTCCTACCCTAGTTTAAATAAAAGTTTTTCTGCAATGCAAATAGGCACTCAGGGAGTGTGTTTGGTAGAGGAATTTTTTTTATGTTTCTGGAAATATGCTGGGAAAGTGAATTTTTCAAGAATGTTATCAAAGAATTGTTTGGTAAATCAAAATATTCTTAGGAATGTTAGTTTATATTTCTTGATTCTATGTTTGGTTTATTGTCAATGACTCTTGGGAATGTAGACTAATTTTACACAATTAATCTTTGATGAATTTTGAATTTTTTTTCTAATGTACCACAAAAGGGTCAAAATGCAACATTGGAGATCAAACCCAAAACTGAGGTGTCATGAAAGGGAAAAGAGGAACTCACTATTTTATGAAGCAAGAGTATTGTAACTGGAGCTTTAACAAAGAGACGGTATTTTAGTCATAAAAATATTAAAATAGGGTTATGTAAAAAAATTTCATCAAGTGAAAATCCAAAAATACCACTCATCTAGTGATATTATTTCATGGGATTTTTATTCATACTTTTAATTCCCAGAATCTCATTCTTTATATCAAATATGAATAACTAGAATTTTCAATGCGAGTTTTCTGGCAAGCAAAAATTTATCCCACTAACACACGACCCTGAACCAAACAAAAAAGCATTACTATACAATTACGGATTACCTTGTAATTAATTGGGTGGATGGAAAAATCATGAGGCTTGACTCAATCAGCAAACTGTCTCATGTATGAAACTTGACTTGCGAAGATTCGTCACCCATTAAAAACACCTTATACTTAAGATCTCGTCAACGCTCAAATATAGACGAGTACTTCAACAAAAAATGTAAAATAACTTAAAAAAATTAATAAATTAAGTAGACACACACACACACACACACACAAAAAAAAAAAACTTTATTGTTTGTAATTTTACATTTTTGGAAAATCTTGGGATTTGCTATAGAGGTAATATGAATATAACAAGGGCTTTACTTCTCTCATGTTGAAAAAGAGAAGTTATCTTATGTTGTGAGATAAATTAAATGAGGCCCATCAATTTTATTTTTTAAAAAAAAAGTGAGACATTTTTTTATGTGAGTGTAATATGAGAGATGAATCTTACGTAACATAAGAGTATAATTTCCCATGTAACAAATAGTGTAGAAATAATGCGTACCCGCCCCTGCATTCAACCAAAACGATACAAAATAATGCTAGGAAACAAATAAACTGCTCCAGACTTAACCGGTTTATCCACCAAATGACAACTATGAAACAACTATAGACCTGAGCACACAGCCAAGACTTCTATCGAAATACAAATAATATATATATTTATATCTTCAAGCAAACCAGGTCGTTATCCTAACTTGGGATATTCCAGTAATCCAGTCTATTAATACATAAATCAAATCGGAAGTTATGAGAAAAAGGTTGGAACCATGAAATGCAAATTTGACTATTAAAGTTGACAATGATTCAAAGAAAGCAAAGCATTAAACCAGCTTATGCTTCAAGATCTAGAGTATTTGTCTGGCGAACACCCAGATAGACAACTTCTTCAATAGCAAAGAAATGAAAAGGAAGGAGAGGGGAATACAGGTAGAACAAAGGGCAGTCAAATGTTTACACCTAGTGAATCACAATATTGAACAGGCTTTTTGTGCTTTACTCTTCTTTTTCTTCTGCTTGGGTGGTTGAAGGACAACTCTTATGGCTGCATCAAAGACTGCTTTCACGTTCTGAAATAAATGCCAGATATAAATTCAAACTACATAACGATTTAACCATTGTATATTAAAAAAATAAATAAATCAGAAATACATTTAGCTATGTACCTCCTGTGTTTTTGAACTGCATTCAATGTAAAAGGGTGCATTAATCAGCTTCCTAAGCTCTTCACCCTTTAAGTGGATGCACATATCAGAATCAATTTATTAAATAACTAAACGAGATTGCAGAGCACCAGAAGCAGTATTCACCTGAGCTGTGGTAATGGGCACGGCACCAGGATGGTCTATGCAGAACTGCTTATCATCCCGAAGGTCTATCTCATTACAAATTACAAAACAATAAGGAACTATCTCTTAATCGAGAAAAGCATCAATACAATAGGCATGGTTCAGGAAACTAACACAACCATTTGTACCCACAATAGAACAAAACAGGCCACGAATCTCAAAGGGAGATTATTTGAAAATATAAATACATATACAGAGACAGGGGCAGCCTATCTACAAATACAATGCATGAATAAAACTAACAAAGAACCAGAAATTTCAAAACATTGACCATAACCGCAGTATCAGATACATTGGAAAAACAATGGAGATGAAAAACTAAACAAAAAAAGAGAATAAAATGCGCCAGAAATCCACTCCCATCTAGCAAACAAAATGAACTCGTTTAACAGTTCATCACTCAGAAAATGGAAATTCCCAAAGATGTCGTATCTAAGGTCAACATTTATTGATCGTGAAATCCATGGAGTTAAGTTTATATATGATTTCATCATAACACTAACCGCTGATAATAACATAATA
The DNA here is from genome assembly GCF_033153095.1 of Gastrolobium bilobum. Classification (NCBI taxonomy): domain Eukaryota; kingdom Viridiplantae; phylum Streptophyta; class Magnoliopsida; order Fabales; family Fabaceae; genus Gastrolobium; species Gastrolobium bilobum. The sequence goes on along the minus strand of NW_026897840.1, from coordinate 167,457 downwards.
AATATGCTGGAAGGAAGCATCTAAAGAATGCATGATATCACGATATCAGTATCACATAAGGCAGCAATAAGCTTACCAAGCTTTGTGCCAACTAGAATTATGGGGACACCAGGTGCATAATGCTTCAACTCTGGAATCCACTGAAAACGAAATCAAATCAGCATATAAGCGATTTATGAGCATTTTTTTTATAAATTATTTTACTAACATATAACACAATCATTATATTGTTCATTACAGGTCATACAGAAACCTTGCATTATTTTCAAAGGAAATAAGCAGAAATACATCTAAAAGACAAGGAACACCACAGTAAAGTGGGATAAGAACCTTTTTGGAGACATTTTCATAACTGGCCTTGCTTATGAGAGAGAAAGCAAGTATGAAAACATCGGCACCACGGTAACTCAAAGGTCTTAATCTATTATAATCCTCTTGTCCTGCTCCACAAATAACAAAATAAATCCAGAAAGAACTTCCTACATTATAGAGTTTACAGAAATAGAAATATAAATATGCAATATTACCAGCAGTATCCCACAAACCCAGATTAACAATGCTTCCATTGACAACCACATTTGCGCTGAAATTGTCAAAAACAGTTGGCACGTAATCCTGTTTCCAAGCAAAGAGCAGCGTGAAAAAAAAATAAAAACAATTTGATGATTGCCACTCTTTTCCAGCAAATACACAAATACGACTCTCGCAGATTGTTAACCCAAGTGTACAATTCCAAAATCCAATGACTGCTCAGAGGATAAATTCAGAAACGAAATTTCATTATGTCCCTCATTTTCACCTTTAAATTAACACCCAATACATCTTCTCAAGTAATTTCCATAATTTACATATTTTTTTGCCTTATGAAGCATCTTCCATTGCTTTCCCAAATGGAGATGATATGCAACTGAACTTCATATTTGCGAAATTTAATCATCAACCCAATACCCCGAATCAAAATTTTGATTTCAAAAGGGAAATGTTGAAAAAACAGAAACATAAGAGAAATGAGGAAGAACTCACAGTGGGGAAGGTGTTGCTGGTGTAGGAAATTAGCAAGCATGTTTTGCCCACAGCTCCATCCCCAACAGTGACGCACTTAATGAACCTAGAAGCGCTCATCTTTTCAAGAGGGAAAAAAAAAAAACGAAAGCCTCAGATCTTCACCTGAGGGTCCAATCACACACCCTGTCCAACTTCTTCTCCTCCTCCTCCTCCACCTCCAGCTGCTTCCGCTTCAATTACACATCTGTGCGAAGCAAAACCGAAATCCATACAAAAGAAGAAGAAGCTCCCATGAATGAAAAAAAGAAAAGAAAAACCAAAACAAAAAAGTAAATGCCGAAACGAACGAACGAACTCGAACCCTAATTGCGAGAATGCAGAATGAGATTGTTAGGGAAAATGGGGAATTTCTGCGAGAAAAAGAAATAAAAATAGAAGAAAGGAGGAAACCCTAACCCTTTGGGAGGAGATGGCATTAAGCGTAACGTGATGAAGATGGAGAAGAGAGATAGAGAGAGAAAGACGAAACCTTTTAGCCCGCGAGATTTTGCCGTTGAAACGTTCATTCACCCAAAACAAAACAATCTTGCCAACAAATATTATTATTATTACCTTCGTCTTTTTTTTTTTTTAATTTTTTCCCCTTTTTTTGCCATTTTAGCTTGACGTGTTAATAGCCCAAAAATTCGGATCTGACTCACTTAATTCATGGTCACCAATGGTTTCCCATTTACTTTATTTTTTTTATGTTTTCTTTGTATCTTTATTACATGTTAAAATTCATTGCATTTTAACGGAAAATGGGGGAAAATGTCCAATGAAAGAATATTTTCTCATTTTAAAAAATATCAATAATTAATATTTTAAACATGACAAAGAAAATATAAATTTATTTCCAGGTGTTAAATAACATTTCTTTCAATATATGTATATTACATATACTAAGGAACTTCGAGAATTTAACCATACCAAAGTTAATAAAAAGAGTAGTTGATTTATTCAAAACTTCACTTTCATCACCATACTAATTCAAATTTCAAAACTTTTAATTGGATTAAAATAAAATCAAAATATTTCACTCAAATAATACAATAAGACACGCAGGGGGTCATGCGCATTCATATTATGCATGGAGATGTCGTGACTAGGGTTTAAATAGTGCAAGTTGTGCACCTATTCTATACGAAACTTGAATGCGCATACCTCATATGAGTCTTGCAATGCATGCCACGTGATAGACGTTCATTCGTCCATGTGTAAGTTGTGCACACCCTATACGCGACTTGAACGACCCCTGTATATTTCACTGCATTATTTTGATAAAGTCTTTTGATTTTGCATTAATCAGATAAAAAAATATCAAAATTTGTATCAAATAGGTCTAAATGCCATTTTAGAAAAATAAGGACATTAATTATATTTCTTTTTCAACAACGTCAATATATCTATTCTTTGGTAGAACATACCCAGCATGTTATGAAACTCGCATAATATATAAAATTAGAGTAAACATCCTTGATCCTTCTCTTGAATAGGAAATGTCAACCAACACAATTTATATTCACCATTGTAATTGATAATTGACATGAAACTGTATTTTTAATTTTTCATGTTTCCTTTGTTAGGCCTTCATATACAACAGTAAGGGCTTGTTTGGTGTAATGTATTAGACCTGATAGTATAAGCTTATACTATACGTTATGATATTTTTTGTTGTTTGGTGCGACCATCGTATTATATAAACTTATAAAACAGAATCCCTTAATACATAAAGATGATGTATAATTTCATCAGGTTTAGGGAGTGGGATTAGACCTGATAAGGGATCAATGTATGAGGTCAATCCCCTCCCAAATTCCTCTTTACCATTGTATCCCTATCTCTCTCTCTCTTCACACTCATCCATCTTAAGTTCCCTCGCCAACCCAACCCCTAAATCCTCCACCACCATCGTTCCTCCACCACCGAACATTTCATTTCTCGATTTGCCGCCGCTAGGCCTCGAAAGGGTGATGGTATCCTCGTTGAAGCTCTCAAACGCCAAGGCGTCATTAATGTCTTCGCCTACCCTGGCGGCGCTGTAAGAACTCGCATTGTTAATTAAGGAAGTTAATTAATTAATTATGTGAAATTAAAAAACAATTTCATAATTGACCCTAATAATTATTATGAGGCTCTAATAATTATAGTAAGTGAGTAATAATGCTGAAAGTCGCTTTTCTGACGAAAAGTGCAGATACTGGTTCGACTAGTCGATATAAATGCGTACTGATAAAGTATCCCGAAAAATTATAATAAGTGCATGAATATTCCTAGAATAACAAATAGGACTTGTAAAAACAAGTTTCAAGTTAAAATAATGAGAACTAGTGCCAGAACTGATACTGGCTATGGAAAAGCGCGTACCGAAAAGGTACTGCGAAAAATATAATAAAAATATGATAAATCTTGTAAAATTGAGTAGGTTCAGAATCCTGAGTTTGAGATTAAAATGCTAAGCGTAGCTATTTATGATAATACTGTGTGTTAATGACTTAACCGCCTATATATAGTGCTTGGCACTAAACCCTAGGCTGATTCTTCAGCCACTCTACGTGAGAGTTTGGAGCCAGCTGCTGCCACCTTCATTTCTTGACCTCTTTGGCTTGAAAATCTCCCAAGTTTGCACCTTTCTTCTCATTTCTCTTCATCTTCAAGCCTTTATACACTTGAGAATTAGCATTGTGAGGAGTTGTGGGTGTACATTCAGAACTTCCAACCACTGTTGGTTGGGGAGTGAACTGAGTTTCCTTGTTTTGAGTTGTTGGAGCCTTGTTCTTAGTTGTAGAAGCTCCAAGTATCTTCTTTTGTTAAGAAAGAACTCATCTTTGTTGGTCCATTTTCGTTCTCTCCAAAGTCAGTACCTTGGAGCTGACATGTGAGCTCCAAGAGCATCATTGGTTGGCTATTTGGACCTTTGGTAAGTGTTACAACCTCTGGTCTTGAGTTTAATTGGTTAAAAGAGATGTCTTGGCATGTTTAATAAGTTAAACAAGTATGTAATCTGAGTCTAAACCTAAATGTGCCTAAAAATAGAGTCTTGAACGTTTTGAATTGGTAAAAGTTGGACCTTTGTTGGATATCTTCGCGAAATGCAGAAGCTGCATTTTGTCGTGAAATATTCGGATATGGATATCCGGATATGATATCCGGATATTGATATCCGGATATGGGGTCTTTTGATATCCGGATATGATATCGGGATATGCGTATCCGGATATTGATATCCGGATATGTTCCTGACAGATATCCGGATATTCTGGGTTTTCGAGGAACAGTGGCTTACTGTTCATCCAGAACTGATGTTTGGGGTTTGTGGACCCTAATTTGAGGAAGTTGAACTTCTATAATAATTGGACTAAGTCATAATCAAGTGATTAAGGGCTTGTGGCTTTGTGAGAATCCTAAAGAAGTAAAACGTAAAGGAAAGGCGTTGTCTTTATGTTGTATGCTTGTAGAGTATGGATATTGATATATTGTTGATCCGAAACAGATTATGAATCTGCTGTGTTTTGGGCTTTGAGCTTGTGTGGACTCTGGGTTTGGATAGCTAGCTTACAAGGTAAGCTTTCGTGTCCTCGGTTTAGCCATGTTGTTGTTCCACCATACCCCATGGGAGAATGGTTTATATGCATGTTGTGTTACATGCTTTGGATATCTTGAAATGCTTTTGAGCTGGTATGTGCAATGACTTATAATATGTATGTCTTGTTTCCACTTAGTCGGTAAGCCTGGGTATGTAGCGTCATACAAGATGGTGAGCCCGTGGGTGGGTGCAAGTAGCGTCTTGCATATTGTGTGGGTAATAGACGTATTCCTGCATTTCTCTGATCAGTAGAATATAATTGACACACGACATGATTATCTGTTGCATTGCACTATTTTGGAAATTATATTGTTAAACTACTTTTGAACTTATATTGCACATGTAAGTGAGCTTGGGGTGGAAGATCCTTGAGGACCCCTTGTCTTACTGAGATTTCTTATTTAGAGATCTCACCCCACGTTTGGGGACGCTTATTTCAAGTTCAGGTAACTCGGGGGTTGAGACCTCGGGCGGTAAGAGGCCGGAGCTGAGTTAGATTATGCTGTTATCATGTTATTATGTTGTATGCTGGCATGTTGTGGACTTGGTTGCTATTTATGTTTTCTGTCATTTATGGTTATTGAGTTGAAACTGCTGTTGGGCTTGTGCCTTATTTGGTGAGCATGGGGTTTGTCTATGCCACTTTGATTTCCGTCTTGTTAAAGCTTATCTGTGTTGTATAAACTATCAGGTTGTTCGGTCTACGTGTTGTAGTTCCGTGACTAGAGACATATTTATGATATTAATTAATGAGGTATTTCAGTTAGCTGTCTATTTGCAATTTACATACAAGCGATGTTTTGGAAACGAATTAAGTAATTCAACTTGGTAAGGATAATGACGTCATAATTGAAAAGAAAAAGAATATTCCACACTTTTAATTAAGCGTAGCTTAATACGATGACATGGCATGTTAACAAACCGAGTTAACACGGGGTGTTACAGGCTCCTCCATGGAGGTCCACCAGGCCCTTACGCGCTCCGCCCCTATCCACGAGCAAGGCGGGGTTTTCGCCGCCAAGGGTTACGCCCGATCCTCTGGGCTCCCCAGCGCTTGCATTGCGACCTCCGGCCCCAGTGCGACTAACTTGGTTAGTGGGCTCATTGATGCGATGCTTGATAGTGTGCCACTTGTTGAAATCACCGGCCAAGTACCACGAAGAATGATCATGTGATCACTGGAAAGCTCAGGGCTTTTGCTAGTCGAGCTAAGATTGTTCACATAGACATTGATTCGGCTGAGGTTGGAAAAAACAAGCAGTCACATATGTCTGTTTGTTCGGATTTGAAGTTGGTCGTGAAAGGAATTAATAGCATATTGGAGCGCAAAGGAATCAAGGGTAAATTTGATTTTAGAGCTTGGAGAGATGAGCTGAATAAGCAGAAAGTTAAATTCCCATTGATATGCCATGCAAGTTCTCGATGAGCTGACGAATGGAAATGCTATCATAAGTACTGGAGTTGGATAACACCAGATTTGTAGTAGAATATCCCAATTTATATATATTCAGTTGTTGATAGTGGAGCCATCCTTGCAATAACAAGTTGTCCCTCAGAACACTATCCATATCTGGTTGAATTATTGGGCAAAAAAAATGTTCAAGCTTTCCTGGCTTCTTCAATCAAAATTGTAGCAAATTTGATATCTCCTTGAAATTAAAAATGTGTGGAACAAGAGAATGTGGAAGCACAAAAAGATGATCTTCCTATAAATATGGGAGGGTAGTGAAACATTTCATTTCCATTTTATATTATGATCCTGACAAGTAAGTGTAAGTTGTTTGAGCTCCAATCGTTAGTTCAACAGCTTTTGATGCTACATATATTAGAAAAACAAATCAGACACTCAAATTAGTTGACAAACACAGAATGATGACATGAAATTAATGAGTATCAAGCATATCAATAAGAAATCCTTTGATAAGTACTGGTTCCAAAACTTTCTCTGTGCTTTCAAGTCCGTGGCTAAAATATTAAAGAGAGAATTTTATTATTAGTGTTTTCTCCAACTTAGAGGAAGCATATTGCCAAAAAAAAAATAGCAAAAGAAAAAGCAAAGTGTGAGAACAAGTAAATCATTACTATTTTGCTAATCGATAAATTTTTTTGTCATTTACTCAGGTGTAAATATCTCATATCAGTGTAAATCAAATTTTATAAATTCAGAAAAACTTATTTCTCATATTTCAATGTGGTATCAAAGCAGGTTCATTTTTACCTTTGGTTTCTAAAGGCTGAAACCAGTACAAACACCATCCGACCACTACCCAACCTAGAAATCCTATCTACAAACCTCCAATTGAGAAGAAGTGACCATTCAACTCAAAAAGATCCGAAGAGCCGACCGTCGTCGGAACCATCACTATATGCTGTCTCATGAGCCTCCACGCGATGCCACACGCATGGCCTGTCTCCGGTGTGTGTGTCCTACGTGCTGTCACTCCGATAGTTTTTTAACTTGTGACATGCCCAGATCATATCATCGGCTCCTCCTCTACTATTCCAGCGGTCAGACCTGCAAACTAGCAACTTGATTTTTTTGTTCCACTGTCAAACCTTCCTTATTTGGTCGTAGCTTCCATGTCTACCCCTAATACTTAGTCTTATGGGGATAGCTTAGCCATGCAGATCACTAGTCACTGATTGAACGATAAGAATTTCCTGCAATGGTTTCAGTATGTTACATTGGTCATCCGGACAAAGGGTAAGATGAGTTATCTCAACAAGAAGATTAAAAAACTTGTTGAGGTTGCTCCTGGTGATGAAAATTGGCAGATTAATAACTCCTTGGTAATGGCGTAGCTGAATAGCGTTGCATGGGGGCTATTGCACATCTATCTTTTGCTTTGCTGGTTCTTTAAAAAGAAAAGATAATGTTATAATAAAAGGGAAAAAAAAAGCCCGTTTTCACGTATAGAGGTGTGAATTTTGTAAGTATCTGGTTTGGTTGGGAGAATGCAATTGGTGGATGTAATTATTTTTAAAATTATTTTTTTCCGTTAACCATCCATGTATTATATAAGTTTTGTTGTGATAAATAGTATGTTACTCTTTTATAAATTTCACTAGTTAACTTTTTGCTAATAATTGTTAAGGGTCTCTATTTTATATGGTGGCGGTTTATCCTATCATTAAAATGGGAAGAGTGATTTTTTTTTATTTTTTTTTTGGTCCCCATTCAACCTTCTCCGGACACCATGCCCTCGGGGTACGGCCCGTTTGGGCTAGCCCCTCATTGTAACAGTGGGTGCACTAAGCTTCGCAACCGGAGAAAGAACGAGACTAATCCTCCAACAGAAGATTTTTGGCTTATCCTCTGGCCCCCAAAGATTTTCCAAGAAACTGCTTGAGGCAGGATTTGATCCCTGCACCAAGCAATCTCTTTGGAGCTCAGCTGCCAACTGAGCTACCCTTGGAGGTTTGGGAGAGTGATTTTATAAGAAAACAACATTTAACTTTTATATTAATGAATTTGGAAAAAAATAGATCTGCTTTTGCTTCAGAAATATTTTTTGCCATTTTTTTTTTTTTTGGTACATTGCCAGGAGGTATCCTCATTCAACCTTCTCCGGGCACCATGCCATCGGGGTACGGCCCGTTTGGGCTAGCCCCTCATTGTAACAGTGGGTGCACTAAGCTTCGCAACCGGAGAAAAGACGAGACTAATCCCCCAACCGAATATTTTTTGGCTTATCCTCTGGCCCCCAAAGATTTTCCAAGAAACTGCTTGAGGCAGAGTTTGATCATGAATGCTGATCTGACTCACTTAATTCATGCTCATGAATGGTTTCCCATTTATTTTCTTATGTTTTCTTTTTATCTTTATTACATGTTAAAATTCATTGCATTTTAGCAGAAAATGCGGGAAAATGTCCAATGAAAGAATATTTTCTTACTTTAAAAAATATCAGTAATTAATATTTTAAACATGACAAAAAAAATTAAATTTATTTCCGGGTGTTAAATAACATTTCTTTCAATATTTGTATATTATATATACTACTTATGTCCGATAAAGGAACTCCGAGAATTGATCCGTACCAAAGTTGACAAAAAAAGAAGTTGATTTATACTATTGTTTTAAAAATTTATGTAAAACAAACATACAAATATAAATTAAAAAAACATAAAATTAATTCAAGTAAAATATAGAAAATAGGGGAAGAAAATATATGTTTAAAAAATATTTCAAATTATAAAAAATAGTATAATTTAATAATATGTTATTTATATATTTATCTGAGTTTAAACATTATTGTTATTCATCCATTATTTCCATTACAAGGGCATCCAAATTTGTCTCTTTATGTTTTTATTTCAACTGGTCTAATCTGCTTCGAATATTGTCGAATAGGGTGACTTTCCTAACACTATTTTCTTCATTTCCAGGACTTGAATAAAAAAATCTAATTAAAGGGAAATAAATTGTTTGCCATTTGAACAAATAATTATTGGTATAACATCAGAATTTATCCAAGACTTCACTTTTCATAAAAATTTAAAGGGACATTTTCACCATACTAATTCAAATTTCAAAACTTTTTACTAGATTAAAACAAAATCAAAATATTTCATCAAAATAATAAAGTGAGACACATAGAGGGTCATGCGCATTCATGTTGTGTGTGGGAGATGAGCATGACTAGGGTTTAAATAGTGCAAATTATGTACCCATCATATGCGAAATTTGAATGCACAAACTCCATATGCATCTCGCAGTGCATGCCACGTGACAGACGCTCATTCGGCCATGCGCAAGTTGTGCACACACCATGTGCGACTTGAACGACCATAGCAAATTTTAATGCATTATTTTGATAAAAACTTTTGATTTGGATTTAATGGATAAAAAGTATCAAAATTTGTATTAAAAAAAATAAGGACATTAATTATTATTATTTTTCAACGTCAATATATATAATTTTTGGTAGAACGTACCGAGCATGTTATGAAACTCGCATGAGATATAAAATTAGAGCAATCATCATTGATTAATCAAGGATGTCTGTTAAATAGGAAATATCAACCAACACAATTTATATTTACCATTGTAATTGATAATTGACATGAAACTCTCTATTTCCAATTTTTCATGCTTCCTCTGTTAGCCTTCGAATACAACAGTAAGTACACTGTTCGGCTTGAAACTTAATCTACAAACAAGAAGTCAAGGACCTGAATCATGTCACCTGTGATACAGAAAATCCCCACTATTTTCTAAATTCTGTTAAGTAACCAAGTCAGATTCTCAAGTCAGTCATTATTCATTACCCTCCCATCAAATATAGCAAGTGTGACTGAAGCATACACTACAAATTTTATTTTCCTAAACAAAAAAAGAAAAGCAGAGAAAACTTGTCAAGCATACACAATAAAAGCACCAAAGTTTAATTACAACTGAGTATTGTGGAATCATTAGATATACTCAAAACATTATAAATGTTTGCTCGTCTAGTTCAGAATGCTTGTAAACCATGCACTACCCCATGCAAATGTTCTCAACTTGGAAGCAAACAAAACCTGATTTTAACCATGCACATTATCCTTTACTTCTAAGTATTATTCGGTTTATTTCATTACATTAAATATTCGGTTTATTCCATTACATTCTCTCAATGAAAACGATTAATAAATAGCTCACGTGTAAACTTCACACTGGACATGCAGCTGTAACAGTTGGCTTCTGTTTGAACAAAACCAGAACGAACTACTTTTATTTTATTATATTATGATTAGAGGAATCTTCTTATTCTTCATCCCACCAAATTCTCTTAATTATTACTTCTGAACAAGAGATTTATTTTGCACCCCATGCTTGTTGACACTGCAATGTCAGCGTCACCATCAGCGCCACTTGATTGTAGCAGGAAGACATAATGACGGCTCAAGACCGCCTCATGAAAACCTTATATTCCCTGAAAAGGTTCTACCATGTGGAAACGCTCTTTAATAGAACTTTAACAGGTCGTGACCAAGAAACTACCGATTTCGCTTGGTGGACAAGGAATGCCCGACTTATTAATTTATTTGATAAACTACTAGGGACCCATGTAGCCCATGCTGGATTAATAGTATTCTGGGCTGGGACAATAAACCTATTTGAAATGGCTCGTTTCGTACCCGAGAAGCCCATGTATGAACAGGGCTTAATTTTACTTTTCTGATATCAATTGATACGAACATTACCCCAAAAGCTAGCCCATAAGGTAAATAAGCCCAAAGTCCAAAGTTCATATAAACTCCATACCAGAAGCTTATGTTTCTACTTACAGGGGTGCGAAGCTTTTTATTTAGATAACGTTGAAAAAATAATCTCGTCTACTTATCCAAATAGTCGTAGTATAAAACAGATTAATTTTTCGTCTTCGAATATAAATAAAAAAAATACATCATTTAATATAGTGGAATAAAAGCTTTATATTCCTAATTCATCTCATTAACTAATAGTATCGTGCAATTCATTTGACAAATACTAAAAAATCCGACACCAGAACAATTAAGTCCAGCCACAATAGTAAGTCCGGCCAACACCAAGCAAGAACAATGATCGAGTAAACCAAAACTAAAAAGTAAAAAGATTTGGATAAAGCTGCAATAGAAACACCGAGCCCAAAGATCAGGATTTACAGAATGCACGAAGCGTATCGTCTAGGGCCTTTCTGTCATAATCCCCTGTGAAAACGCAATTGCCTAGAGGGCCCTTTAGAAGGATAAGCCTTAGCAACCCATCAGCGACCTTCTTATCAACCTGATATTCCAAAATAAATAAACTGTTAGTCATATTAAAACAAGGGTGTTATTAATCTCATGTTTTGTTAAGGAAAATGTTAAGTGTTATCTTCTTTAACATAAGAAAATGTTTTCCCTTGAAACAAATTGAACATTAAAAGAGTATTGAAGCATCAACCCTTACCGCCATAACAGATTTAAACATGTCCACAGTCATGGTTTCAGCAGGCGCAACAGGTAACTTAGCCAGCTTTAAAATGTCTCCAACTCGCTTCACAATTGAATCATCAATCCAACCAAGGCGATATGACATATCAACAGCCATTACCTGTGTACGTCCGTATACAGATTCCCTCAATATAGATCCAGTATTAAAAGAAAGACACTCACAAGGGAAAAAGTGGACAAGATAAATATACAAGTGTAGGTATAATTCATGGTCGTAATCAAAGAAATATATACCATGCCAGCTGCAACAGCCTCTCCATGAAGCCACTGCCCATAGCCAACCCCAGTTTCTATTGCCTAAAATAAGTGCCACGGGAAAGAGTTAAAATCACAGATTACTAATAGAGAAAATGCAGAAACATTTTTTTCAATAGTTTGATGACACAACTCGCAAAGCAAACAGACACACATTCTTAGATTTTTAACAATTATATTTTAAAAGCTACAATATGTAAATAATCTGGGAAATTATATGGGCTGAAGATTTCGTGATGTCATTAGAATAACACACAGCAATATAGCATGAAAGGGGCATGGATGATTAATCAATCTAACATATGATGCTACCTTTCACTGCAAAAAAAAGCCACAAAAAAATGAAATGCATGTTTTTCTTAACACTATTGGTGTTCTATCCTCCGTAGAAACTTAAATTCTGTATTTGAAATAATTGGACCTATTGATTTGGAACATGCTAAGATAAGCTTGCACCAAAGTTATCAAATGCGGATGTCGCGGCCAACCACGAAAAACGCTATAGCGTTATAGCGGGTTGCGGTTGCAAAAATAGCGGAATAGATATATGACAGAAATAATGACAAAAAGAAACATTTTTTAAAGGCAGAAATAGCATAAGTGACAGAGAGAGACGCAGATAGACTAAAAAACCCTTAAAAAAATTGTGTTACACATTTAAATTTAGGACAAAATTGCCATTTTGCCTTATGACAGCAACATGGCTGCAATTTGCGATCGCAATGACTGCTGTTGCGTTCCAATGCGGTGCGGAGCGGTGAGACACCACAACGCCCATACAGCGCGGCTCGCGGTGCTATTGCGGCGTAATTAACTAGTATTTGCACACCATCTTAGCTAATAAATTTTTCTCAAACAATCATGTCTCCATTTACTTAAATTCTTTTTTCATTATATTTAAAATTTTATACTTGTTCATGAGTACATAAACCTAACGAAGATCTTCACAGTGCAGATTTGGTATTTTTGCAAACTAAAGTAATTAAATAACCAGTGAAAGACAATCACTCACATGACCAAATGTATGACCCAAGTTCAATGTTGCCCTCAGTCCACTTTCCTTCTCATCCAAGGACACAACCTCAGCCTTGTTTTCACAAGATCGCTTTATAGCATATGCCAGTGCACTTGGATCTCTGTAGTGGATGACATTAAATTGTAAAAACTAGAAGAGTAGAAGAGCATTATGAAAGCAATTGCACAATATTCTGATAAAAATGAATAGACCAACAAGAAAGTATGTGGCATTAATAAGCTATGATGCACACATACTCCAAAATGGTGGCGCAACCATGTCCCATACAGATACTCGTATAATACACCTGCATTTGGTGTATCATTTTATTTTTTTTTGGGAATCTGTCGCCCTCAAAGTACTTGCCAACTTCAAAATTATTACATGGGGACTTGAGACAGGGAGAACACATGGAACATGAGTTGAGATAGGATAATCACATGTAGATAAAATTGACTTTAATTTAAATATATAAATACACATATTTTATTTCATGTATACAAACTTACCAGTATCTTAAGTTTTTAAAAAACTATTATATATGCATATTGTATGATCTTCATATCTATATTCACGCAACTAGCTAATAAGTAATGAGAAGTCATCAAGCTCAATGTTGAGATATTTTTTCCAGCCAAAAGTACATAATTTAACATACATTTCCCAGAACATTTGCTTCTGTGACCCATGGGATGTTTCACACTTTCACCCATTATTACAAGCTTAATTATGAAAACGGAATAGGCAAATAGCAGGAATGCAAGCTTGAAACAGTATCATACTTGATTAAAATTTTACCTTGCCACTAATGTCTGCATATTTTTCTCTTGCCACTCAAAAAATTCTGCATCCCTGATGAGCCCATACTTTATAACCTCTGCAAGCCCTGATGCCAGTTCCCTGTCTGGCAATGTATTCAATGTGTCTGTGTCTATAAGCACACACTGGGGTTGGTAAAAAGCACCAATTAAGTTCTTTCCAAGGTCGTGGTTTATCCCAGTTTTGCCACCAACTGAAGAATCAACCTAGGAACATAATACAAGATCCAATGAATGGAAAAAGGACAATGTCAGTAGCAGCAGAGACTAGAACCATAAACATTACATGGAGCAGCAACAGATCTGATTGACATTTATCATGAAAAGAAATTTAGAATAGAGCAGCGAAAGACCTGTGCCATAACAGTGGTAGGAATCTGAATAAAATTAACACCACGTAGGAAGATAGCAGCAGCCAAGCCACACATGTCGCCGATCACACCACCTCCAAGAGCAACAAATGTACACCGCCGGTCCAATCGTGACTTGATGGCCTTGTCAAAGATTTTCTTTAGAGTATCCTATCAGTTGAACATACAACCATTTTTTATGCAATCGTCAAGAGTGTCAAAACACATGACAGTCAATTCAAACACGAAAGACCTACCATGTCCTTGTACTGCTCACCGTCTGGTAAAATTACACTCTCGACAGAAACATTTGGGTTTCCCCTTGTCAAAGCATCAACAACTATGTCTAGATACAGTGGTGCAACCGTTTTATTAGTGACAACAAGGACTCTCTTTCCATGGACATGCCTATCACATAATGATCAACTAGTAAGAACAGAGCATTTTAGAATAATACAAACATGAAATAAAATCCTGCCTCGCTAGATAGTTGAGTTCTCATCTATTTTTGGAAATAAATAGGACACTTATCTATTTTTGGAAATAAATAGGACACTACACGTACACGCACAAAATAGTCAAGCTTATTAGCTTATAAACTGATTGATCAGATGGTTGTTTTTGTTTTCTCCCAAATTGTGGTCCATTGTTATAACTTGGAAGTTGAAAATATCAACTATCATTCAGGTTATAAGTAAATGAAAAAATGATAATAACTACAGAGTCTGGAAGTATACGAGACAAAAAAAAAAAAATTGAACTTAAAATTCAATTGATCAACAATTGTTACCTCTGAAGAAACTCGGGTTTATGAAGCAACCCGGATCCGATATAAATGGGATAGCTACGATTGCCCAAATCGACATCGACAATGGCGGGAAGCCCAGTTTCGATTTTTGCTGCAAAGGGATCCATAACTTGAGACGAAGTAGCGCGTATGGTTGATCTCCGTGCTGAACACGCGCTAGAAACAGAAGCCCGCTTCGAGTTCAAGTGAAAATGGTTCTTAGGAGAGGAAAATAAAGAGTGGGTATGCAACAATTTAGGTTTTTGAAGAGAAGAGGGGTAATTGGGTTTTCGGTTTACTTGTTTGGTGGAGAGAGAAAGAGAGAAATGGGTGGGCGTGGAAGCCATTGGAGAATTCAGGAATGAGATGAGAGAAACGGAAGACGATGTGAGGTTATGGTTTGGTGGTTGGTGAGTGAATAAGGTAACAATAACAAAAACATGGTGTGCTTTCAAAAGAAGACGATGACTGAGAGGTGGGGTTAGGTGAGGACCTGAAATGGTGCTGTTGGTCGCTAAATTATGAGTAAGAGTGACCAATTTGTCACTGTTCATTATAGCGCACGGTAAAAATTTTCAAACTACCATGTAGGCTAATTCGCTAAACAGTATAGCGAATTAGGCTTGATGATGTGTCACCTACTCACTAGTCCACATATTTCGCTACACAGTGTAGCGAAATACATGGTCAAAAGGTCAGTCTGGTCAGTTCCTTTTGGACACGTGTCACATCTCTGTTGGACACATAATTCGCTACACAGGGTTGCGAATTATGCATCAGAAGCGTCAGTTCATGTCAACTCAAAGTCAGGCCACGTGTCACTTCCCCACATAATTCGCTGTACTACATAGCGAATTATGGGGCTATTTTTGGTATGACTCGTAGCGAAATATGTAATATCTGCCAAGTGTCATCTCCCCCCTAATTCGCTAGGGGTATAGCGAATTATGATGATTAATTTGCTACCCCTAGCGAATTATAAGCTATAAATTAGTCCATTTTGTGTGTGAACCACCCCTACGAAATTTTTCCTTTTATGTTAAGGTTTACTATTTTTGTGTTGTTGTTGAATCTTAGTTTTTTTTTCTATTTTTGTAGGATGAGTGAGGGTAGGAATGATTTAATAGCAACTGTATATCATAATGGAAGAAAATACTTTGGTCCAAACGGGCAAGTGTTTGAAGGTGATGCAAAAATGTTTCGCATGAACCCAAGATGCAATCTTCACGAGCTGAAGAAGTTAATATACAAGAAGTTAAGATTACAATGTGGTCAAACTCTTGCTCGGTTGACCGCTAGATGTGCCTCGGGTAACCCCGTGCAATGAGTTGGTGTGGAAATTGTCGACGATGAAGATGTAACGTTAGTCGTAGATGCAAGCACTTCTGAACACGGCGAGTCAAGATTTATTGAATTGTATGCAGAAGTCAACTACGGTGGACAATCCAGCAGTCAACTGAGCAATCCATGCACTGACATCATCGACATAAACATGGTGCCCGTGGTTAATCTGGAAGTTGAGCTCGCGTCCCCAACGCTTGCACCACCAACTCAAGAAATTTTTTATGAAGCGGTTCCAGCCAACGACATGTACGATCCATCTTGGCGTACAGATAGTTTCGAGGAAGAGCGTGATGAAGGTCTTGTTCCAGATAGCGAGTCATCGGATACGGATGTCGATGGTGACTTTGATTGTTGTCCGTCTACTGCAGTTGAACAACCAATTCCATCGCCAGGCATTGTCGGAATGCAAGATCCTCCTGTTGCAGGTACGTAAGGATTAATGCTTTATAATAAAATATCTAATATCAAATATAACGACATTAATATATTGGGGTTTTGGATATGTTATTATGCAGGAAATGATAATGTACCGTTTTGGTCTAGAGTTAGCCATTTCACGAATGTTAATTGGGAATATCCAGATCAAGAATTGGATGATATGAATGGAGCACAAATACCTAACTGGCAGATCGACAACGAGCTATATAAGGACCAACTGTTTGACACTAAGCAAGATGTACAGATGGCAATTAAACAATATTGTATGGCAAATCATCGCACATCCTCCAGGGTAATGGTGACCTCGCCCATCCTCATATGAAATGTCCGTGTCTCTGGGCGCCATCGCTCGACAAGCGCAGACACAAGCGAATGGTCTATCTGAAATCATAAAAAATATGTGGTCAATCAGCAATAAATATATTATTATCACAATGCCATATGCCAAAGTCAGGATATAGTGATACAATAAAAAATTACTAACCTCATGGTTGCGTAGGCGCGCAATATGGTAGAAGCCAGCCTGCCTCAGCCATGGCTCAATCTCTTCAGGAATGGCACGGTGATCATGTGTCGCAACATGTCGCACATTAATCACACGATCCGGGACATTCGGATCCTCACAGGTGTTCCACACATGTGTGGATATATGTTTCTCCTGTAACGTTAGGAGAGTCTTGTCTGAAGGCCCAGGGTCAATCACGCTGCGTGGAGACCCAGGACGAGGTGCCTCATCATGCTCCATATCTAAATAAATTAATACAAAACAATTAAACTAATATTCATGAACAAAGAATTCATAAATATTTAGCTAAATAAAAAATTAATAAAAGCACAATTCAAAGGTTTTTCTCCATTTAAGTTTCTGCTTTAACTAAATTAAAATAAATTGATAACCTATCGTGTCTAACATCAACAGTAACTAACAATGAAATAAGTATTAAAGCATAAATAATAAATTAAATTAATTAAACCTACGATTTTATAACTTAATAGATTCACATAATTTCCAACCTAAGGTTTCAAAATTTTAAGAATTAAACAATATTTCTAAATTATTAACGTTTATAAAATAATTAAAAAATTTAATTATGTAGACCTAACCATTCATTTATGCGTAAAATAAATTAACACATTTATTAACCTAATGGCTCAAATACCAACATTAAATAATATTAACACATTTTACTAGCCTAAGGTTTTAAAACCCTAAACCCAAAATCTAAATTTATAAATTATTAACGTTTATATATTTTGTGCTCAAATTTTTAATTATGTAGACCTAATCATGAATTCATTCGTAAAATAAATTCACACATTTATTAACCTAACGTTTCAAATACCAACATTAAATAATATTCACAAAATATTACAGCATTAATAAAAAATTATTTATATTAGCCTAAGCATTATAGCATGGAATTCATTAACACATTTTACTAGCCTAAGGTATCAAAAACCAAAATTAAATAACATTACACATATATTAAAGCTTAAATAATAAATTAAATAAATTATACCTAATCATTTATGCATGATTTAAAATAATCACATTTACTAGCCTAAGGTTGGAAATATCAACATTAAATAATATACCACATTCACTAACCTAAAGTTTCAAGTATTAACACTAAATACATAACATATTTACTAACCTAAAGTTTCAAGCCTAAACACTAAATAATATAACATATTTACTAATCTATTGTTTAAAGTATAAATATAAGATAATATAACCCATTTATAAAAAAAAAACATAATCAATGAAACAAACATATTATAAAAGCAATAAAAAAGGGGTTTGATTTTCTCATGTTAAATGAGAATTCAATTCTCATGTTGTAGAGATAAAAAGCATGTGAGACCCATGTGTTAGAAAAAATTATATGTAGGACCCATGTCAGCACGGAAATCGAAGGGTGTGTAGGAAAATTTGAATTCTCATGTTAAATGAGAATTATAAAACCCATAAAAAAAATTACTAACCTTGTAGAGAGAAAGCACTTAGAGAGAGAGGGAGTGAGGGAGAGGATGAGAGGAAATTGGTGGGGGGAGGGGAGGGGACCGTGGGGTTTATATAGGAAAAAAGATGCACATAATTCGCTACCCAAGGTAGCGAATTTGTGCCAAGCTGCCACGTGTCTGACATGCGCAGTGCAGCAGGTGACCGTTGCCACATATTTCGCTACACAGTGTAGCGAAATATGGGTGGCTTGACACGTGTCCAAAAGGTGACTGACCAGGCTGACCTTTTGACCACGTATTTCGCTACACTGTGTAGCGAAATACGTGGACCAGTGAGTAGGTAACACATCATCCGGCCTAATTCGCTACACTATGTAGCGAATTAGCCTGCGTGGCAGTTTGGGAATTTTTACTGTGCGCGTGGCATTCTGGTAAATTTTATGATAATCAGTGGCAAATTGGTCACTGTTCCAAATTATGATCTATTTATTTATTCAAGGGATAGGATATTAACTATCGTGTTGTAACAGTTTAATTTTCGTAAACAGTTATTATTTTCACAAATTAAATTTATTAATTAATTATTAATTCATAATAAATGATAATTATTCTTCCACAAAAATTAATGGTTAAGATATGATAATAATATTATTTAATAACAATAATATCCTATCCCATTATTTATTTGGTTTTTCAATATTCAATATGTAATGGACCTGATCCATGAGTCCATATCCTAACAAACTACTCCAATTAAGGGTTTGTTTGATAGAAGAGTTTTATTTTGTTGTGTGGAAAAGTTCATATAAGATTCAAAGGATATGGGAATGTGATATTGTGTATACAATTTTATCCAGATAATCACTCGAGAATAACAATCATAGGTGATATTTTGATTTAACTGGAAAACAAAAAAATTAGGGAATAAAAATTTGGATACAAATATCTCTGAAATAACGTGTCAAAATTTGATAGACAAGAGTTACTTCCGTAATTTCAACACATTTTTCAGCAATATTTTACCTTTAATCAAATATAGACTCGGAAAATTTAAATCAATTTTTTCAGTAATATTTCGAGGTCTCAAATATATTTTTTTAACTTTCTTTTAAAATTTACTTCTCTACCATATTTTCAATAAGGGTTTTATAATTCTCATTTAATATGAGAATTAAAATTTTCCTACACACCCTTCGATTTCCGTGCTGACATGGGTCATACATATAATTTTTTCTAACACATGAGTCCCACATGCTTTTTATCTCTACAACATGAGAATTGAATTCTTATTCAATATGAGAAAATTAAACCCCTTTCAATAATTATGATTTACCGCTAAAACAAATTTTCCAACGCCCCCAAAGAATCTAACAAACAGGAGAAATAGATGGGGATTCTAATACTAATGCCAAGATAAGAAATCGTAACTATATGAAAACAAACAAGGCCCAAGCCCAAACAAGTAAATAAAAGGTAAAGACATCATGGAAGGACTTTTGGCTCATCTTTATTATTATCATCGTTGTGCACACACCAACATTTTAGTTATATCATTTACCGTTTAGTGCACAATGATGATCTATGATATTTGTGATATTGATTCATCATCTATTTGGTGAACATTCTCGAACTACTCAGACTGAACCATACAATTTTGTGTTTTAACTGTCCAAACAATTAAACAAGTCTATCTTAAAAATTATAAGTTTGTGGGACAACGGTAGTTAAAATCCCAATTTATTATTATGACTTTACTGTTTTATAAAAAAAATTCATCAAAACGATTTTACCAATATTCCAAACGCTTTTATATTTTTATGATTCTACGTGTTACGATTTTTTATTCCCTTTCGATTTTATGTAAAATCTTAATTTTAACTACCATGTGTGGGATAAATATGAAACTACAATTTTCTTAAAGTAAATTCTTATTTTTCTACGATACAAGTATTATTATTTTAGTTCTTGAAAAAAGAATATAATTAATTTAGTCTTTCAATTATGTAAAATATTATTAAATCAGTTATTCTTTTAGCAAAACTAAAAAAACAAGTGTAAAATGGTTTTCATAATTGGCATCTTTCATCTGCTATGTTTCGTCCTTGATTATTTAGCTAAAGACTTTGCAAGCAATTGTGAAATGGCATTCATAATTAACATTTAACAGCCACGTGACATTTTGCTTTTTGTGTCTATGATCCTGACTTCATGTTTCTTACCATTCTTAGAATTTGACTTCTGTTCGTGATTTTCCATTGTAGAATGAGATGGTTAGGCATTTAATCCCCGTTTGTGAAGAATTGAGTTCTTATTGTAAGAGTAGATTCCTAAATTAGGGGCTGTTCGATTTTTATTTTTTATTTTTTAAAATTATTTTGTAAAATATTTAATGAAATATATATATATTTTTATTTTTTTAAAGTTAATAGTCAAAATACAAAACAGAAATAATTAAAATATATTGTATAAATTTAATTCTAAAATTTAAAAATTAAATATAACTGTACTCATAGTGGTACATAGATGTGTTCCATGGAGGGTCAAATATATTGATATAAGGGTGCTCATAGTAGCAATGGTAGAGACCAAAGCACTAATGAAGCTTCCCATGGTGTCCATAAAGGAGGGTGTGTGAGAGTGGCTAGCATTGTTCTCCATGTTCGCAGCGCCTGAAGCTGAATGGAGGAGAAGAGCCTCCTTTCCTCAATGTGAGAGAGGATATTTAGAGTTAAAGCCTAGTCAACCTAGCCAGCCTAGCCTTTTCAGGCTAGGCATGCTGAACCCCTGCCAGTGTGCAGGGGCAGCAAGGTGCATGAAAATGAGAGGGCATCCTATACCTTCTAGAAGTGGGCCTTTTAGATTGGACCCAGTAGTGAGCCTAAGCATGTGAGCTAATTTAAAAAATAGAATTCAAACATGCCCTAAATTTTTCTTTTCCTTTTATTACTTTGCCATCCTTTCTCGTTCCCTAAAAATTTATAAAACATAGCATGACTGTAACTGATGGAAATCTCCAACATTTATGCAAATATTGAACGGGAAAAGGTGAGAAATGTTGGATAAATAGATATAGATATAGTTAGATATCTCTAAGAAAAGAAAAAATAAAATCAATTTACACCTAGGGGGTGTTTGGTACAGGAGAAATTTTTATTTGTTCAGCAATCTCAATTTTTAAAAATATGATTATTACATTCAGTTTACGATAATATCCAAAAATTTAAAATTTAAAAAAAATCAGTTTCCCGGGAATCCGGCCAAATGCCGTGTACCAAACGCCCCCCTAAGTTATTTTGTGCCATGTCTGTAGGATTCTTCATCAATACAATTCAGGTGCTCAATAAGGCAATACAAATTTGAGGACATAGGTTTCATTTCACAATGAATTGGTATGAACTAAACAGGAAGGCTAACAAATCAACAACTTCTACTCGTTAACGGATATGTTACAAAGACAAACCAATTCACATGAAAAAGATTAAATTTAATGAATTCACATGAAAAATATTAAATTTAATTGATGATAATTTAAAATATGAATAAATACAATCAATTAAGATTAAATTTGATTAATTCACACGAAAAAATATTTAATTTAATTGAAGATAATTTAAAATACTTATAACTAAAACGAGATTTTCAAGGATTCCCTGTTCTTCTTCCTTTGTTGTAATCTCGTCGAAGGATCAATCTTAATCGAAGAGATCGGTGTTTCTCTAAGGTAAATTTACTTTCTTCCCTCTTCTTCAGGGTTTTCCACAAGGTTAAATAATTGTCATGAATCAATTTCTTTGAAATGATGATTCCACCAACATAGAATGCCTGAGTTGAGATGAATCTGCTTCCCCTGATTCTGAATGATATAAAGTTTATGACTCTTCCCATTCATGCTATTTGGGTTTTATTTGATTTTGGAGGTTTTGGTGTGTCCTCCTAGTACCAAAAATCTGTGCCTGCTATAATGCCCATTTCACCGGTGCAAACAATTCTCTAATTTATTGTCAATGGGTAGGTTTTGTATTCAGTGCACTTTTTGATTCATCACTGTATGCACGAAGAGTTCTCAACTGCGTATCAAGATGACGAGCTTACCTTTAACCTTATTTTGCCTCCATAGTCCATACAAAATGTTTAGAAGTAGAGTGAGTGGAAATTTTGGGTTTTTGATTGATATAGGTTTGCTTTTTTCGTGTCAATAAATTTTGTTTATTATTTATCACTGCTTCCTTCAGTTGGAGAATTGATTTGCTGTTTATATTCTTTCATGTCCTTAGATGTGGTAAAAATCCAGACTATATTCTTTTTTGAGTTTCGAGCCACCCTGGCTTTTTTCTTTTCTTTTTATATATTGTGTCCTTTTGTTGCCAGATTTTTTAGTTCAGTGTGCTTGAGTTCTGCAACATGTCTACTAGTTATTGCATACAAACTATGTTTCTTTGGGGTCTGAATGGGAATTCATTTTTTTTTATTTAGGGGAGGAAGGGGGGTAAATTATGGGAATTGAATTTAGGTTTTGTAATTGTAATATATGTCCTACCTAAGTTTTTTTTTTTGATACAATGATAGTATTGAGATTCAAACCTATGACCTTATGTAGACTACCCAAACCCCTCACCACTAAACCACTCCTAGTGGCTTATCCTACCCAAGTTTTTTCTTTTCTTGTCTGTTTATTAGTTTTATGCACCCACACATGATTCATCATGGACTAGTCTCATTTACATTTGCTGTTATTTGTTCTTGCTTGCACTCTTTTAATTAATGTTAGCCATAGTCAACTAGAATCGTTTGGCCAAAAACCCAAAACCACTCGTGTTATGACCATTCTCTATGTGTTTTGTGTACAGGTTTATACCCTTCTTTATCAAACACTTTCATTTGTTATATAAATGGCAGCCCAAGTTACGAGGTCAAGAAGATTAGAAACTCTACAGCAGGAACAGTCAAGGGCTAGGTGGACGACATCACTCACTAAGATACTTGCAGAGCTGATGGTTGACCATGTACATAAGGGTAATAAACATAACAATTTATTCAATAAGAAAGCATGGAAATATATTTGCTATGAATTTTACAACAAAACTGGTCTGAAATGGGACAAGTAGCAACTCAAAAACCGATGTTCAGTTTGAGGAGGCAGTATGTGGATGAAGCCACTGGATCTATAACGGCGACTGATGAAATTTGGCTGAATACATGAAGGTATGTTCCTTCATCTTATGTTCTGTTGTTATTAATTAAATACCAAAAAATGGCCCTGCCTAAGGAGGAAACTTTTGAATATATGGTCAGTTTGGTCTTCCCTTAAAAATGAGTTTAAAAAGTCATGGATGCTTTATATGAAAAGCTGCTTTTGAATTTTTCACACCAAAGCTTGCTTTACATTTTTTTCTTTTTAGTGATAAGAATGTGGAATAAGTTATGTTTACTATGTAACTCTTGAGAATGCCGTGGCATAAGTCTCCGGAGTGAAACTCTATTAGTTTCTATTATAGCCTGCAGGATTGGAGTTCCATTGAACTCAGGCAGGAGGTGTTTTTTGTTCTTTATAAAAATACTTGATTAACTCTTTGAAATTACAGAAACATCCTGATGCTGAGACTGTAAAAAGCTGTGGCTGCCCAATCTTTAAGGAGCTATGCACAATATTCTCTGAGCCAGCAACTAATGGCAAGCATGAATATTTAGTTGCATTTGAGGGTGAACATACATCTAGAACTCCTTGTTCAGAGCTCTTGAGCACGCACCAAGAGGAGTCCTCATCTGGATCCCTGGATAAGGAAGATGCTAATGACCCTCTAACAGTTCAACCTACTACACCTACTGCAACCTGTAACCGCAAAAGAGGGCGTAAAGGAATCGATGATGCTATTGCAAAAGCCATATTGGAGATGGCATCTGCTTCTAAGATGAGGGCAGCTGCCATTGAGCAACATAATGCTAGATATAGCATGGCTGACTGTATTAAGGACTTGTATTTGATGCAAGATATTGATCAACAACTATATTTTGCTGCTTTAGATCTGTTCAACAAACCTCATGCCAGGGAGATATTTTTCTCTCTCAAAAAGGATAAACGTTTGACATGGTTGCGTGGCAAGAATGCTGTTGCATCCAAATAGTATTGGTTGAAAAAAGAGGAAAAGATCTCCTTTGGTCACAGTTTGATCCGTAGGTACTAATTATTCACAAACTTTGATTAGATAATCTCATTCATATCACATTACTTCGTAAAGTTTGTGTTAAAATATTAATGTATGCATGGCACCACCAATACATGCTACCGTAATGATATCAAAGTTGATCTATTCCATACAACAAACTGATTTCTCCAAATTGCTGAAAAACATATTAAGCTCAACTTCAGCTGAAATCTGACAACGAAATATGCGGAACCGTCACATCCAGAAACAACGGGATAATATATTCGTGCACTTTATTGAAAATAAGTATTTAAAAAGATCATTGAGCGCCCACGTCATGCATAAAACTCCCTCACTTATCCTTGCATTTTTGGGAGAAAACTGTTTCCTAAACTCATAAAAATAAATAGACCATGTCCAATAACTTGTAATAACTAGACGAGTAGAAGAGCATTATGGAAGCAATTGCACAACATTCTGATAAAAATAAATAGACCAACAAGAAAGTATGTGGCATTAATAAGCTGCGATGCACGGATACTCCAAAATGGTGGCGCAACCATGTTCAATACAGATAGATACTCGTATAATACACATGCATTTGGGGTGTGTGTGTTTTGTTTTATTTTTTGAAATCTGTCACCCTAAAAGTACTTGCCAACTTCAAAATTATTACATAGGGACTTGAGACAAGGAGAACAGATGGAACATGAGTTGAGATAGGATAATCACATGTAAATAAATTTGATTTTAAATTACATATATAAATACACATATTTTACTTCATGTATACTGATAGAACTATCAAAATGGATCAATCCATCCCATTAGCCTTAGCCCCTTAGATTAGGGCCAAAAAGCTCCCAGGGCCAAATGAATCTCAATAATAAAGGCTCGTGTCCTATGGGTTAAGGCCTGCTTGAGGGTTATCCAAGATTATAATTTCATAATTTTTTTTATCATATTTAATTCATTAAAAAATATTTTAACAAATAAATATATAACATTTTCTTAACATATTTTATACAAATTATAAGTTTTTATGATTTAATTTTTTTAAAAAATATACAAGTGAAAATGTAAACAAAGTTTTAATATAAGTGAAAATTTAGTTACTGCCTTTACTAAATTCATTATTAAAGGATGTCATCAAATAAAGAATTTCTCACCAGGAGTCATAACATAATACAACAACTCTAGTAGAAAACTAAAAGTAACGACGGAAAAATGGCCTTAATACCAGTATTGAATAACTACTATTAGTATGCTATACATTTGAAAGTAAAACCATTGATTTTCTTAATTACTATTGTTACAAAAAAAATTAGTTATTATATCCACAAAATTACTAAGGTGCATTGTATACCATATGTTTCAATACAAATTTGGATATATAACATGCTTAGATGTCAATAAAAAAATTAATTTTTATTGATGTGCAGATGAAATTCTCTGTTAAAACATATCACTGGTGAAAAATTCATTTTTATTTTTTATGGATGACTTTTCACGTGGTTCATAACATGTGACTCTTTTGTTTTTCATGACCTTTGATGTATTCTATAACCATCACACTAATGGTGTGTTGAATTGTAGAATACATCCAAGGGGGAGTGTTGTAAAATATTATGGATGACCTTTCACATGGATTATGGATGACAATTCACATGATTCATAACATGTGACTCTTTGTTATTCATGACCTTTTGATGTATTTTATAACCATCACACTAACGGGTGTTGAATTGTAGAATACATACAAAGGGAAGTGTTGTGAAATATTATGGATGACTTTGTAAATGGTTCATAAAATGTGACTATTTGTTTTTCATGATCTTTGTTATTCTACAACTATCACTCACACTAATGATGTGTTATTCCCCTAATTATGTTTAAAGTCCTATATAAGGACATATCTTAGATGGAAAAAATGGTACTTGGTGAATTCAGAATATAATAATATTTCCTTACCTTTAAGAGGTCATATTTGTTCTTATCTTACTCTTCTTTTGATTTTCTTTGTACACTTCATTTTTTCTTTCTTTCATATTTCACTTGCTCTTATATTCTCTATCAAATTCACAACAATTTTAACTTATATTACGTTATAATTTATTTTATATTTATAAATTAAATAATGAAAATTTTGATAAAGGAAAAAATTTAGCCCGTGGGTCAGCCCTAACTCAACCTGCTAAATTATAGAGCTTTGAGAGTTAGGGCTAAAACAAACCCTACCACAAAAAGGTCCTAATGGATTAGGGCCAAATATAGGACTTTGCGAGCTAGCCCATAGACTTCAGCACATTTTGACACCTCTATATATAACATAGCAGTATCTTAAGTTTTTTAAAAACTATTATATTTGCATATCGTATGATCCTCGTATCTGTATTCATGCAACTAGCTAATAAGTAATGAGAAGTCATAAAGTTCAATGCTGAGATACTTTTTACAGCCAAAAGTACATATTTTAACATACATTTCCCAGAAGATTTGCTTCCATGACCCATGAGATGTTTTACACTTTCACATATTATTACAAGCTTAATTATGAAAACCAAATAGACAAATAGAAGGAACGCAAGCTTGAAAAAGTACCGTATTTAATCAAGATTTTACCTTGCCATTAATGCCTGCATATTTTTTTCTTGCCACTAAAACAATTCTGCATCCCTGATGAGCCCATACTTTATAACCTCTGCAAACCCTGATGCCAGTTCCCTGTCTGGTAATGTATTCAATGTGTTTGTGTCTATAAGCACACACTGAGGTCGGTAAAAAGCACCAATTAGGTTCTTTCCCAGGCGATGGTTTATCCCAATTTTGCCACCAACTGAAGAATCAACTTGGGAACATAATACAAAATCCAATGAATAGTAAAAAAGATAATGTCAAGTGGCAGAGACTAGGAAGGAAGCTCCGCACATGTCGCCAATCACACCACCTCCAAGAGCAATAAACGTACACCGCCGGTCCAACCGTGACTCAATGGCTCTGTCAAAGACTTTCATAAGAGTATCTATCAGTTGAATATGCAACCACTTTTTATGCAATTGCCAAAAGTACAAATACACACGTACAGTTAATTCAAACACGAAAGACCTACCATGTCCTTGTACAGTTCACCATTTGGTAAAATTACACTCTCAATGTAAACATTCGGGTTTCCCCTTGTTAAAACATTAACAACTGTGTCTAGATAGTGACAAGGAGAATAAAGAGTGGCTATGCAATGTAAACTCAGAAGTTCCTGAGTTTTGCGTTTGTGATTTAATACAAAAAATAAATCAAGATTTGATGTGTGATTTAAATTAAAAAAATAAATTTTTTTATTTTTATTATAAAAAAATTTAGTTTGTAATTTAAATTAAAAGTAACAATTATTATTAATAAGGAAAACAAAATAAAGATTTGATTTGTGATTTAAAATCAAAAATCAATTTGAAAAATCTGTATTAATAAAGGAAATAATTAAATAAATATTCTAAATATCTAAGGAAGAAGGATTACCTGATTTAAATTTAAATTATGTTGATGAGAAATAAAATATATCAAATGAGATGTCATTGCGTAGATCTCAAAAAGTTATGTAGAATCAAAAAAAGAATTACCTGATTTGGATACTCGAGTCAAAAGTTATGGCCTTTAGAAGTTTTATGATTAAATTAATTTTTTTTTTGAAAAAAAAAGTGACACCTGTCAACACCTCACGAGAGACGCTCCATTTGGGCGTCTTCCCCTTAGGGTGAGACGCCTCAATGTGGCGTCACAGTGTGCAATAGATCCGTAATTTTTCTCAAAACTGCAATAAATACGTAATTATTTAATTAAAAACATTATTTTAATTTTTTTGTCTACTTCGATACGTTAATTATAAGAAATGTTAGATTTCGACACGTTTTGATATTAAATAATATTTTTAATTTATGTAGTGTATATTATATTTAATATTCAATAATTTAACAAAAAAATGACATTAATCTTATAATATTCATCAATTTTGTAAAGAAACATAAGATATCTCCGATATTTATATTAAACTCAATAAAATGATAATCGTAATCCAACGAATCTAATAGTTTAAACTAAAAACTCAACTCAACGCAACCTTTGAATATTTTTTTGAATTTCTATAACACGTGTTGGAGTGTCGGAGAGTGTCAGAATGTCGAAGAATGTCGGGTACCACACGTTAGAGTTTTTGAAGTGTCGGTGCTTCATATAGTATGCAACTACAATTTTCTTTAAATTCTCATTAATTAAGTCTTTCAAAGTTTCAATTATGTAAAAATATTATTTATTATTTTTTTCAAACTAAGGAAATAGGTGTAAAATGGTTTTCATAATTGGCATCTTTCATCTTTTATTTTTCGCCCTTGATTATGGAAAAAAATTTAATACTATGTGTGTACCGAATTCGTAGTATTTTAATATTCGGTACACCCATTTATTAAAATAGGTACATTTTATCCATTTTAACTTTTTTATATATATTATTTTAGGCTTTAATTTTTTTAAAGTGAATGTAGATAAGTTATTTATACTAAAACGACATTGTTTTGGATCGAAAAATTAAAAAATTATAATGAAAAAGACTATTATAACCTTAAAATAAATTATAATTATAAAAAAAATTTAATTTCCATCTCAAAACGACATCATTTTGGACTCAATATAAATAAATTACCTATATTGAATATAGAAAAAATGAACCCATTATTTTATGCAAGGAAATAAATACACTCATTGTACCGGAAGACCTCTCCTTGACTATTTAGCTAAAGACCTTGCAAGCAGCAACTGTAAAATGGTTTTCATAATTAACATTTGGGTTCGCTTTTTCTGCAGTTACTGCAGATAAGTTATCTGCAGTAAGCCCAATTCGATGTCGTTTTGGACGGAAATCATGGTATTTTTGTAATTTTATTTATTTTAAGGTTATAATAGTCTTTATATTTATAATTTTTTAAGATTTTAATACTAAAACGACGTCGTTTTAGAAATAAATACAGAAAACTTATCTGCATTAACTGCAGAAACATTTTTCCCTTAACATTTAACAGCCACGTGACATATTACTTTTTGTGCCTACATGCTGATGTCATGTTTCTCACCATTCTTAAAATTTGACGCTTATTCGTGATATTCCATTGTACAAGATGTTTAGTACATGTTTATATCATCTTATTTTTAGTTTTTTTTTTATAGGCCAAATAAAATTTGAAAAAAAAAATTATAATAATTTTTTTTTATAATAAAGAAAAAATTAATAACCAAAAACTCCAAAGAGAAATTTTTTTTAAGCTCTTGTCTACTTTTCTTGAACTATATGCTATTACGAATTTTTTTGAAATGAAGAGTGATATAGATATATAGAGAGAGGAGCTTTTCTTAAAATGTGTGTTTTTAAGTAACTTTTTAAATTAAAATATTTATATAATCACCAAATAACTTTTTATTTTTCTATTAAGCTCTTTTTTTTTAGCTTCAACTAAAAAATAGCTTCTTCATTAAAAAAAATAGAGAATCTAAAGAGGCTTTGAGGCATTTATTCCTTTGCTAGTGAAGAGTTGAGTTCTCATCGGATGTCAAGTAGGGGTGAAAGTGAGTTGGACTGGGCCGAGCTTTGTCCCGAAAAGCTCAAGTCTATCCAAAAAATTATAATTTGGCTTGACCCGAGCCTAGTACGAGTCTAACTGTTAGTCTGGCTTGACCCGTTTATAAAAAAAAAAAAAAAATGGCCTGACTTGAGCTGTTAGCCTGTTAATTTTTAATTTCCAAGCAGAACCATTAATCAACTTCAAAAAATACTCAAATCCTATTGCTAAAACAAAAATCACAATTTCAACGTCCAAATAGAACCATGAATTACAACAAAACTCATCACAATATGCATTTAAGTCACTTTCAAAAGCAAAATGCTCAAACTAAATAACATATATTTCATCAGATCCAACAAATAAATCTATGCTATGTAAATTAAAATAACTACATAAATCCAACAAACACATCATGATCCTTGTAGTAGCCAAAAATTTATTTTCATTTTCTCTCCCCTGCAAATACAATTCCAAGATTATATAAGTTGCAAACAATTTGTAAATTTAGAAAACAAAAAACAAGAATAAAGAATAGAAACAAAAAAAAATTAAGATTAAGAAACAAAAAATCTTTTAATAGATTCATATAGGCAATCTCACATGCTAAGATGTTGGTTCCTTCTACATAAAAAATAAAGTCAAATTTCTATTAAAATTTAATCGAATATAATTAAATTATAAAATAATTTCAATTGATTAAAATTATATTTTTTTGTTTTTTCTTCAAGTCATACCTATTACGTAGCCAATCTTCGTCATATATTAAAGTTTGGATGGTATCTTTAGCCAAGTTAGAACGATAGGTATCAATAACTCTTCCTCCAGCACTAAATGTTGATTCTGATTGTACTGTAGAGATTGACACAGATGTTATGCCACTCTCAAGGATAGTATTGGTGAGGAAACGAACCTAGGTTCTTCCACCACCTACTTAACTCACATGCACCAAGTGAATTATCATCATTTGGTACTACTATGAATAATTTTATTTTATTTTATTTAAAAAAATAATATGATATAGGCTGGCCTGTAGGCTTATAGGCCCAACATGTAAAAAAAGCCTATCATCTTAGACCAAATGATTAATAGGTCAAGCTCGACCTGATATAGGCTAGGCCGCAGGCCCCCGTAAGTCGACCTAGCTCACTTTCACCTCTAATGTCAAGTATGGTCATAGTAGATGCCTATTGCCTACGATCAAGTGCATCTTTTTAATTCTATTTTGAAAAATAATTTTTAAAACAGAAAAAACTTAAAAAAACAAAAAACTTGTTTAAAGACGTTTGTTTTGTAAAAATTATAACTGCTTATTTTGTAATTTTTAAAAGGGTAAAAGATTTCTCCAGTGAGTGTAGATACGTTATCTTCGGTGAGTCCAAAACGACATCGTTTTGTGACGGAAATTAAAGTATTTTTATAATTTTAATATATTGCAGGGCTATATTAGTCTTTATCATTATAATTTTTAATCTTATAATTTCAAAGCGACGTCGTTTTGAACTCACTGAAGATAGTTTTATCTCCAGTGACCGGAGAAATACTTTTCCCTTTTTTAAATCAAAACTATACGATAAGGTCTGTTATATACTTATATTCTCTATAATTGATTTTAAAAACTAAAAAATAATTATAATTTTTAAAATTATTTTTATAAAATATCCTTATTAAATATGTTTTCTTAATTTTTTACTCTGAAAATTAGAAAAAATATTTTTGAAAACAGAATTCAAACAGGCCATTCAGTTGTTTTTATTTTGTATTTTGATTTTTAATTTTAAAAATATATATAAAAAACACTTATTTTATTAATTATTTTATAAAACATTTTTAAGAGAAAAAAAGTACGATCAAATTGGCCCATGTTCTCTAAATTTGGAGAACTTTTTCTATGCTCTAGGAGCACATGGTCCCTCTCAAAAGGAAAAAAAAAAAGTGTTATATGCGTGAAAATAAATATAAATGATCCCTTCTAAAAAATAAAAAAAAATGGGATATGAGTGAAAATAAATACAAAGATAAAGATAATGTAAAAGTGTTATTTTTTAATAAAAGGAGCAGAGAGTACTCCTCGAGCTTGAAAATATTTCTCTAAATTTGAATATAAAAACTAAGGGTTGGTGTTTGTCATTTTAAATAACATAAGTTATGTCATTTTGAGAGAGATAGATACAAGAAATAAAAATTATGGAAGAGAAAGTGAATGGTTTTTTTTAATTTAAATTTTAAATAAAAAAATATTTTCTGGTGTCTATCTCTCTCACATAATTTTATGACATTTAAAATGATAAACACTCATGTTATCAAAAAAAAATAAAAAATGACAAACACTCTTTCCAAAAACTAAAATTATTATAATTTTCAAAATTATTTTTGCAAAATCAAAAAACTGCTTTTGAATGTCAAATATCCCATAAATTTCTCTTTTCCTTTTATTCCTTTGCCATCGTTTCCCCTTCACTAAAAAAACTTGTAACACATAGCATAACTGTAACTGATGGGAATATCCAATGTTTATGCAAATATTGAACGGAAAAGGTGAGAAAATGTTAGAGAAATAGAAATATATAGTTAAATACATCTAAGAAAAGGAAAAAAAAAAACAATTTACATCTAAGTTATTTGGTGCCATGTCAGTAGGATTCTTCATCAATACATTATACAGGTGTACAATAAGGCGATACAAATTTAAGGACATTTGTTTCATTTCATAATGAATTGATATGAACAAAACAGGAAGGCTAACAAATCAACAAAAAAACTACTCATAATGAAAATGTTACAAAGACAAACCAATTCACATGAAAAAGATTAAATTTAATTGACGATAATTTAAAATAAGGTTAGTTTTTTCTGCAATTTTTACAGATAAGTTATCTGCAGTAAGTCTAAAAAAACATAATTTTAAAACAGAAATCATGATATTTTTATAATTCTAATTTATTTTGGGGTTATTTTAATCTTTATAATTATAATTTTTAATTTTTGTTAATTTCAAAATGACGTTATTTTAAAAGTAAATACAGATAACTTATCTGCACAGAAATATTTCTGTTTAAAATATGAATAAATACAATCAATTAAGATTAAATTTAATTAATTCACACGAAAAAGATTATTTAAAATACTCATAACTAAAACTAATCAGCAAAGGGTTTACTTTCCTTCGTTGCCAAACGAGGTCCGTTTTCAAGGATTATATGTTCTTCTTCCCCTTGTTGTAATCTCATCGAAGGATCAATCCTAATCGAAGAGATCGGTGTTTTTCCTCTACCAAACGTCCCCTCAGGTAAATTTAAATTTACTTTCTTCCCTTTGCTTCAGGGTTTTCCACAAGGTTAAAAAAAAAGTGTAATTGTCTTGAATCAACTTCTTTGAAATGATGATTCCACCAACATAGAATGCCTGAGTTGAGATGAATCTGCTTCCCCTGATTCTGAATGATATAAAGTTTATGACTTTTCCCTTTCATGCTATTTGGGTTTTATTTGATTTTGGAGGTTTTGGTATGTCCTCCTAGTACCAAAAATCTGTGCCTGCTATAATGCCCATTTCACCGGTGCAAACAATTCCCTAATTTATTGTGTGTGGGTAGGTTTTGTATTTAGTGAACTTTTTCATTCATCACTGTATGCACGAAGAGTTCTCAACTGCATATCAAGATCCCAGGGATTTTCATGGGCTATGACTAGCTTACCTTTAAGCTTATTTTGCCTCCATAGTCCATACAAGATGTTTCTTTAGTTGTTGCCTTGAACTATAGATGTAGAAGTAGAGTGAGTGGAAATTTTGGCTTTTTGATTGATATAGGTTTGCTTTTTTGGTGTCAATAAATTTTGTTTAATATTTATCACTGCTTCCTTCAGTTGGAGAATTGATTTGCTGTTTATATTCTTTCGTCTCCTTAGTTCTGGTAAATATCTAGTCTATATTCTTCTTTGAGTTTCGAGCCACCCTGGCTTTTTTTTCTTTCTTTTTATATGTTGTGTCCTTTTGTTGCCAGATTTTTGAGTTCCTTGTGGTTGAGTTCTGCAATATGGCTACTAGTTATTGTATACAAACTATGTTTCTTTGGGGCCTGAATGGGAATTTTTTTCTTTTCTTGTCTGTTTATTAGTTTTATGCACCCACACATGATTCATCATAGACTAGTTTTATTTATATTTTCTGTTATTTGTTCTTGCCTTGCACTCCTTTCATTATTGTTAGCCACAGTCAACAAGAATCCTAAGGCCAAAGACTAGAAACCACTCCTGTTATGACTATTCTCTCTCTGTGTGTGTACGGCTTTATACCCCGCTTTATCAAGCACTTTCATTTGTTATAGATGGCAGGCCAAGTTACGAGATCAAGAAGACTAGAAACTCAACAGCAGGAACAGTCAAGGGCTAGGTGGACGACATCAATCACTAAGATACTTGCAGAGCTGATGGTTGACCAAGTACATAAAGGGAATAAACATAACAATTTATTCAATAAGAAAGCATGGAAATATATTTGTGATGAATTTTACAACAAAACTGGTCTGAAATGGGACAAGGAGCAACTCAAAAACCGATATTCAGTCTTGAGAAGACAGTATGCAACTGTAAAGTCCATTCTTGATCAAAGTGACTTTATTTGGGATGAAGCCACGGGATCTATCACGGCAAATGATGAAATTTGGGTTGAATACATAAAGGTATGTTCCTTCATCTTATGTTCTGTTATTATTAATTAAATACCAAGAAATGGCCCTGCTTAAGGAGGAAACTTTTGAACATATGGTCAGTTTGGTCTTCCCTTAAAAATGAGTTTAAAAAGTCATGGATGCTTTATATGAAAAATCTGCTTTTGAATTTTTCACACCAAAGCTTGCTTTACATTTTTTCTTTTTGGTGATAAGAATGTGGAATAAGTTATGTTTATTATGTAACTCTTGAGAATGCCGTGGCATAAGTCTCTGGAGTGAAACTCTATTAGTTTCTATTATAGCCTGCAGGATTGGAGTTCCGTTGAACTCAGGCAGGAGGTGTTTTTTGTTCTTTATAAAAATACTTGATTAACTCTTTGAAATTACAGAAACATCCTGATGCTGAGACTGTAAAAAGCTGTGGCTGCCCAATCTTTAAGGAGCTATGCACAATATTCTCTGAGCCAGCAACTAATGGCAAGCATGAATATTTAGTTGCATTTGAGGGTGAACATACATCTAGAACTCCTTGTTCAGAGCTCTTGAGCACGCACCAAGAGGAGTCCTCATCTGGATCCCAGGATGAGGAAGATGCTAATGACCCTCTAACAGTTCAACCTACTACACCTACTGCAACCTGTAACCGCAAAAGAGGGCGTAAAGGAATCGATGATGCTATTGCAAAAGCCATATTGGAGATGGCATCTGCTTCTAAGATGAGGGCAGCTGCCATAGAGC
Source organism: Gastrolobium bilobum (assembly GCF_033153095.1). Taxonomy (NCBI): domain Eukaryota; kingdom Viridiplantae; phylum Streptophyta; class Magnoliopsida; order Fabales; family Fabaceae; genus Gastrolobium; species Gastrolobium bilobum. Next base: position 131,745 of record NW_026897840.1, on the reverse strand, counting down.
AACATAATGCTAGATATAGCATGGCTGACTGTATTAAGGACTTGGATTTGATGCAAGATATTGATCAACAACTATATTTTGCTGCTTTAGATCTGTTCAACAAACCTAATGTCAGGGAGATATTTTTGTCTCTCAAAAAGGATAAACGTTTGACTTGGTTGCGTGGCAAGTGTGCTGTTGCATCCAATAGTATTGGTTGAAAAAAGAGGAAAAGATCTCCTTTGGTCACAGTTTGATCCGTAGGTACTAATTATTCACAAACTTTGATTATATAATCTCATTCATATCACATTACTTCGTAAAGTTTGTGTTAAAATATTAATGTATGCATGGCACCAATACATGCTACCGTAATGATATCAAAGTTGATCTATTCCATACAACAAACTGATTTCTCCAAATTGCTGAAAAACATATTAAGCTCAACTTCAGCTGAAATCTGACAACGAAATATGCGGAACCGTCACATCCAGAAACAATCGGGATAATATATTCGTGCACTTTATTGAAAATAAGTATTTAAAAAGATCATTGAGTGCCTACGTCATGCATAAAACTCCCTCACTTATCCTTGCATTTTTGGGAGAAAACTGTTTCCTAAACTCGTACCTGTGATCTATTAATCACAAGTAACAACCTTAACATTTGCGCTTCATCATCTTAAAAGAATCATTATGACTATTTAATATCTATTAAAGGAATTTAAGACTATTAAATTGTATTACATTACGTAGAGTTTGGTCGTAAGTCCTTGTAATAAGTTAAATTTCAGTTCGATGATAAAATTTTAGGTTTACGTATAAATGCAACAAAAATACTCCAAGCAGGAAACGTGTGAACAGGACAGGAGCAAATTTTTTTTAATTTGTTCTCTTTTGCCTTTTTTTTTTTTTTTTTTTTTTTTGTGTTAAAAATTATTTGAGAACGCCTTGACTTAGAAGAATACCTAAGGAAACGTTACATTAAATGGAACCATACCTTAGAAGAAAGTTCAAACTCGTTACAAACTTTCCCCTCCCCTAATTATCAAAATTTCTTAACTATATGTAATTATATTAACAGTAATATAACGAAACCAAGAGAAACTCCAAGCTAAGTGCTTCCTAGCTTTCTGAACTAGCAAGTTGGCAGCTTCTTCAACTGGAACGATGATTCTACACCAAACTTATCTGAGTCTTACCAAAAGAAAAAAAAGTGAATTAGATTGCACTTTTCCATTCTCCTATCAGATACCATGGTTCATGATATAACTGAGTGTAAATACAATCTATATATGGGCAAGGGTGATCATCTATACAGATCCAGGTCAATTCTCCTACTGTAATATTCTCTTCACGTCATGCTCCTGCTCAATAACTTTGGCTTTGTTGTGTACCGACTCAAAAACCTCCATGCACACACTTGAAAACCCAACAATCCCTTGAAAAACATGTGGGCAACCCATTTGCAGGTTATTCAGTGTCATTGCCCGTGTTACACTCACTAACTTCTCATGTTTGGTCTTCTCTTCCTCTGCCTTTGCTCTCAAAGCTTCCACCTTAGCACGCTTCTCGGCGACGGGGTCCTTGTTTCGCATGGTGCCAGAGGATTCTCGCATGGAGTATGGACCATATTTGCACTCCAAGGATCGAAGTTGAACCACCTTCTTCTCAAGCTCTTTAAATGCAGAATCTGACTTCTTCTTTTGTTTATGCTCCTCTGTCTGTTGCACTACAATGGCATGAATCACTGTCAACAAGCTTTTGATTCCTTCAGATGCCACCTTGTCTGGAATACGGTCAACAGCAAGGTGCCATTCTTCACAGAGGGAGTATATCTTTGACTCCTCAGTGGTTCTGTTCAAAGGGTTTCGGTTAAACTGGAAAAGGCTAAGCCTTAGCCAACTTGTGAGGGATTGGATATAATCCCTGTGGGCCTTGAAGAGGTTGCAGAAGGATTGGTGCCATTGTTGTACTTCAAGCTCCAGCTGAAGAGTTGATTGTCTATGAATCTCAGATGTTGGGTTATTTGATGGTATAGTGTTGATGTATTCCAGCTGCTGAACTATGTGCTTTTGGACTTGATGGCACTCGTACATGCTTCTCCACATGCACATCAATCTACCAACATAACAAACACACAATTCTGAGTGAGACTAATGTCATTTAAATAAAACATAGACTACTTTGAAATGTCACTGTCAATGATTAATCCAGCGGGTTAGATATGGTGGTACACATTCTGTTAGCAAATCAGAAGCAACAATAATTCAAGCCAGGAATTCAATAAAATTAAAATGGCCATCCAAGATTTTAAATTTTAAACCATTTGAAAAGAGTCAAATTATAGCTACAGTTGTTGCCTGTCCCCAACATAGAGTACTGCTTTTTTCAACCAGTCCCTAAACTGTATGTATATTGTACGAGTTATCAAAGCAATAGAAAAAGGATATCATTATTCATAAACAGAAAACAGACAGATAAGAACCCTCATGCGGGGTCCATAACATCCCATCATGTACCTTTATGAAAATTATATGGTACAAACAAAGTGTGCTACAATAATGTCTAGTCCAAAGACAAGGGCACACTTTGAACAAAAAGACCAGGGGCACATTTTGAAGTTTGAACCCCAAGAAAAAGAGGTTTACAAGCAATAAGCCCTGATCCTAAGGAAATCCACTTGATAAAAAAAATGAGATTCTGGTCGTACAGATTGTACTTCACACGGTCAAGGGTGGTGGTCAGCATTGTCTTCGCCAAAAACAAGTGAGGAGCACATAGTTATCTCAGTAAAAGTAAAAAGCAATATTTTCTACTGTTACTGATACTACGTATGTAGACACAGTTTGTAGCAGTTGACTTCCACTCCGCTACATAAATAAAGAAGCTGTAACTTAATCCCCTGTAGCAAAAGAGAGCTTCCAGGGCTGATGCATGTTTCAATGTAGCTTTCTCCACTTCCAACCAAACAAAAATGCAATCTCTGCTTTAAGCCTCAGTTGCTAATATGCTACTATTTTCTACTATTGCTAGAGAGCTTTGCCTTTTACCTTATGATCATCCCATTTGTGACGCAAAGATATGTATAAAATTTAAGTGGACCCTAAAATGAAGTACAGAAAATGAGAAGACTAACCCTTTGACAAGCTCAATGAGTTGAGGGTAGAGCTCTATCTCCCTTAATTTGATTATTTCAGCAGATGTACTATCGATGGCCTGGGAAGCAACCATCATTTGTGATTCTGTTTTCTCGACCTCTTTCTTTGTCTTCTCTGTCTTCACATAGTCAGCCCTCTTCATCTCTAGCTTCCTTAGCAGTGCCACCTTCTTCTCATGCTCCATCTTTATAGTCTTAGCATTCTTAAACCAACCAAAGAATATTAACAAGAAGGTAAGCAACGATTAATGGGAATTATCAAGTCACCTAATGAATCTAATAAAATAAAAAGGTGGGATTTCCTCTTCAAATGATTTTGATATTAGAAGTTTTCTTAATTCGGTCTAGCTCTACGGACTCCAAAAGATGAGGGAAATGCAAAATTGAACTAAAACTAAGTAAATGAACACATGACCACTACTAGAAAATCATAGCATCCACAGAATATTAATTGTAAAGAACAAGACTTCTTCACCAGACCCACATCAAATTTGTACCCACAAAAAGGGAAATCTTCTTCAACCTTTATTTCCCTTTTCTTTTTCTTTTAATTATTATCATCCTCTAAGGAATCTCAGAAAAAAGCTACACACCTTGACCTCTTGGTACAATTTCTTCTCCCACGCATATAGCCTCTCCACAGTGGAGCAATGGCCACCACTTCCAACACCATTAGCCCCAAAATTACCAACAGAAACCGGAGTTCCCTCAGCCAGCTTGCCAAATCCGTTCAGTTTTGGACTCGAACCCCATGCCCACAACGATGGACTCAGACTCCATCCATAGCTGTACACTTTACCTACAATCAACAGGTACAAACACAACCTTCAAAATTCAAAAAAGGTCAAGAAAAACACAAACTTGAATGTTGAACAACATAGAACATATTAAAGTGTGAAGAACAAATTATAAGATGCACATTTCAAAGATGTTCACACTCCACAAAAAGCAACCCGAAATTTGTTACATGAATCTGAGTCTTACTTGCTTTACTTTGATCAGAAAAGCCAGAGCTTGGAACTTCTAGAAGCAACGAGACATGAGCACCAGCATCAGCAGCTTTGAGAAAATAGTCATCAAGCTCTTTGATAACTTCAACCAGATCTTTGGTGTTCCTTGACACCACCATTGCAAGCTCACTAGGGGTTTGCTTGGAAAACCTGCTAATCACAGACGGCGGAGCCGTCACACACACACACACACACACACACACACACACACACACACACACACACACACACACACACACACACACACACACACACACACACACACACACACACACACACACACACACACACACACACACACACACACACACACACACACACACACACACACACACACACACACACACACACACACACACACACACACACACACACACACACACACACACACACACACACACACACACACACACACACACACACACACACACACCACACACACACACACACACACACACACACACACACACACACACACACACACACACACACACACACACACACACACACACACACACACACACACACACACACACACACACACACACACACACACACACACACACACACACACACACACACACACACACACACACACACACACACACACACACACACACACACACACACACACACACACACACACACACACACACACACACACACACACACACACACACACACACACACACACACACACACACACACACACACACACACACACACACACACACACACACACACACACACACACACACACACACACACACACACACACACACACACACACACACACACACACACACACACACACACACACACACACACACACACACACACACACACACACACACACACACACACACACACACACACACACACACACACACACACACACACACACACACACACACACACACACACACACACACACACACACACACACACACACACACACACACACACACACACACACACACACACACACACACACACACACACACACACACACACACACACACACACACACACACACACACACACACACACACACACACACACACACACCCACACACACACACACACACACACACACACACACACACACACACACACACACACACACACACACACACACACACACACACACACACACACACACACACACACACACACACACACACACACACACACACACACACACACACACACACACACACACACACACACACACACACACAACACACACACACACACACACACACACACACACACACACACACACACACACACACACACACACACACACACACACACACACACACACACACACACACACACACACACACACACACACACACACACACACACACACACACACACACACACACACACACACACACACACACACACACACACACACACACACACACACACACACACACACACACACACACACACACACACACACACACACACACACACACACACACACACACACACACACACACACACACACACACACACACACACACACACACACACACACACACACACACACACACACACACACACACACACACACACACACACACACACACACACACACACACACACACACACACACACACACACACACACACACACACACACACACACACACACACACACACACAGACCACCACCTCAGAACCCGTGGTGGTCGTCGCTTCCCACTCTTCCTCTGTCGCGGACCTTGAAGGCGGAGGAGGTGGGGCCTGCATGAACGGGTCCCAGAAATCCCAGGCGGAGGAAGACATCGGCGGCGGAGGTGGCGGCGGCGGAGGAAGAGCGGGGGAGGCAGTCACCGATGTCCAAGTATCTGAACTTGGACTCATCGGAGGCGGCGGAGGAGGTGGCATTGGGGTCGGGGTTCGCGGCGGCGGTGAAGGGAGAATGGGCTGAGGCTCCGGAGGAAGATGGTGGTTATGGTGGTGGTGGTAGTGGTGGTAGTGGTGGTGGTTGACGGCGGTTTCAGCATTTGCAAACTGAAACAAAGCAGAGCCAGTTGCACGAAGAGACCGAATGTACATAACATGCGCAGCAGAAAAAGCGTGTCTTGCTTGCACAAACTGTTTCATGTAACGCTTCCTGGCCTTGCATTGTGACACAGTTTCTTCTCTCTCTATTCTGGAATGGCAGCAACCCATCTTGTCTTTTTGTTCCTGCCTTGCTAGGAACAAGATCACCTTGCTTCTGTAGAAGAATAAAGCTCGTTTTTTTTTTGGTCTGTGTTTGTGTTTGTGTTTGTTTTTGTTACTATGCTAAAAAAATGGTCCCCTCTTTGGCAAACTCCATAAAAACGTGAATCAGTGAGGATGGATGGTGCTTCTTCTGCATAAAGTTTCCTATTTTAATGCCTCGAACTCTGGCTTTGGTTGTCAAGTGATAAAGTAGCTTTCTTTTGGGTCTAAATACCTTCACTTTAACTACTAAGCCATTCCCTCTCAAGACATGTATTTATGTTTTCTGGTTGAATCCGAAACTCCACTCTCACCCAGAATGAAAATGCAGTTTAGGAATCAGGATAGTTATGTTATGCTTGGGACTCTCTCTCTTAATGTTGGAGCAACAATGGAGAAAGAGAAATCAATGTTGGTACTTGTTTTGAGAAGGTACAAGACAAACAAGTAAGCTTTGGGCAGAGAGCCTACAATGCAAAGAGTTATTTTATTCCATGTATTTGGATTTAACTTGTCAAAAGTACCCCTACAAGCCCTCTAGTGTAATTTTACTCTGGGTTTGGGGTAATTATAAAATGGTCAAATTCTCTTTACATAACGTGAAGGAACATGCATGATGCATAATATCCCCAAAGGCCAAAAGCCCAAAACAGATTTGCCAGTGCCAGATCAGATGCACGGATGGGGCTATCTTCCAAAGAATTTTAGAATAGTGGATTTGAATCAAAAGGGCATTTTGGTAATTTGATCCGGACATAAAGCCCCATCTCGCTATTCTCACCCGTGGCATGGCATGGGAATTGTTTCAAAATATTGTCTTTTGATTAAAGGGTATAACTTTCTCTAAATAAAAATTAAGAAACGCATGAGAGTCACTCACTGAACTCTCAATTTTAATTTTGATTTGGTGTTGAGTGTGCTTCGAAATGGCGTTGCCAAAGATGGATTTCTGTGCCAAGTGGCGTTACATAGGGACGTGGGCTATCGCACATCTCTCTTATGCTTTGCTGGTTATTCAATAACAAAAGACAATTTTATATAATTTCCAAAAAAAAAAGACAATTTTATATTAAAGAAAAAAAATGCCAACGTACCAAAAAAATTAAAAATTAAAAAATGTCCCTTTTCAGGAACATATGTATGTATTTGATTTGGATAGATTGAAATAATCTTGTTAGTAAAAATACATTTTATAATATAAATTTAATTAAATCGGTTGAACTAATGATATCGATTGAACTAATGATCCAATACTTTAATCAAGTCAATAATCGAGCTGAATTTTAAAAGATTAAGTGTAAGTAATTATTATTTTTAAAAATATTTCCTTTGACCATCCCTGTATTATAAATTTTGTTGTGATAAATGGTATGTTACTCTTTATAAACTTAACTAGCTAACTTTTTGCTAATAATTGTATCATAATCATTGTGTTAGAATTTAGGCCTCTATTTTATAGGGTGGCTGTTTATCCTATCATTAACATGGGAAGAGTGATTTATAAGAAAGCAACATTTAAGTTTTACATTAATGAAATTAATTTCATTGATTAATTTTTATTTAAAACGAATTGGGTACAAAAATGAAGAAGGCATGTGATGTTTGAACCGAATCTTCTCCTTGTGAAGAAAAACACACAAAAATACGATTTCCTTTTCCTCTGGTTGCAGCAAAGCAATCAAAAGGAAAGAAATCCTTTACTTGCATGCCAGCATCAGCATCAGCATCAGCATCAGCATACCTTGTTCATTATGTCCTCTCTCGCTTTATAAACACTTCACACGCAAAAGCCTCTTTGCACTTCCTCCTTTCATATCAAATCGTTGAAACTGCAAATAAACTTTGACAATGGCGAAACCTGTAGTTGACTCTATGTATCTCAAGGAAATAGAGAAGGCTCGTCGTGACCTTCGCGCTCTTATCTCAAACAGAAACTGCGCTCCTCTCATGCTTCGATTAGCGTACGTTGCAACTGTTTTCATTTAGAATATTATGTATCATAAACTTTTAGTAATTAACATAATTTATATATGTTTGTAGGTGGCACGATGCTGGTACCTACGATGTTAAAACCAGAACAGGAGGCCCCAATGGTTCTATTAGGAGTGAACAAGAATTGAATCACACTGCAAACAAGGGGTTGAAAACAGCTATTGAATTCTGTGGTGAGCTTTCTTTTACTTCTTTTCACTGAAATGCTTTTTTTCTTCTTCTTCTTCTTCTATCTCTCTGCTTAATCCTCAATGTTTTTGGTTTCTTTTGAGAATAGAGGAAGTGAAGAACAAACATCCAAAAGTTTCATATGCAGACCTTTACCAGGTTATTTTAGTTTTGGCATGTAATAGTTGTGATTAAGAAATTAGAGGGGGGTTTAATAAATATATATATACGAGGTAGGATCCTTTGATACCGTTATCAAATTTCAAATTTGACATCTCATCTTATAGCTGTTAGATCAAAAAAATTAATGGAGTCACATGCTTACAAATCAGATTTGTTGATTTTTTTTATTTAACGGCTATAAGATGAGATGTCAAATTTAAAATTTGACACCGATATCAAAACATCATACCTCTCTCTATATATATATATGTGGAGTCATATATAGATTAACTTTTGTATTTCAGCTAGCTGGTGTTGTTGCAGTAGAGGTCACTGGGGGTCCAACAATTGATTTTATTCCCGGGAGAAAGGTATGTGATCATGCAGAAGTTTTTGTTTAGTCTCATAATTAATTAATGGGTTAGGGTTTCAATATGTAGCTCTTTATATATTCTACTATTTTCTTTATTAGGATTCATTGGAATCTCCAGAAGAAGGGCGTCTTCCAGATGCCAAACAAGGTTATAAAATCATGTTGGTTGTTGTGCCTCTTGTTTTCTACCATTTTGGGATCTGTTCCTTAAGTTGGCTTTGCTGTCAATGTTACCATTTTACAACAATTGATTTCCCATCTCCTTATAACTTGTCATTTCATTACCTTAAACGTTGTTAAGTACAAGTCTGACTAGGTATAATGCAAATGGAAAATAAAATAGCCAATAGGTTGAGTTTGTCTTGTCATCATAGGAGGCACATTCTTGTAGAATTTCTTTTGTCTAATGTATATTTTAAAAGTCTTTTTTGGGAAAACCTGAATGTTTCATTTTACTTTTGTGAGATTTTGTCTCTCATTTTATTATACACCACAACTTATTAAACATTTATCAACTGCTTCATAGAAAAATTTTTGGTATAGATCTTAAGATTAGTGACAATGGTTTTGCCCATCTATTTGTTTGTGTTCCTCTGTTCTTTTAGCCATAGGATATTACTTTCTGACCGTATCCAAAGTATTAGTGATGTTGACTTAAGTATAGTTATTAGAAAAATTCATTCATATGGAAAAATTTCAGGTGCATCGCATTTAAGGGATGTTTTTAATCGTATGGGTCTGGGTGATAGAGACATCGTGGCTCTATCTGGTGGCCACACTTTGGTAAGAACGATATAACACCCAAGAGTCGCTTTATATATATATATATATATATATATATATATCTATATATATAGATATATATAGAGGTAGGATCCTTTGACACCGGTGTCAAATTTGAAGTTTGACACCTCATCTTAGAGTCGTTAGATCGAAAAATATCGATGGTATCACATGCTTACAAATCAGAGTCGTTGATCTTTTCTGATCTAACGGCTCTCAGATGAGGTGTCAAACTTCAAATTTGACACCGGTGTCAAATTTCAATTTTAACACCTCATCTGAGAGCCGTTAGATCAATGGTGTCACATGCTTGCAAATCAAAGTCGTTGATCTTTTTTGATCTAACGGCTCTCAGATGAGGTGTCAAAATTGAAATTTGACACTGGTGTCAAAATTGAAATTTGACACCGGTGTCAAAGGATCCTACATATATATATATATATATATATATATATATATATATATATATGAGAATGATCCGTTTACAAATTTTTACAAATTACGCTATGTTCTCCTAATCAGTGTTCTCCCGGCAGAAGATAGCGTAGTTTGTAAGCGTTTGTAAACAAAAAAGTTTGTAAATATAACCTGCCCCATATATATATATATATATAGACAGGATCCTTTGACACCGGTGTCAAAAAAAAAGTTTGACACCTCATCTGAGAGCCGTTAGATTAAAAAAAATCAACGATTTTGATTTGTAAGCATGTGACACCATTGATTTTTTTTAATCTAACGGCTCTCAGATGAGGTGTCAAACTTTTTCTTTGACACCGGTGTCAAAGGATCCTGCCTCATATATATATATATATATATATATATATATATATATATATATATATATATATATATATATTGAAGAAAACATTTAATCTCATTATTATTCATTTTAATTGATAAGGGTAAGGCACATAAAGAACGTTCAGACTTTGAAGGTCAATGGACAAAGGACCCTTTGAAGTTTGATAACTCCTATTTTGTGTAAGATGTTTAATTATATTACAAGCTTTTGTTTATTCACAAAATGTATAATTAAAAATTGAAGTTTCACATATAGCATTACTAAACAGGGAACTATTGAATGCGGAATCAAAGGACTTATTGAAGCTTCCCACAGACAAGGCTCTAGTCGAGGATCCTGAGTTCCACACGTATGTTGAACTGTATGCAAAGGTATTGGCCAAAAAGTTAGAACTTAGAAATATATATATATATATATATATGTATATATATATATATATATTATTATCAATGGCAGACCCGGCCTAAAAATTTAAGTGGCGTCAAAAAATTTGACATCAAATTATCAAAATATTTATTGTAATTACACAAATTTATTAGAAAAAAATTTACTATGAATTCTAGCATATTATCTAAATTATGTAATAAATAATGTCATATAACATTGAAAATTCAAATGAACAATTGACATTGATTATATATCAAAACAAATATATAAAATTGCATTAACCTTTTCGGTGAGTATTTCAAACATAAAAATTTCACTTTCCTTCCACAACATAATAAGCAATGAACCAAACATTGTCCTAATGATATGAAAATACACAAATATAATAATTATATGTATAATAAGCATTGTCTTTTGTCGACCCTTTCATTATCTCTATTCCTTAAATTTTCAATATCTCACGTTAGAGAACATCGCCCTTGTTTGCAACAACAATAAGCACAACAAAAAGTTCTCACATTTAGGAATTAGGTTTTTGACTATTCTTTGTGTGTGCAATAACCCAAAACACAATAGTTCAATGGACCTTCATATTCCATAACTATAGACCTGTTATTCATTTAGTTTTATGATTTTTGTTTTCAAGGGTTAAATGTGTCCTTTTAAAGGACACAATTTATGTTCTTTTAATTTTTTTTTTTTTTTGATAACAATGTTCTTTTAATTTTTAACACTATATCTTACCGCTAAGACATATTTATATCATAAAAAGTTATTTTTTTCTATCTCCACGTCAGCTAAAGTGAATGAAGAAAGAGAAAAAAAAAACAATTTTTTATATTATAACTATGTCTTACCGGTAACATATGGTGTTAAAAACTAAAAGGATAAAGAATAAACTAAAAGCAATTTTTTCTCTCTCCACAAGCTTGTGTCCTTTAAAAGGACAAACCTTTTTTCCTACTTTTAAATGGATTTATTTGATTTTGTTGGGCCCAAATTTTGAAATAGATCAACTAATCATTGTTGTGATTAAGTTTAGAAGTCTTTATTTTTTAAAATAATAGGAATAAGAATAAATAACATAATTGATTAGAATAAAGCAAAAATAAAAATAAAAATACACAAGATAAAAAGAAGAAGGTGAAACACAAAAATAATCATATTGTACACATTCCTTATTATTTGTTTGCATTTAGATGGTTTGTTGTTACTTTGTATTGAGTATTTGATTTTATATTTAGGTTGTAACACCCCAAATTTCTAACAATTTATGAAACAATCTTATAATAAATAAATTGTCAAAATTCATTTTTTTTCACAATTATAATAATAGAAATATTGCGGAAGCTAATCAAAATCTAATTTGGGGAATGTTACCGCCGCACCTGTACAATGAACAGGCGCAAGGCTAAATTTATTACATTAAAATAAAACCAAAGACTAAAGTTTAAATAAAGGAAATATGTCTTATGCATTTATTTAAATCTTATAAATTTCTAAACTTAGAAACTAGCTTGAAATACTCGAGTCGTGATCCTCACTGTCCACAGCTAGCCCCATCCTTTGCAACATGCTTCACTGAAAATCTGCTCCCCCGCAGCCGCAGGATCATTACAGTCAAACAAACACAAAAGTCAGCAAAGCTGGTAATCCTAATCAAAATACAATTAATGTGAGTAATAACAAATTAAATCAAATGTCAAATAGTGTTCAAATCAATTCCACATTAATCAAATCAAATATCAATATAATAATCAAAATTCCATAATATAATATTTATCTTTATTAAGTTCATTTAATGTATTTGGTAATTATCAACTAATATATTTAGCACAACATTAGTCATAATATGATAATATTCACAACTCAATGACATTCTTCATAATCAAATCAAATAACAAATTTCATTATTAATAATGTTTAAGTTCATTATATTTAGTGGGAAGAGAACCATGGTAGACCCGGGAAACCCTGCCAGTCTACCCCGTGACCCGGGAAAAAACCACTGTTACCAGCCACGTATAATCAAAATTGGCCATAATCAATTCACATCTTCCTAGTGTGCACACCTCTTCCCAAAGTTGCTACTAGTATCCCAGGAAACCATGCCAGACACCACTTTGGAAAGAACGGATATAATCTTTTTCACATCAGTTTCACATCGGAGGCATAAAGCCCAAAAGTTGTGTTCATCACCTTGGGAGGTACCATCCCAAAGCTATCCTCCCACCATTAATTTATTACAAACACACACAATCAGGAAATATTCAATCATAATTATTTATTCTTTAAGTATTATCATCTCTAAATGAGTTACTCAAGGGCATTATAATTTTCCAAAGTATCATAATTCAAACAACTATTATCATAAATTCTCGAATTTATATAACAATTCAAATCTTCAACATCTATCATAGTAAAATCCAAATCTGATCATCATAATAACTTTCCAATTTATTCAAGGATATGATAATTCAAATCTTCAACAGTCATCACAGTAAAATCCAAATCTGATCATTATCATAACTTTCCAATTTATTCAAGGATATGATAATTCAAATCTTCAACATTCATCACAGTAAAATCCAAATCTGATCCTCATCATAACTTTCCAATTTATTCAAGGATATAATAATTTAAATCTTCAACATTCATCATAGAAAAATCTAAATCCAATCATCGTCATTCAAATAATCCCATCACATCAATTATCATAGTTATTAATAATATAAATATTTAAATTCAATCATTAAAACACATATTTGGAAAGTTTTTCTTAAAGAGTAGTATAATTCCATAATTTTCATAATTATTCAATAAGATCCATATATTGCACATGAATTAAAAGTTTATATCATATATTGCACATAATCATAATTTCTGAAATAATAAAAATTTTCCACAAATATTCTAATTATCATATGTAGTAATTTAAATTTAAAAAAAACAAATACCTATATATATAGAAATGTTCATACCAAACTATTAAGAACATCTACGGATTACATATAAGGATTATGCCCAAATTTCATATAATAGAGATAACCTAAACACCTAAGGATTCAGATTACATCCAAGTTTTATATAAAAGAAATAACCTACGAATAGGATTACATATACCGAGATTCATATCAATATAATCCATGACTCTCTAGGGATAAGGATTACTATTAATAAACTTCAAACAAAATTATAACCTAAGGATTAGGATTACACATATCAAACATATAACTACCTAAAGATTAGGATTACACACAATAAAAATTTCATACACAACGAATCTACAACCACCTAGAGATTAGGATTACCTGGTCTCCGCGCTAACTTCTAGAAGAGAAGAGTAATTTGGGGTAGAGAACCGGTTGATAAAAAAAATATAAAGATTGAAAATAATTAAACTAAGCTTTTTGGAGTGAGAAGAGAGAGAGAGTAGTAGAGGAGAGTGAATTGGTTTGGTTAAGCTATGTCTCTATTTATAGTTGAAGTTTAGGGCTTATACATTACTGACTCAATGCTGACTCATCATATCTAAACAATATATGTTTGTTGATTCATCATATCTAAACAATTTATGTTTATTGACTCATCATATCTAAACAATATATGTTTGTTGACTCATCATATCTAAACAATTTACTAATCAATCATTACTAATCAAACATAAATACATAAATCATCAATCAATTAATAAATCAATTAATCATAATTTATCATCTAATATATATATATATATATATATATATATATATATATATTATCACATAAATCAAATAATATTACTATTATTATCTTACCTCTTATTATTTTAACAATTATTAACTCATTAATTAAAAATACTAAATACCAATATTATTAATTACAAAAATACTAAATATCATTATTATCCAAAAATATTTATTATTATTATTTTATTAAAAGAAAATATAGGGTATTACATAGGTGGTACCAAATTATAATTTTAACATTGGTTAATTATAATTAATTATGTAATATATATAATAAATAAATAAAAATTAAAACAAGCAGGTGCCAAGACACTTGCTGGCGTGGATGTGGTACACCACTGATTATTAGTTGTTATGATCACGGTAAGCATACCGGTTGTACAAGTAATAAAAAAGTGAGTAGAGTATCGTTCCCACAAAAATTAGTGTTTCAAGCACTAGTTCATTATTTTTACTTAGGTTGGACAAATCAAATTTGGTTTGAGAAAAATAATAGAGCGTTATTGTGGAGATCAACCAACACTCACTCCGTGACTTCTTCTATTTTCTTTTACTTTTTTATTTTGTTTAAGCGAGATATATCTGGCTAATTTTCTTTGTAGTTAGAAATATGGATCCGACGTGAATCTTTTATTTGGTTTAATTTTTTTCATCAATAAATTATCTCTAATTATTTGTGTTTATCTTGAATTGCTTGTTTAAATTCTTGTATGATCTGGCCAACCATATAGGAATAAAGAGGGTAAGAATTCGCAATAGACATATTGAGATCTTAACCTAGACAGGGATAAACATTGATTCTTACTTGATATAGACATAGGCTGGTAGGAATTGCAAACTTTTATAATTCATTGCAAGTAAGGCTTAATCAAAGGAATTTCTAAGACATTAAGATTCTGATTGGGTTAAAGAGTTAAAGAACTAAGACATTGTGATTTGACTAATTAATTCTTAGATGGTGAATTGTTTGAAACAAATGTGATAAAGAATTATTGAATTTAATTAAATCATAAAAGGGGATCAGAGGTGAAGTAGACCTAGCTGCAGTTTTTATTATTGATTTTAAATTCATCTTTTAATTATTAGAATTCTTTTCTTGCATTTAATTGTTGTTTGACATTAATCCTTAATGCATAATAAATTGGAGACACATTATTACTCTAACTATTTTTTGTTCATTAAAATAATTAATGTGATTTTAGGTCCACTAATAATTTTCAATTGTACTAGGACGAGGATGCATTTTTCACAGATTATGCAACCTCACACAAGAAACTCTCAGAGCTAGGCTTTAATGTCAAGAATCGTTCCATGTTGGCCCAGGTGCTTATAGGATTCGCTATTGCCTCAACTGCGGTGATCCTGGGTTACTTGCTTGAACGGAAATGAAAAACCAAAGGAGGAGATTATTAATAATATTATTATAATGTTCTAGATGTAATTTCATGTCAACAATACCAACTATTGTGCAAAAAATTATTCCTTCTGCAATAATATTAATAGATCTATATAGCTATGCATGGATATAATATTGATACTGAAGTTTTAACCTATAAAACTACCCAAGTCCCACTCCTAGTGGTAGTGGCTTTATATACCGAGTCGTGGATAATAGTATGCGGAAGAACAATAGTTTAACGGGTTTGGATAACAGCTAGCCTAGATAAAGCTTGCAACTTTGCGGCGTTAAACTGGACCATGAAAAGTTGGAAAGCATGGATAAGAGCAATTTTAAAAATTCGGTCCGACTATCGACTCGATAGAGATTAGGGTCACGAGATTATTTCGCTGATCCAGTTTTATACGTTAAAAAAAGTATAAATATATATCCTATGTTAAAAATTCAAAAAAATCAAACTACCAATAATCAAAGATTCAAAATATATTTAACAAAATTTAATCAATTACATTCGCAAGTCAATATTACATAAGCTAATCAAAGTATCAGACTATAAAAACATATTCCAATGGAGTTAATGAAAAGTTATATAATCAAACTCTGTCCCTCCTAGTCCTTCTCACGCACCTAAAGTAGCATGTGAAAGGGGATCCCTTACCCAAGAAAAAACTGTAAAGAACCATTTCAAGCCGAAACCTTAAGGCGTTGAGTGAAAGCCTTTTTAATTATTTATATTATTCTCTAACACATCCCCTCACGTAAGAGCCCTTTGGGCTTGAAACATGGATATTGTATAGGCCTACATTTTTTTTTTTTTTACCTTATACTTATTTTAATTCCACAAGTTGGGGACGGTGAGGATTGAACTCGTAACCTTGTAGTCAATGAAGCTCTGACTGATACCATGTAAAGAACCACTTCAACCCAAAACCTTAAGGTATTGAGTTGGGGGTATTAGAAAATAATATAAACCATTAAAAAGGCCATCACCTAATACTTTAAGGTTTTGGGTTAATTGGTTCTTTACATGGTATCAAAGCTTCAGTAACCACAAGGTCACAAGTTGGATCATCACCGCCCCCACTTATGGAATTAAAATAAGCATAAGGTAAACAAAAAAAAAATTGGGCTTATACAATATTCACGCTTCAAGCCAAAAAGCTCTTGCATGGGGGGGTGTATTAGAGAATAATATATAACCATAAAAAGGCCTTCACTCAATACATTAAGGTTTTTTGTTGAAGTGGTTCTTT
This sequence comes from Gastrolobium bilobum, assembly GCF_033153095.1. NCBI lineage: Eukaryota > Viridiplantae > Streptophyta > Magnoliopsida > Fabales > Fabaceae > Gastrolobium > Gastrolobium bilobum. The sequence goes on along the minus strand of NW_026897840.1, from coordinate 114,325 downwards.
ACAAGAACGACGGAGGAGAGGTGACGACGTGACAAATCAATGGTGGAGAGAGAACAACCAGCACGGCAGAGGAGAGGGAGAGAGAAGTCTGAAGAGGAATTACCCCTACGGCGGAAGAGATCACCAGATTAGGGAGATTGGGTCTGGGTCTAGGGGTGGGTTGATAACCCACAGCGGAAGGCATGCGACCCAATAAGGCGGATACTTCGGATCCTACTTGGACGAAGCGAAAGATATTGTCGATAAATAGAAGTACATCTTGTTCATTGACATCGCGAAAATATTCCGCCATAGTTAGGAAAGAAGATCGAAAGAGAAGAAGAAAAAGAACAATTTAGATTTTAGATCTAGTTCTAGGTCTAGGCAGCAACAAGCTTTTATTTTTTTGGTTTACACAACAAACGATATCTTTTCGTGTGTAAATTTTTTTTAAATGAAGTGACCCCCTTTGACCCCTCTAATCCAGGAGTCACAGGTTCAGCCGGGGGGTTTCGGGGGTCAGAGGGGTCAATGTGCATGTAGGGTCTAACTACTGACCCTAACCTTCAGAGAGGAGATCAATTACTTGGCGGGGTCGATCCCGGGGCGGGGCAGGGTTTTAAAACACTGGATAAGAGTTAAGACTGGGGAATACTGGGTTGGCTATCAAGGAGAAGAATTTTGGTGGTTCCGGACCACTATTGATTTAGTAGTCCGGACCAATCAAAATCAAACAAATTTTGAGGAGAGAGGAAAAATGAAAAAAATTATCCAAGTGTTACCCCCTGAATAGAAGGACCACATGAGGCCTGGAACACCAAAAAAAAATTTGCTATCAAGGCACAAGATCTTTTCAGCTGCCTTAAAAGTAAGTGCTATAACTCCAGGGGCGAGCACATTCGGTAGTGAATTGTGCCCCAAGGATCGGGTCGTGTATTTGATCCTTGGAAGATGCTCTTTGGGTCAAAGGTGATACCCTTGCACTCTAAGCCTCGATTGGGGATTAGTCCCATCCTCTCTTCGGCGACAACTGTCCAATGCACCCGCTGCACCAATGAGAAGCTAGCTTAAGGTGGGCTGGAGGGAGTTGAATGGAGATACCTCCATGGTAATACTAAAAAAAAGTAAGTGCTATTGTTGCTAATGAGAAATTAATTAACACTATTAAATGAGAATGTGGTATCATACCTTTGTCAAATGTAACATAAGATCAAATGATTTCCCCCCTAGATTTTAGGGGGACAGGGGCCCACCCTAACCCCTATGTAGGTTCACCTATGCCTGTAGCACAAGAGGGCTTCCACGGCTGATGCATGCTTCAATGTAGCTTTCCCCACTCCTAACCAAACAAAAATGCAATCTCTGCTTTAAGCATCAAGACTTTTTGACCGTACTAATCCCATTTTTAAAAAGTTTGACCAAATTAAGTTCCCAATCAAATTAATTATCAAACTAATGCAGAACAACGCCGTATAGAAGTCACTGCATTAAGATGCACCTCTTATTAGTGTTGTATTATTGTCAGTCAAATGCCTTTAGGGAGTGTTTGGTTGAGGAGAAATTTTTTGAATACTAGGAAAATGTAATTAATAGAAAAATGGTTGGAAAGTGAGTTTGATAGGAAAATGTAAAAAAATTTGTTTGGAAAAAACTTTACTAGGCAAATTAGGTAAGATTTATAAGAAGAGGGATAAACTTGCCATTATTTTCATCCCTTTTTTTCATTTATCCGGGTTTTGTAAGAATGTTACGTTGGCAGAGGGAATCGTAACAGTGTTTTATTACAATTTTTACATGCAATTTTCAATTGATAGGAAACTGACATTGATGGGCAAAAGTGATGAAAACTTCTATCAAACGTGGAGAAATGGAACTCCCACATGCATTTTGCTGGAAAAATATTCACAACTCCCCAACCAAACACTACCTTAAATCAGTGTAGCAAAGGCACGGTTAGAAACATACCACGTTTGATGGTATTAGGTAGGAAGACACGGCTTCATCAGAGTCGCATCTAAAAGCGGTCTTCCAGTCACCGTATCACTGACAATATATTGTAGCTCTCACTCTTGGATAAGTTTTCACTACTGTACTAACAACTAGTTGAAAAATTATTTCTATCCGGAATACATTCATTAAAACTTAAAAATTAAAAAATAGTTTCATTTAAATTATTCATTTCTTTATTTTTGATACAAAGAATATGTATTATAATTTATATGAGTGCTCAAACACCCAAACACTTTCTCTTTTCATATAAATATAACAACACTATTGAGGAACATTTTATTTTGCGCGTGATTGGTTTTTTTTTTTCAAGAAACAATTAATTTCTTTCAACTTTTTATTTTCAGAAAAAATCTGTTAGTCTTTTTTTGGTAGTTTAAATCTGCTAGTTTTTTAAATTTCAAAATAAAGTAATCAAACAAATTTAATCTTTTTATTTACATTTTATGGGTATTTGTTAAAAGTATTCAAATTTAAATAATTTATGTGAAAATTTGATTTGTGACATAAAGACGTCCTTTGATTTTAATTTTTTGTTTACACTAATAATTTTCAATTGAACTAGGATGGGTATGCATTTTTCACAGATTATGCAACCTCACACAAGAAACTCTCAGAGTTAGGCTTCAATGTTAAGAATCGTTTGACCCAGGTACTTACAGGATTAGTTATTGCCTCAACTGCGATGATCGTGGGTAGGGCTGTGCATGGGTCAGGTCAGGTCAGGTTTTTGTCCGACTCGACCCAAGTTGGTTTTTATAGGTCAAGTATTTTGACCCGACCCGCTTTAATTTGATCCAAGTCAGGTCTGACTTGGATTGGATTTTGTTGAACTAGTTCAGAACCAGTTTGGATCTGACCTGACTTAGTTTCTGAAATGGGTCTGACTTGGTTTCTGAACTGGGTCAAATCTGACCTGACCCATTTTTGACTTGGTTTTCTCACAAAATTTTTACGTTGCAAAAGATGAAAATTTCGTCACAAAATTATTTTTTCGTCGAAATTTTTACAAAAAAAAAAAATTTCTATTGAAATGTAGTTTCCGTCAACAGTTTTGACGAAAATGATTTCTTCCATAAAATGTTTTAAACAAAAAAAGAATTTTGTCAAAAAATTTGACGGAATGTTTTTCGTTCAAAATTTAGATGGGAATGTGTTCTGACGAAAATTTTGACGAAAATTTTTTCGAGGGAAATGTTTCATTTGAAACTTTCGACGAAATTTAGATTCTCTAAAGAATTTTGACAGAATATTTTTTTTGTCAAAATGTTTTTTTTGTCAAAAAAGTTTACGGAATTTTTTTATAGAAATGTGTTTCATTGAAAATTTTGATGGAAATTTTTTATCAAAAAATTTGACGAAAATATTTAGTTAAAAATTTTCGATGGAAATGTGTTTCGCTAAAAATTTCGACAAAAATTTTTTTTGTTAAAAAATGTAACAAAAATTTTTCCGTCGAAAACTTTCACGGAAATTTGAAATCTGTAAAGAATTTTGATGAATTTTTTTGCCGTCAAAATTTTTTGATGACGAAAATATTTCTGTCGAAAACTTTCGCCGAAATTTGAAATCTGAAAAGAATTTTAATGAATTTTTTTGCCGTCAGAATTTTTTGATGGAGATGTGTTTCGTCGAAATTTTCAATGGAAATTGTTTTGATGAAAATGTTTCATTTGAAACTTTCGACGAAATTTAGATTCTCTAAAGAATTTAGACAAAATATTTTTTCTGTCAAAATTTCTTATCGAAATATTTTTGTCAAAAAATTTTACGAATTTTTTTTACAGAAATGTGTTCCGTTGAAAATTTTGATGGATATATTCTTTATCAAAAAACTTGACGAAAATATTTAGTCGAAAATTTTTGATAGAAATGTGTTTCGCTAAAAATTTCGACGAAAATTTTTTTTGTCAAAAAGTTTAACGAAAATGTTTCTGTCGAAAACTTTCGCCGAAATTTGAAATCTGTAAAGAATTTTGATGAAAATGTGTTTCGTCGAAAGTTTTTATAAATATATTTTTTTGTGAAATATTTTGACGAAATTTAGATTCCGTAAAAAAATTTGACAAAAAAAATATTCCGTCAATTTTTTTTACCGATATGTTTTTAGTCACAAATTTTGATGAAAATATTTTTCATCAAAAATTTTTGCGAAAATTTTTATGAAAATATTTTCCATAAAAATTTTTGACTTAATTGTTTTACGTTAAAACTTTTTTTTAATGTAATTGTGATTTTTTTTCACATAATGGGTATGGGTCAAGTTTTGGGTCAGTGGGTCAATATTAAAACGAGTCAGGTCTAAAACTGACCCAAATAAAAGTGGGTCAGTATTTACACCGTTCAAAAAATATGGGTATTTATGGGTCGGGTCAAGGTCGGATCAAGGGCAGGGCAAGTGAACCAGTTTTTTTGCACACCCCTAATCGTGGGTTACTTGCTTGAACAGATATGAAAAACCAATGGCGGAAATTATTATTATTATAATGTTCAAGATCTATTTACATGTCAACAACAATTGTTGTACGAAAAATTCTTCCTTTTCTCTCTCTCTCTCTCTATATATATATATATATATATATATATATATATATATATATATATATATATATTCTGCAGTGACTTTAGATAAACTTATCTACATCTACCCATTTATAATTATGTTCTCTCGGGAGAACATAGTTATAATATTAAATTTGTTTTTTTCTCTTTCTCCACGTCAGCAGAGGTTCTGAAAAGTAAATGAAGAGAGAGAAAAAGTATCTTTTAATGTTATAACTATATTCTCCCGAGAGAACATAGTTATAAAGGGTAGCTGTAGATAAGCTTATCTAAAGTGACTGCAGAAATGTTTATCCCTATATATATATATATATATATATATATATATATATATATATATATATATATATGAGGTAGGATCCTTTGACACCAGTGTTAAATTTAAAATTTGACACCTCATCTAAGAGCCATTGGATCAAAAAAGATCAACGGCTTTGATTTGTAAGCATGTGACACCATTGATGTTTTTTGTTCCAATGGCTCTTAGATGAGGTGTCAAAGGATCCTATCTCTCTATATATATGGTTTACATTTCTGCAGATGCTGTATGTGCAGCAATCAAATACTTACCATATATATACGTGAAAGCATTAAATGCGAGAAATCATAACCATACACCTGTCGTTGTTATACGTAAAGCGGCTGCAGAAATGATTTTACCATATATATATATGGGAAATTTAGGTGTCATGTGACTGAATATATGTTTTTGTCCGGTCAAAAAATTATAACTATGTATTACAGGTAGTACATAGTTATAATATTAAAAAAAAAATTATCTTTGAAAACATAACTATGGACTACAGGTAACACATAGTTATAATATTAAAGCTATTTTTTTTTATCTCATAAGTAATTTTTCAGAGTCTTAACAATGTATTAACAATGGGAAAACTCATTGATTTGATTAATGGTATGTTACGAGCAAGAGAAAGAGGGGAGCTCCAGCGTGGGCTAGGGACTATGTGGTGAATGTATAAATGTGCAATTGTGTGTATCAATAGCCGTGAGTTGTATATTAGTATATCAGTAAGGGCATTTTAGTAATAGCTGAGATATTGTAATAGGAGGTGGCAGTTAGTTAGCTTTCCATGTGCCAATTGGTTAGGAATGTGCATTCTGTTAGTTGAGGTGCCATCCTATAAAACAGACATCTGTAATCGAAGATTGATATTGAGATTAATAAAGTGCTTGTGAATTTCTTAAATTCTGTTCCTTGTGTCTCTGTTCTCTGTTAGGGTTCTCAACCCTTAACATTGGTGCTTTCACTCTTTTGGACTCGCGTCGTCGAAGATGAGACTCCAAGATCTAGCTGAGGATTTGGGTTCTTTTCAAGCTCGTGTGGATCGTAGCTTGGATGAGATGCAGCAGCGTTTCGTGGACCATCAATCACAGTTTGTGAATATCACCAACCAGCTTCAACAAATCCACGCAGCGATTGTGGGTGTGGAGAATAGAATGGGTGATAATGCTCCACCGCAAAGTAATCCCACTACTGTCAATTCTGAATCGTCAGGGCATCATCAATTCAGGTTTGACCCTAATGATTCACGCAATGTGATGAAATCGGTTAAAACAGAATTGCCCTCTTTTGATGGAAAAGATCCAATCAATTGGATTTTTCGAACGGAGCTTTACTTTGGGCTTCAGCAGATACCCGATGTTCTCAAGGTGCGTTTGGCGGGCATGAAGATGGAGGGAATGGCTGGCCCATGGTTTCAATGGTTGTATAGTGGAGGAACGATCCAGTCTTGGGAGGATCTAAAGCATGCCGTGAAGCAACGGTTTGGTGGCACAACATACACTGATCTTCGAGGGGTTTTATCCAAATTAACCCAAGAGGGTGCTATTACTGAATATTTTCGAAGCTTTGAGGCATTGATTAATCAGGTGACTGGATTTTCGAATGAAGTCTTGATGAGTTTTTTTGTTTCGGGGTTGCAACCAGATTTGAGGAAAGCAATCCAATTGCATACACCAACTTCTTTGCACCAAGCAATGCAGTTGGCTTTGACGTATGAGGCTTATTACACTGAATTACGTGTGTCCTTGTCTTCTGCTAACAGGAAATTTTTTTTCCAAGCCACTGAACATTGTAGAACCATCAAACTCAGTAAATAACTTCGTGCCAACCCACAAGTCCAGTTTTCCAGCTTTACCGTCTACTGTGCCAATCACCAAATCAAGTTTTCCTGCCTTTCCGTCTACTGTAACCAGCAAGAAGGTGACTCATGATTACTTGCAAAAAAGAAGAGACTTGTGATTGTGCTACACTTGTGATAAAAATGGAAGTCCAAGCATGTATGTAAAGGGAGAATGTTGCTGATGTTTGGAGATTCTGAAGAGGAAGTGGTGGAAGGGGAAGAACAGATAGTTTGGCAACCTGAGCAACTTCACCAGGATCCCATGGATGCAGCACTCCATTCTTTGGAAAGTGAGCAGAATCCAAGAGCGTTGCGATTTCAAATTCGATTGAGTGGCAGGTTAGTTCCTATTCTCATAGACTCTGGAAGCTCCCATAACTTTGTTCAGAAGGAGTTAGCTGCTAGTTTGGGACTGCCTATGATAAGAATTCCTAGAATGCATATATTTTTGGGAAATGGGGAATTTTTAACTTGTGAGAGGAAATGTTCAGCTGTTGTGTTAAATATTCAAGGCTATGAGTTTATTGTGGTTTATGGGTAGTTGATCTAACCGGTTTGGGAATTATTTTGGGCATTATGTGGTTGAGCTCTTTAGGACGGGTTATCCATGATTATGGAGATTTGTCTATGGAGTTTAATTGGAATCATCAGAGGGTATTATTAAAAAGGGATGGCGGCATAAAGCAAGGACTGGCTGCTGAATGTTTGTCCTTATCTACTAGTGATACCGAAGCCAGTACAGAGACCAGTAAATCAGAATTGCTAGCAATTAGAGAGAAAATTCCCTCAGTTGTGTGGGAAATTCTGTTATATTACCAAGATGTTTTTCAGATACCTCAGGGCCTACCTCCTTCCAGGGAATATGATTATGTTATCCATCTAGCAACAGGGGCAGAACCAGTGAGTGTGAAACCCTATAGATATGCTCATCACCAAAAGTCTGAAATTAAGAAGCAAGTGGCAGATTTGCTTGCATCCGGTTTCATTAAGGTCAGTAGAAGTCCTTTTTCCTCACCAGTACTGCTTGTTAAGAAGCAAGATCACTCTTGGAGGATGTGCATTGACTACCGGGCCTTAAATAGAATAACAATAAAGGATCGTTTTCGATTCCCACTATTGACGAACTCCTTGATGAATTGAAGGGGGCTACTGTGTTTTCCAAATTAGATTTAAGGAGTGGGTACCATCAAATACAGTTGTTACCTCAAGACACTCCCAAGACTGCTTTCCGGACCCACGAAGGGCATTATGAATTTTTGGTGATGCCATCTGGCTTAACCAATACTCCTTCAACTTTCCAATCGGCAATGAATCAAATGTTTCGACCTTATTTGAGGAGATACATCATGTTTTCTTTGATGACATCTTAGTATATAGTGCCTCTCTTTTGGAACACTTGAACCATTTAAAACTGGCTCTGGAATGCTTAAAACAGAATCAGTTCAAGGTTAAGATTACTAAATGTGGCTTTGCTTTGCTTGAGATTGAGTATTTGGGTCATCTTGTTTCGAGTGATGGTGTCAAGGAAGATCCAAGGAAGATTTCGGCCATGATGGAATGGCCTCAACCAAAAGATGTGAAGCAATTGAGAGGGTTCATTGGACTTACGGGTTATTATAGAAAGTTCATTCGCCAATATGCAACTTTGGCAGCCCCTTTAACTGACTTGCTTAAGAGTGAGTGTTTTAAATGGAATGAAGATGTTGATACAACATTCAAATTGCTCAAGGAGACTATGTCCTTTATCCCTGTCTTAAATCTTCCTGACTTCTCTCTTCCTTTTGTAATTGAGACTGATGCATCTTCAGGTGGTATTGGAGTTGTCCTGTTACAAAACAACAGACCTGTAGCCTATTTTAGTAAGAAATTGGGGCCTCGAATGCGTGTAGCATCCACCTATGTCAGGGAGCTGTTTGCAGTAACTGAAGCTGTTAAGAAATAGAGACACTACTTGCTTGGTTCGAAATTTGTTATCAAGACTGGCCATAGGAGCTTGAAGGAATTGCTCTCTCAAACAGTCCAAACCTTGGAGCAGCAAAGGTATGCATGTAAATTGATGGGGTATGATTTTATTATTGAATATAAACCTTGTAGCTCCAATGTTGTAGCAGATTCTTTATCTAGGATGTATGAAGATGATACATCAGGTACTGTTATGACATTACTTTCAAAGGTTACTTTTGATATAATTGATCAAATTAAAGGAGAAAATGCCACTGATCCAGAATTATTGTCTCTCTATTCTAAGTTGCAAAATGGTTTAGCTGTTGATCCTAATATTTCAGCCAAGGAGGGGGTGCTCTATCATAAACACCGATTTATGCTAGGCTCACAATCTGTTTTGAGACAGATTTTATTGCAGGAGGCACATGCCATTCCAATTGGTGGCCATGTTGGTGTGACCCGTACACTATTAAGGCTATCCGCTTCCTTTTATTGGCCACATATGCGAAAAGATGTCACTGAGTTAATTAGAGCTTGTTCAATTTGTCAAATGGTGAAAACAGCCACCACACCACCTCTTGGATTATTGCAACCCCTGCCAATTCCTGAAGGGGTGTTCGAAGATCTCAGCATGGATTTTATCACAGGCTTGCCATTATCTCAAGGCTTTTCAGTGATATTTGTAGTTGTTGATCGTCTTACAAAATATGCACACTTTGGTGCATTGGTCAGCCCTTATACAACAGCTAAAATGGCTTCTTTATTTTGTGATTTAGTGGTGAGACTTCATGGGTATTCGAAGACTATTGTCTCTGATAGAGACAATGTTTTCCTTAGCCAATTTTGGACCTTGTTGTTCAAATTCAGTGAAACCAAGTTGCATACAAGCACTACCTATCACCCCCAATCTGATGGGCAGTCAGAAGTGACTAATAGGTATTTGGAACAATATCTTAGAGCCTTTTGCTTTCATGAGAATCACAAGTGGTCTTTTTATTTGAGTTGGGCTGAATTACACTATAACACAGCCCACCATTCTTCAATTGGTATGAGTCCCTTTCAGGCTTTGTATGGAAAATTGCCAACCGTAATTCCTTATTATCCTAAGGGGCTGGTCCAAGTAGAAGCTGTGGACACAGCACTAATCCATCGAAATGACTTGCTTGCTCAACTTAAGCATCATTTGCAAGGAGCTCAAAATAGAATGAAGATTCAAGCGGATAAACATAGGAAGGATATTTCTTTAGCAGTGAGGGATTTAGTTCTTGTGAAGTTACAACCCTACAGACAGCTTACAGCAGCAAGGAGGTCCAATCAGAAGTTGGCTAAAAGATATTTTGGCCTTTTTCCCATTATACGAGTCGAGTCCTGTTGCTAGGGGTGTAAATGGGCCAGGCTGCCCAGCCCAGCCTACGGCCCGGCCTACATTGAGCCCAGCCCAGGCCCAGCCTTTCAGAAAAGTAGAGTAGGCTTAGGCTTATAAAATAACTTTTTTAATAAATAGGCCATAGGCCAATTTTGTCAAGCCCGACCTACAGCCTTGTAGGCTGGCCTATTTAATTTATTAAAATAAAATAATAAAATAATATTTATTTTATGTGGCAAAGACACAAAGTGCCAAATACCAATATCTCTTACTTTTTGTGCTATTTTATTTTATGAAAGGAAAACTTGTCTAATGTCTCCAAATTTTACATGCTGTTGCAACTTAATACCATGGAACAATGAGTACCTTGCTGAATTATGATGTTACTGATGAAGATCTTTCAATAATACTCTTCTTTCCCTTGTCTTGATGGTGGTTTAAAGATTTTTAGATGAATGACATTCTCTTGTAGACTTTATTTCAGCATCTAGTAATTGTATTTTTCTTATTTTTCCCATTTCTTTGACTCTATTCCTCTATGATATACATTCTAGAGCTGAGGTATTATGTTGACTCTTTCTTGTTTGTCATTTTTTTCTTATGAGAAGTACTAGTGCATGCATGAATGGAACTTTCTTTGCTTTATACAATTATTTTTTTTGCTTAGTATATATAGTGGGAGGCCTACAAGGCCTGTAGGCCATGTCAGGCTTTCTTATTTTTGAAAATGGGCCGGGCTTGGCCTACAAATAAAGCCTTTAATAGGCCAGATAGGCTAAATTTTTTTTGACGTAGGCTTGGGCCAGGATGGCCAAAGCCCAGCCCAGCCCAGCCCATTTACACCCCTACCTGTTGCTTACCAACTATAGCTACCCGAGGGTTGTAAAATACACTCATTTTTTCATGTTTCAGTGTTGAAGCCATTTAAGGGTGATCATCATGATTTAATTCCAACCTTACCTGAGTTAAATCATGGAAACTGCCCTGTACAGGAACCAATTGCAGCCTTGATGTCTCGACAGGTAGCTGATAGGAATAAAACTGGCTCTTAGTGGTTAATACAACGGTCTCATGCTCTACCAGAAGATTCATCTTGGGAGGATGAGGCTGACCTTAAGCTGCACTATCCCCAGTTGAACCTTGAGGACAAGGTTAATTTGGATGACAGGGGCAATGTTACGAGCAAGAGAAAGAGGGGAGCTCCAGCGTGGGCTAGGGACTATGTGGTGAATGTATAAATGTGCAATTGTGTGTATCAATAGCCGTGAGTTGTATATTAGTATATCAGTAAGGGCATTTTAGTAATAGCTGAGATATTGTAATAGGAGGTGGCAGTTAGTTAGCTTTCCATGTGCCAATTGGTTAGGAATGTGCATTCTGTTAGTTGAGGTGCCATCCTATAAAACAGACATCTGTAATCGAAGATTGATATTGAGATTAATAAAGTGCTTGTGAATTTCTTAAATTCTGTTCCTTGTGTCTCTGTTCTCTGTTAGGGTTCTCAACACTTAACATGGTATGAAAATGTGAGGAGAGATGAGTTGTATGGTCTGCACCAATATTTATAAGCCATCAAGTTTAGATATTACCCGATGAAGAAAAAATCACATTGAAATAATTATATGAGGTCGTATTAAAGGTTGCAGAGGGAGTATGAGTAGGATTGGTGGCATGCACTTCATTGGACTCATTCATTGTTTGTTGTTGGTATCCAAGATTGGAGTGGTTAGTCTTTTTAGAGTGGGTGCACAATTTATTTCCACGTCCTCTACCACCATTATTTCGACCTCGACCACGAAAGGAGCTGCTGCCTACCACCACGCACAGTGAATCCATTGTTGGAGCTTTGTTGAATTGCTGCATTATTTGTGAGAACTTTGTGTTCCTCACTCGAATCAAATTGTGATTCAGTATTCAGCTTCCTTTCTTGTTGACTTACTAATGAGAAAATTTCATTAACAAAAGGAAATTGCCTCGTAAGCATGATACGAGAACGAACGTTTGAAAATTGATCGTTCAGTTCTCTAAGAAATCGTATCGTACGATCATTTTCTCTTCCCTATCGGACACAATTGGTTATTCCACAATTACATGGAACAACACAGGTATGGTAAGGAGAGGTTGTAAAGTTTCAAATTCATCCCAAAGACCTTTGATATGAGTATAGAAATCTTATACCGTTCTTTCTCCTTTCTGGATCCAGTAGATTTCTTCTTGAAGATCAGAGATACGAAAACGTCAGATTGCGAAAATCTCTGATGAAGATCATTCCAAACCTCAAAAGCGTTCTCGATCCATAGGACCAATTGAAGAATAGTGTCATTTATTTAACGATGAATCCAAGAAAGGATCATCATGTTACACTTTTGCCATGCATTATACATGGCATTAGCAAGAGTAAAGATCTATATTGTTCCATCTACAAAGGAGAGTTTGTTCTTCGAGCGGAGTCCCATCTTTATTGCCCGAGACCAAGAGTGATAATTTTTCCCATTGAGCGGATTTTCACTCAGATGGAGAAAGCATGGATTCCCCGAATTTGTAAGGTGGTCTGGAAGAGGATTTTGATTTGCCATTTCTGTAGAATGATGCAGAAAGAAGAAAGAACGAACAAGAAACAAAGTGAAAGAAGAAAGATGAACTAGATGAATACCAGAGCTCTGATACCATATTAACATTGGAAAAACTCATTGATTTGATCAATTTGATTAATGGTATGAAAATGTGAGGAGAGATGGGTTATATGGTCTGTAGCACCAATATCTATAACCCATCAAATTTGAATATTACCTGATGAAGGAGAAATCACATTAAAATAATTAGATGAGGTCAGATTAAAGGTTGCAAAGAGAGTGTGAGCAAGACATTGAAATAATAAGTTGAGACAATAAGTCGGCAGCAGTCAAAGCGAATGAATATGCATAACCCGAAGACACTAATTGGTCCAATGAAAATTGCCGATGTCAGGGAATTGATGGGATTAATGATAAAGAAAGTTGAAAGTATAAAATATCAACGAAAGGAAACATCTTAAAATATTATATATTTATTACGTATCGTTCGCAATTGGCCTATTAGCTCAGCTGGTTAGAGCGTCGTGCTAATAACGCGAAGGTCGCAGGTTCGAGACCTGCATGGGCCAACTTTGGAAATACGTTTTGGAAAAAAAATAATAAATATCACAGAAGAATGTACAAAGGGTTTCGAAAAAATGCATCCCCTTACAGGGGTGCGAAGTTTTTATTTGGATAACGTTGAAAAAAAAAATATCGTCTATTTACCCAAATACTCGTAGTATAAAACAGAGATTCAGGGGGTGTATTGAATTAGGATTTAAAAGACTTTTTTGAGATAAAAAATCCTACAGATTTTAAAAGATATTTTAGAATTGGAGAGACTTTAAAGACTTTTTTTACAATCAAGATTTCATAGGATTGGATTTTAAAGGATTTTAATAGAATTTATAAGATTTGAAAGGACAATATAGATTTTTAAGATTTTAAAAAACCATATGAATTTTTAACAAACATTCAAAATTACAAGAGTCAATACAAAAGGGAAAAGTTATACTTACGACCTATTTTTGTTTACAACATTTTACAATCATATCTTAACCGTTGATTTTCATCAATCAACGGTTATCATTTATTGCAAATTAAATATTAATTAATGAGTTTGATTTGCGAAAATAATAACCATTGATTGACAGAAATCAACGGTTAATATATGGTTGTAAAAGATTTTAAACAAAAATAAGTTGTAAGTATATCATCCTCATAAAAACATAACAAAGAAATACAATGAAATTAATAAAAAAAATAAAACCTAATATAATTTTCTCAATCAGTAAAACATAATATAATTTTTAACAAACATTCAAAATTACTAAACAATAACTTTTCACATATCTAATGGGTTGAAAATTATCTTCTTCATTTGGTATCAAAACTATGCATATATGATTATAAGACCCACTTTTTTTTTTAATTATAAAAATAATTCTAAATTTGCATATAGAACCTAAAGTTTATGATAAAATTTTGTTTGGAATTTTTGCAATTGATCTTGAAAATCTTGGAATTTTTGAAATTTTCTAACCATATGAATCTGAAATTTTGGGTTTAATTACATGAAAGTTTAGAAAAAATTTTAATTTTTTTTCAATCGATACATTGAAACCTTAAATTGCTTTGGGACTTTTGAGAAACAAGTTTTTAGTTATCTATTGACACAAAAATTGTTTGAAATTATTTCTTATAGTGAAGGAATTTCGTTCATGAATGTATTGTTACGAAATATAGGGTTCATATTATGAAAGTTTCAATCTTTCTTTAAATTGATATTGTTTCATTGATGTAAAAAGAAAATTGGTTTGAGAGTTTTAGTTCCGCTGTTATTTTTCTCCATTAAAATCTTTTGAAATCTCAATCTAATACACCTCCCTTAATTGTTTACCAAAAAAATAAAAACAGATTTAAATTTTCTTCTTCTAAATAAAAAAATAGATCATTTAATATAGGGGAATAAAAGCTTTATATTCCTAATTCCTCTCATTAAAAATCTTGTGAATCAAGATACTTATGGTTTTGGGGGCTTGACTAATAGAATAGTGCAATTAATTTGACAAATACTACAAAATCCGACACCAGAACAGTAAGTCCAGCAATAATTGTAAGTCCGGCCAACACCAAGCAAGAACAATAATCGAGTAACCCAAAACAAAAACAGAAAATCTTGCCTCCTAATATGTGGCTTTCTTTGCATCCTCAGCAGCTGATTTCTCCTTCAATCTAAGCCACAATGGCATCAACTTTAGCTTCAGTACGTCCGCCCAATACCTAGCAAGAACAACGCTAGAGTAACAAAATCATGTCTCCTTAGGGGGGCCTTTCTTTGCAGCCTCTGCAGCAGCTTTCTCTGCTTCAATCTCAGCCACAATGGCATCAATTTCAGCTTCCTCCAGTTGACGCAGACCATGCTCCTTTGTCATCACAGCAACTTCTATGTTCTTGCCTCCACTCTCAACAACCTAATTACAAATGCCAACAGATACAAGAAACAGTCATAACTGAAGTAAAGTACATTTATAAAAACCCAGTTCCAAAAAAGCATAGCGAGTTAATGACTAGCCCAAAGTAATTACTTGATCCAGTTCAATTTTCAATAGTACTGACTGAGTCAACATGCAACCATAAGATTTACTTACCATGTTTTATTACTCACTTGGCTGACAACATACGAAAAATTTGACATATTAATGTGAAAATAACAGGGGTCAATTTTTTTATATTAAGAAGCCAAGGTATAGACAAGCCACACACCAAGAAAATAAAGGCTTCAAATGCAAACAAGACATGTGCTTCGAATGCTACTGTTAGTCTTCTAAGCTATAATATTGCCCTAAGATGTCCCAAACTCCCAATTATGTATACACCCTAATAGGATCACTTAAGTTCCGGGTGCAAGAGCTCAAAGAAACAAGGGAGATTTACAAAGTAATTCCACCCAATTTTTTTTTGCAAATTAGGAACAATTAACTAAATAAGTGAGCTCAGGTGGCCTACCATGACCCTAGATTAGGGTAACTAATCGCTCACCCTAATTTTTTTTTTTCCCGCTAAAAACTAAATAAGTGATTAGTCAAGTCAATATATGGTTAACCCATCAACCAATATTCTAACATTGTAAACTGCTTGTATGGTTAATTGTTCCTAAGCATAAAAAATATTTCACCAATAATTCCTAAACTGCAATTCTTCGAATAAAAAAAAGGGAGAATTAAGCGCCAAGGCAAAAAGTAGACTACAGCAGGGATTTTTGCAACACTTTTCAAACATCTTAATTGTACCAGAATATTTCATAAAATACAACATTAATGTCTTCAGAATTTAGTTAATTTGTAAAGTGGTGGTTTGGTTCCATGAATGCATAAGAAATTCAGAAACCAAATAAGAATATGTACAGCTTAAGTAACCACAAGCCATAATCTCTTCACACTACCTGCACTAATTCACACCTTTTACTTTAAAAAAAAAAAATCCAAAATGAAGGAAGACCTTTTCGATCAAGTTAACCACATATCCCTCAAAGATAGATTGCATATATATTTTTTTTTTTCATATATTGTATCATAATTACTAGTAGAGAAATGATCATAAAAATGATTAGAAGTTGGGAACCAAAAAGTAACAGACAAGTTTGGATGATATTCCAGACAATCATATAATTGAGTACAACAGAAGGACATAGTTAAAATTGAGACTGTATGTTATGTTTACTTCCATAAAATACCAAATAATGTACTGGATAGCTTGCAAGAAAATGTATCAATGAACCAGGGCATGAAAGCTAATAATGTCATAAACTATAAATTGAACATTTAATGCATAAATCATATATTGAAACATGGGTATATTTCTACATAAATTAGTGTATATGATTTGTGTTCTATACATTAGAATGTTTGTTCTGTCTTACACGTAGATGATTAATCTGTAAAGAACCACTTCAACCCAAAACCTTAAGGTGTTGGGTGAGGGTCTTTTTAATGATTTATATTACACTCTAACACCCCTCCTCACACAAGAGCCCTTTGGGCTAGAAGCGTGGATATTGCACAGGCCCAATTTTTGGTTTACCTTTTTGTGTGTTTTTTTTTTTTTTTAAATTCCGCTTTAAAGTGAGGGGCGGTGAGGATCGAACATCGAACTTGTGATCTTGTAGTCACTCAAGCTTTGATACCATGTAAAGAACCACTTCAACCCAAAACCTTAAGGTGTTGGGTGAGGGTCCTTTTAATGATTTATATTACACTCTAACAAAATCCATCCAAAAATTCCTTACTTGATTCCTAATTTGCAATCACCAGCTTTTCTAAAGGTTTATTTTTTATTCCAATTCATTAACCTCACAAAACATATAGACTGAAGACATTATCTTAAAGTTCCTCCCAAGCCATTGACTACAGATTTTATATGCAAGAGAGACACAGATAAAGACCTTGACCAGAAAAGGACAGTGACTACATCGTTGAGCAAGAAAAAATGGTGCAGAAAGCAGCAATAAATAAATAAATAAATAAAAAGAACTGAGAATGGTTTCCCCAGCACAAAAAGAACAAATGAACTCACTTCAAGCAATGCTCGGATAGCCAATTTTAGAGTCTCTTGCCCAGAAGTTTCTTTATAATTCTTCTCTAGGAACTCCCGAATAGAATTTGAGTTCCTTCCAGTTGCGTTAGCTTTCCAAGCAGAAAATGTACCTGAAGGATCCGTTTGGTACAAGGCAGGTGTTCCGGAATATGGATCAAAGCCAACAATCAAAGTGGAAAGGCCAAAGGGTCGCACGCCACCACTTTGCGTGTACTTTTGTTGAAGACCCGCAATGTAACGAGTTATGTACTCAACAGTCACGGGATCCTCCACAGTAAGCCTGTGGCTTTGACATTCCACCCTTGCCCTGTTTATAAGCACACGGGCATCGGCTTTTAGTCCAGCACAAGCAAGTGCAATGTGATCATCCAAATTTACAATCTTTCTCACCGTTCTGCATAACAAAAAAAATTAAACTTTATGATGTAAAAAAAAAAAACACTGTACAGTCCAATTAGTGTTCAGAATAACTTATAAAAGCGATTTTTCTCTAAAAATTAAGCAAAATCAAGCATGCACTAAACACACGAATTTATAAGTTTTCAAAAACCCTAGAAGCTAGTCTCATGGACCCTAACATCAGATTTTAGCGTAATCTAAAGAGAAGTGGGATTTTAACCTTGAGAATCTGTTATAGAAAGCTAATTTAAACAGAAAAAGCGCAATCCAAACCTAATTAGAATTTTAGGGCAAGGTGAAATCAAACTAAATAGGAAAACTTCAGAAACCTAGAGTCTTGGAGCTTGGCGGTTGATTTCTTCTCGACGCCGAGAACGACGTTGTCGGTGCCGCGGACGCCAACGGCGGCGTTGCCTTTGCGAACAGCTTCGAGTGCGTATTCGACCTGGAAGAGATGGCCGTCCGGTGAGAAGACGGTGATTGCTCTATCGTACCTCGCCATGCTTATGCTTCTCTTCGAATTCAAATCTCGATCAAAATGAACTGCTTCTTAACCAACAAGTCAAGTATAAGTGTGCTGTGTGGGTGTTCCTTTTTTTTTTTTATTAGTTTTTGCTTCTTCTTCTTTCTTTTTCTTTTAAAAAAATTATTTTAAAAAAGTTTAGATATGTTTTACTAGTAGGAAAATACATTTTACTACAATTTTTTTAGGCTAAATTACAAATTAGCCTCCTGCTTTAGTTGTGTTTCAAAATACTCTCCTATACTTTCAATTAAAACAATTTACCTGCTTGTACTTTTGAAAATTATCAATTAACCATGTCTCTTAAAATTTTATCCCATTCTGTTACATATTCCATCCCATTCTGTTAATGTAATGTGAGTAAAATTTCTATATTGTCTTCTTCCCTCCAAAGCCAAAATGAGAAAAACAATTTGTGTCCCTATAGTAAGAAATGAGAGACATCCACAGGAAGCAAATTAACCATAGGAAAATGGCATTACCCTACCTCCTGAAAAGCAATGCACTTTCTTGACAGAGTTTCTTCACTCTTTGAAGCTTCATATCAGAGACAAATTGTTCATCGTGGTGGCGGCAATTCGGAAACCTGTTTCCATACCCAAAATTCTGCCTCTGAGGATAAGGTCCAGGACGAGGAAGAAGACCAGCTCCTCTATCATTTTGAAACCCGGGCTGCCAACGACCACGGCCAAACCCCCCTCTACCCTGATTATTCGCATTGCGGATGACAGCAATACTGCAAGAGAAAACCACGTCTTGCCATAAAACGAATTATGAAAGAAAATCAACGATGTCATTTTCTTTAATTCATTAACATTTTCCAACAACTGCAACAATTCAGAAGCACCATGGTAGGATAGAAATCCTAAAATGCCTTGTAGATGCAGCGATGTACCATTACAACACAAACCGGGAACACATGATGTTTAGTTATCAGGCATAGTCTTTCACCTTCTTATCCTAAAAGTTCATTACGTAACATCACCTTACATTGTCTTCTTGAAAACCCACGTCAAATTTTAACGGAGGTGGATTGAGGATGAGGTGTGAAAGATTGGGTCATTTGATATTCTAACGGAGATGGATGAAATTTTAACAGATATAGTTAATTGTTGAATGTTTAATTGTTGAATGTTGAAAGTAAAAGCATGTAAATTGATTTAATTGAAAGTATAAAAGGGTATTTTGAAATACAACTAAAGTATAAGAGGGTAAATTGTAATTTAGCCATTTTTTTATTATATACACTTTTTTTATAAACATTATTTTAAAAAAATTTAGATATGTTTTATTAGTAGGAATATAATTTCTAGTTTGGACGAAACAAAATTATTTTATATATAAAAAAAATTGGATGAAATTCGCTTATTTTTTTATTTCTCTTCCTCTAAGTGGGTCATAATAATTATTATTTTATATGTGTATTAGATAAAATTGTGAGAAATTAAATTCCTTTAAAAGAAAACCTTTGCATATAGTTAATGTTGAATATGTTGGGAACTCGGTTCTCTCAAGCTCGGCTAAGCAGCCTTTGTGCGGAAGTCAATCAACAATATCCTGATCTTGGATTTCGACAATACCTCGGCCTGAACTTCACTAGGTCGGGCAACGCAACGGAAAATCAAAAAACGCAAATAGAAGAGAGAGAAGAAGAACACAAATAGATTATAACATGGAAAAACCTTTTCCAATGAAGAAGTAAAAATTCACGGGACTTAGTCCAAAACAAAAATCCACTATGAAAATAATGGTTACAAATAATCAAATTCACCAATGTGATGGTTAACTCAACCTCTCCAACAATGATGATAATCAAACCTCCCTAGAGAAGTTTCACACAAACTCTCTCTAGAAATCTCTCAAATACAAAGCATAAAGCTTTCCTCAAACAATTTTTCTCTCAAATTTTTAATCTCTCTCTTAATCTCTAACCTAGCCTCCACCCACAACTAATTAATATATAGAGGATGTGAGATCTAGATTTAGGATTTTTAGGAAACCCCTTAATGAACTTAGGCTTAGCATTGAAGGAGGAAGCCCAACAGAATACAACGTGGAAAATAGATAATGTTTTATAAGAAAAAAATATATACCCCTTAAACTTTGAGTGAGTTGTTGTAAATAACCATCTAAACAATATAAAGTAGAAATTATATTCCTTAATTATGCATATGGTAGTAATTATGATTTTCATTCAAATTATTGTCACATCTAAATGATGGTCAAACTCACATGGGTATCACGTGATGTTTCTTTTCCTACTCTCTTTCCCCTTTCATATTCAAAACCTACCCAAGAAAATACACTCCTCAGTGATGTAATTGCAATTTTCCCTTTATTATAAAAAAATTAAATTGATCATAATATTAGCTATCGCATATGTTATAAACAAAGAAATTATTGCTTATTGTAAGTTAGATAATTTATTCCATGTCATTGGTTGTATGTAAAGTGTATGACAATGATATCAATTTGATATTCTATTTACTGGCCTTGCATCTAATGAGATGGAAGTGGGGAAAAATAATTCAAAGTAGATTCTTACAATTACATGACAAAGATTCATTGAGAAGAGGACCCATACTCCTTCTGCCTTAATACATTTATTTATTTCATTTGGCAGTATGTAAATAGAAGTTGGTAACTGGGTGAAAATAAAGTTTTTCCTTCTTCACAGTGCAGTCATAAAGCACACAGAAAAAGAGCACTAAACTTCAGCCATTTACTTGTACAAGTGAGTTAAGTCAGGAAAATTGGACTACGTTTCTACAATACATGGGTCAAGCTATGATTTCCGATGTTAACATGTGGTAAACTTACTATGCATATCTAAGCTGCCTAAGCCATCCACTGTTTGCTTGGGCTTTAAGTGAGAATTCAAGATGATCTTTTAGTGAGTGAAAGAATGGTGGACACCATCATCTTGAAGTCAATTGGCTTAGTTAAGTAAGCATCCATGCCCACCTCAAGGCATTTGGCTTCATCACATGACATTGCATGGGCTGTAAGAGCAACAATGGGAATGTGCAAGCCTGTTCCCACTTCTGATTTCCTGATTGCTTTTGTTGCCTCATAGCCATCCATCTTTGGCATCTTATTTTCCACAAAGACATGAAGAATCAGAACATTTAAGAGGATTTTCACTTATTGTTAAAAAAAAGTTACCTACTATATATGTATATATTCTAGCTCATACCTGACAATCCATTAGGATCAAGTCATATGGAGGGTAAGTCAAAATCTCTGTTTGAGATCTTGTGTTTCTTTCCTTTTGGAGAGACTCCCTTGTACAATCTTCAGCATCGAGCTTGCAATTGAGAGCATCTACTGCTTGTTGTCCATCTCCTACAGCAACAACAGCAGCTCCCATTTTTTCAAGCATTATGGTTGCAACCCTTTGAATTACTGGTGTATCTTCTGCAAGCAAAATCCTTAGGCCCTCGAGAGATTTCTTTCCATTTATTGCTTTACTTGAGCTGGTGATCCTATGTGTTGCTCCACATTCAGAATCTTCATCTTGAGCTTCTGCTGGAAAGGATGCTTCTTTAGTGGACAGTGATTTAGGTTTGGTGTCTTCAGTGGCATCATTGGAATTGGGGTTACTCTGACAAGACTCTTCTTCCCTCAAATTATTGTCTTGTAAATATTCATTGGTTAATCTAACAAAGCCGTTATTCATCTGATCTGGTGATGGTGGATTTTCAATTGGTTTGTCTCCACTGGCACTTACAGGATTTGAACCAACCTTTTCAGATATGTCAGAATCATCAGAGCTAGCAACATCAAAATGAGTTGAATCAATCTCAAGAAACTCGTGCAAATCACCCTCTTTCATTGTGGTCCTAGGAGCAGTCATGTTTTTCTTTTGTAGCTCAAGATTTCTTTCCTTTATGACAGCTTCCAGAATATGAATCATTTTTGCTTTGTAAAGTGGTTTGTTGACCATGAGGATATGCCCTTTCCTACGGAGCTCCATCTTTATGGTATTGGAGGTGTCATGATTTAGCATCCATACAAACTTTGCTCTCCCAAAGTACCTGTGAAGGAAGTTAAGCTGTTCCTTCCATATATCTGTGCTCAAGTCAAGTAGCTCAATGTCAACAACAATGACAAAAGTCGGGTTCCTCATATCTTGAATGTTGAGTAGTTTAGAATTCAATCTCTCATTTACTAGATAATTTGCATCCAAGTCATTATTATGGACTGAACTTTTTGAATGAAAGAGTTCCCTCAAAATTTGAGTTAGTCCATTCCAATCAGACGCTTCCATTGTGCACACCCCGTTTTTCTGTAACCACTTGGATGTAATTACTCGACCCATGTTGCCGTGCAGTGCAAGCAGTACCTGCATTGACATTCTTATTATTTAAGACCCTGCTTATTATCCTTGCAGTGATCTTATGTTACTGAATGTATAGGGTCCGATTAAAATGTCCATGAATGCACTTGCTTTTAGTGAAATGCACATTTTTCAACATTAATTAAATATAATTTTAAAAAGTCCATACAAAAGTCAGCATTAATTGATAAAAGTATATTCTTACATACGTAGACACGCACACAAGCATATAATATATGATATTTTAAATATTATTCACCAAGAAAAGTGATTCTGCTCACCACGAAGCCACTATCTGTCAAATCTACTGCACAATGTTGTTCTGTGACATCCATGGGTGCATTGAGTAGCAAGCATAATCGCATCAGTGTTCCTGGGCCCTCCTTTTTGACAACCTTGATATCTCCACCCATCTTATTAACCTGCCACCCCAGATTAGTAATGAGATGAAATGAAACTATATTCAAGTAAGCAAACTCACAATTTGTTTTAGAAGAGAAAAGGACATATACAGAAGGAACTGATAAACCTTGTTGATATGAAACCATACTCTTCTAAAATAAAAGGCAGTGCTCTTGTTTACTGAACAAGATACTATTTTTTATTTTTTTTATTTTTTAGTTTAAAACAAGCAGACACATCTAGTGTCATTCATCAAACCCATGCATTATGAATGGTGATTGTACTTTACTTATGTGAAACTTTGCACATTAAGGGTGTTACTCACCAAGTTTCTGACAATGCAAAGACCAAGACCAGTGCCTCCATGCCTGAAATGAGTAAAGGTTTCAAAACTACATAAATCTTAAGTCCATAGCATTTAAAAAGTTCTTAAAATATTGGATATAAGTTTCGTACTAATTTTGAAGTTTAATGACAATCTCATAATAATATCATGATTATTAGTTAGCTAAAATGTAACTCCTAAAAGACTTCTATCTTGTCATTGTTAAAAATTTAAATTACTTACAGTCGAGTAGTTGATGGATCAGCTTGCTCAAAGCTTTCAAACACAGAATCCCATTTACTTGGGTCAATACCTATATCACATATCAGGAAGCAAATCATAGTGATTAATCTTTAAATTTGTTTTTATTTTGACACAAAAGGAACGGTTCTCAATGTAATTTTTACAAACAAGTTTTAAGGTTCATACCACAGCCTGTGTCATCAACTTCAAACCAAAGTATCAGTTTGTTATCTCTTATAGATGTTCTCTTTGCGTGGTTTGAATTTGGCTTCTCTCTGCTCTTTTGTAAACTCCGTGATTTCTTCAGGTCAAGAGGAAAATTTGGACTATCAGTGCAAGAGTTTAGGTTTTCACACCATCCTCGCAGAATAATGTGACCCGCTGCAATACATTTGAAAGAGTTTAGATTAGTCTTTTTTCAGAGTTTCAGTGCTTTATTGATTCATAATAATTGACCCATTTAATAATTCTTCGATTCTCAAGGAACATGCTAATTAATATTGACATGATCACAAGTTTCTTCAGCAAAATCAGATCAGACAATCACATTTTTTCCTTTTATATTTGAATGGCTTTCATTTGATGCTTGCACACAAAACTAAATTTATTTAAATAAATGACACTTATTCTCGAAAAAATTGAATAAACTCAAAAGAATAATTGCAATACATTGTCAAAGAAAATTAAATAAAATTGTCAGAGAAGAAAAGATTAGGGTTCAGAAACACCACAAATGATTGACAATTTACACACAGTAGGAGCTAACTACAAAACAACCAAAACTAACTCTCACATTGTAGTCCAGTTATTATGTATTACTCCTCATAAGAGAAACATGCCTGAAAAGAAGAAGCCTTTCATCTATGCTCCAAGGTTCGCACTCCACTATTGTAACAAAATTAGACCATAAAAAAATTGACTTACATGGAGTAAACTTGATTGAATTGTTGATCAAATTTGCAAATATTTGAACTACCCTAGCAGAATCACCGCGAACTACCTTTGGCATATCATCTGCAGAAAAATTATAGGCTAGATGCATCAGAAACTTGTTAAGAGAACTTCTAATCATCAAAATGAGATTCATACCAGATAGGTCTAAAACCGTCTCTACATTGTGGTTGATGCATTGGACAGAAAACATATCTACAAGCCCTTCAAGTTCCCGTCCCAAATCAAATTCTGCATATTCTAGGACCAGTTTTCCAGATTCCACCTAAATGCAATAAAATATGAGGAAGCTTTTTGGCAGAAGTGCGGTTTTATTACAATGGTAAATGAACTTGGAATTGGTTTTCAAATATTCTTGAGCAAAAGGCTTAGCTTATACTCACCTTGCTCAGATCCAATATGTTGTTAAGAAGACGTAGCAGAGCAGTTGAGCATTTTCTTATTTGAGTAACTGTTGAGTATTGTTCATTTGTGAGACAGTCATCAGATATAAGAATGTCAAGCAACCCGATTACTGCTGCCATAGGTGTCCTCAGTTCATGACTGTAATACACCCAAGAAAAAAAAAACCATGAAACACATTTGTGAATGCTCAAAGGAAAGATCATCTTAGACTCATAAAGCAAATAACAAAGATAGGCTTTTAGAGTAGCTTTCCAGTGTTATATGCCTCAAAACACAATTCAGTTTTGGAAATACATAAAATATGTAAACGTATATGCCTCAGATTCCTTGAAGCCATTGATCGGCTGATGGATATATTGTTCCTAGATCTCTAAATTAAAAACTTTAGATCATAAATTGGATAAAGCAAGCTCTTATTGTATGTATTTCCAAAACTGAATTTGAAAAACTAACCTCATGTTTGCAAGGAATTGACTTTTATAATTGCTTGATGCCTCTGCCTTCCTTCTTGCTTCCAGTTGATTTATCAGTTCAGCTCTTAGATTCATTTCCTTTGATACTCCGTTTGTCAATATCAAAATGCAAACACACCCAATGACTAAAATACATAATGAGGCTGATATCAGAATAACCAACGTTTTGAATGCTCTTTCATCTACCTTCCCCATGATATACTTTCTTGGTATGATAATTACACCTACCTGCACAAAGTTTAAGTCATTAATTCATAGACACTCAAAAAGTATAACAGGATATTTGTTTTACTCAAAACAGAAATAAAATAGAGGCAGAAATTTTTCCTGGAATTTATGCTTAATAGAACTATTAAAAAAAAAAATCTTCTTTATCATCAACAGATATTTTTAAATTTTAAAAGTAATGTTCAATAAGATCAAATGTAAGGAACAGGTGCAGTATCTTGAAATTTTACCAAAGGAAGTCTCTTCAAGTTTAGGAAGAATGAGTCAATGTAATATTGCTGGTTGCCTAGCATGGCATTCTCTACATGAACCTCATGACTTGGAGGAAAATTGTTCCCATAAGTTCTCTGTAACCATTCGGCTCCCAGTTTTATTACATCATCTTCACAGTCAACAGCCATCTTAAGCTTGGGAGGCTTTGTTGAATTTGTGAGCAGAGGTGCACTTGTGGAAGTTGCAAGTAAGTAACCTTCTTGGGAAGTCAAATACATATGGCCACTATGCAACTCAACTAGTTCTCTCATTAGCTGTCCTACACTATAAAGTGCAGTTGTGACACCCACAACTGCCATGATACTCTTATTAGAAGAGTCCCAAACTGGCAATGCTGCTGAAAGCAATGGTGAATCTGTAAACTTGCTCACTGCAACATGCCATGAAGCTACACCATCAGGTACTTGGGAAAGGCCAGCTATGTTGATTAAGTCTTCAGGTGCAATTTGCATAGCTTTTCCTATCTTCTCGCCACTGATAGGATCAAGTGGTTCGCGGTACCAAATGGCAGAATAGTTACCATGAATGGCTTTATCTTCCCAAGCTTGATGTGTTGAAAAGGAATTGATTTCGTTAGAGTTGCTGGCACCTATGGAGTAATTTGCAAGATCAGAGTAGATGTAAAATGTATTGTTATCCTTCAGATCTCTATGGAATGCCTGCACAAATCCATTCTTATAATTGATAGTTATTGAGTTGAGAGCTTTTCTACTAGCAAACAGCGCCCATGTCACAGCCCTCATCGCTTCATACAGCTGCTAGAGTTTGAACATTACAAATAAGCAAGAAATAATCGGTTAACAAGACAAGTGCTAACATGGTTTCAAACAATAATAGCAAATAAAGAGTGTGTATGTGTGTGTACATATATATAGATGATAGAGTTGAAACATTAGAAATAAACAAGGAATCATTGGTTAATATGACAAGTGCTAATATGGTCTCAAACAATAATAGCACAGGAAGTTATATACATATATATTGATAAAATAAGAGCATAGTAAAGAACAAATCTCGGCGTACAAGACTCCTCAACTTGCAAAGATAAGGACGAGGGTCGATTGTACAGAGTCTTATCTTTACATTTTTGTATAGCTGCTATTTCTCTCATACTCGAACCTGTGACCTTCCGGTCACAAGGAGCAACCTTATTGCTACTTCTCGGCTCACCTTCTAATATAAGAGCGTAATGAATAATAAATTAAGAGTCAACCTCAACTTGCTCTGCTTGAGTTGCAGGGTTGCTATAACGTCTGATCACATACTGGGAAAGCCTGACCTGAGCATTTGTAATTTCAGCAGTAGAGTTCAAAATGTTCCACATACGCAAGATGGGACGTTGCAGAAGTTCATAACGCAGACCATATGCCAAGCTATTAAGTGATTTTCTTGTATAAATCTTCGTGAAATGCCATGTCAGTATAGTAAGCAGCCCTATCAAGATGGCTAGCATGACCTGCATAAAACAAAATAAGGGTTGGTTAGATCAACAACATAGGTTTCACTTTCTAATCTTCTTCAAAGAAGGGTCTCATCTAGTAGCCTTTTTCTTCACCGCTAGTTCTCTTAATTTTTCATGGCAGTTTAGCCATGTCTATGGACTATGCCTCATTTATGTAATTTCCAATAGCAGTAAGAATATCTTTCTACATATCAACCATTACGTAACTGCAGCAAATAACAAATTTAGAGACCAAAATTTAACTTCATAAGATGGGTGTTGTGAAGAATTCACTGACCATGATTGCTAGTCGAACCACAAACACACTATAGTAGGATGAGAGACAATGACTACTAGCATACTGGAATTCTTCTTTTTCCACATCGCTCTGGAAAGTTCTTCGACCTCTTGGGGTGCTGCTTTTCTTCCACAAAGTGTTACAACTGCATAATCTATCAAACATGTCTATGCACTTATTACCCATAGGTAAGCTTGAACCTGGTGAAGATACAGAACTTTCAGAACAGGTTTCGTCTTTGTTTTCTGCCATAACTCTGCTGATTCCTGAAGCTATGAGCTTATAAAGTAACACATCAGAGAGGTTCCAACTTGTTTATGTCTATGCCCGCGTGTCAGATAGAGAAAGCCACTATGATTCAATGTTATATATATATACATATATATGGAGAATGAAAAGAGAGAGATTGAGAGCGTGTCTTCGCTGATAAGTTGCACAGTTAATTAAGAAAGTTAATTAATTAATTATATGAAATTAAAAAATAATTTCATAATTGACCGTATAATTATTATAAGGCTCTAATAATTATAGTAAGTGAGTAAGAATGCTGAAAGTCGCCTTTCGGAAGAAAAGTACAGATACCTGTTCTGCTAGTCGGTATAAATACATACCGAAAAAGTATCCCGAAAAATTATAATAAGTGCATGATAATTACTAGAATAATATGTAGGACTTGTAAAACGATTTTCAAGTCAAAATAATGAGAACAGTGTCAGAAACTGGTACTGGCTATGAAAAGCGCGTACCGGAAAGATGCTCCAAAAATTATAAGAAAAATATGATAATTCTTGTAAATTTGAGTAGGTTAAGATCCAAAGTTTAGGATTAAAATACTAAGCGTAGCAATTAAAATTAATACTGTGTGTTTAAGGCTTAAGTGGGCCTATATAAGGCCATGGCACACATTTCTAGGTCAGAAATGGTGCCTCCTACGTGACATTTTGAGAGCTTGGCTGCTGCCACCCTTCTCCTTGGTCACCTTTGCATGAAACACCTTCAAGCCACCTCTTTTCTTTGATTTCTTCACACTTTCTCCTTGTAAACACCTTAGGTGAGTGGGAAACACTTTGATGAGTGTGTTGAGAGCTTCTTTTATGAGTTGGGTGAGCTGCCTTGTGAGGTTAAGGTGCTGAGTTTTCTGAGTTGTGAGGTTGGGGCCTTTGTCTTGTGTGTGGAGGCTCCAAGAAGCTTCCTTTGTGAGGAAAGGGCCAAGCTTTGGTAGCATTTTCGCTCTCCATTGAAGTCAGTACCTTGGAGCTGTTGTGTGAGCTCCAAGAGCACCCATTTTGATGAGTTTAAGCTTTGGTAAGTTGTACCAACCTTGGTATTGAGTTTTGTTGCTTAAAGATGAAGTCTTGGCATATTTAATGAATTAAACAAGTAACCAACTGTCATGTGAACCTAAATGGACCTTAAGATGCATGTTTTAGCTTCTGGAAATGTTAAAAATGGAACCTTGGAAGGATATCTTCGCGAAATGCAGAAACTGCATTCTGTCGCGAAATATCCGGATATTTGCCGTGGAATATACGGATATGGGGATCTGGATATCCGGATAGTGATATCCGGATATTGCCAGAGTGATATCCGGATATTGCCTGTGAGATATCTGGATATTGGATATCCGGATATGTCCCCGAGGAATATCCAGATATTCTGGGTTTGTGAGGAACAATAGCGTACTGTTCATCCAGAACTGATCTATGGGTTTGTGGACCCTAGTTTGAGGAAGTTGAACTTCTGTAATTAATTAATGTGAGTAAGAATCATATGATTAAGGGCTTATGGCTTGTGTGAAGCCTTAAGACGTAAAACGTAATGGAAAGGCGTTGTCTTAATATTGTATGCTTGCGGTGCATGTTTATTGATATATTATTGGTCCATAACAGATTGTGAATCTGCTGTGTTTGGACTTTGAGCTGTGGACTCTTGGCTTTGGGTGTTAGCTTGCAAGGTAAGCTTTCGTGTCCTCGGTTTAGCCATGTTGTTAGGGGTGTTCGCGGTCTGGATTGGATTGGTTTTGGAAGCAAAAATCATCTGATCCAATCCTTTCGGTTTGATCATATAATCATCCATTCGGTTTTGATTTTTTTTCAAATCCGATCCGATCCGATCCAATTTTTTTCGGTTTGGATTGGATCGATTTTCGGTTTTTTGAAAATCCTAAAATTTATTTCATGATTATTGTGCAAATGACATCTTTTGTATATATTGGCTTTGTAATTTTTTTTTTGAAATACAAAAGCATTAGTAAACTATAATATAATTTTTTTTAATTTTGGCAATGAGATATGAAGCTCTACAAAGATAAAATTTTGTTGATGAGATATGACTAGATTTTTTCTTGGGTTTAGTTGATGGGTTAATGGGTCTTGGGTTTAGAAATTTTTAGGCTATGATTAGGAAAATACCCAAGTAGGTAGAAGAAAATTAATATATTGGATCGGTTTGGATTGGATCGGTTTTCATCAACCCATCCAAAAATCCAAAAACCGATCCAATCCAATTAAAATTTGCGGTTTTTTATCGGTTTTCGATTTTCGGTTTATTCGGTTATCGGTTCGGTCACCGCGGTTTGAATCGGTTTGGATCGGTTGATGAACACCCCTACATGTTGTGGTTCCACCATGTCCCATGGGGGTATGGTTATATGCATGCTGTGTTACATGCTTTTGATATATGAAATGCTGTTGAGCTTTATGTGTTAATGGCTTTTAATATGCTTGTGTTGTTCCATCTTGATGGTAAGTCTGAGTATGTGGCGTCATACAAGACGGTGATCCGGGGTGGATGCAAGTAGCGTTTTGCACTATTTGTGGGTATTAGACGTATATAAATCCTGCATTTCTCTGACCAGTAGAATAGAATTGACACACATGACATTATTATCTGCTGCATTGCACTGTTTTAGAAATGATATTGATGAACTGCTTTTAAACTTATATTGCACATGTAAGTGAGCTTGAGGTGGAAGATCCTTGATGACCTCTTGCCTTACTGAGATTTATTGTTTAGAGATCTCACCCCATGTTTGGGGAATGCTTATTTCAGGTTCAGGTAGTATGGTCATTGATGCCTCTGGCGGCAGGAGGCCAGAGCTTAGCTGATTATGATATTTATGTTGTATTGTTGTCATGACTGGATTGGATGTTGTTTATGTTTTTTGCTCTTTATGTTTTGAGTTGAGACTTATGTTGGGCTTTGTTGCCTTATTTGGGTAAGCATGAGAGTTGTCCATGCCACTATGTTGTTAGTACTTTTGAGTCGAGTTGTATAAACTGCTAGTGGTCCGGTCTACGTGTTGTAGTTCCGCGACTAGAGACGTACATTATGTTATTTTAATTAATGAGGTATTTCAGTTAGCTGTTTTATTGCAATTGCATACAGGCGATGTTTTATTAATTGATTAATAAGCAAGTTGGTAATGTTAATGACTTCATAATTGAAAAGAAAAAGATATTCCGCATTTTTAATTAAGCGCAGCTTAATACGATAGTATGATAATGTTACCGGATATATACGGGGTGTTACGTGGCGGCGCGTGAGACCTCCTCTCCGGCCGCGGCTGGTGGCGTTCTCCTCGTCTCCCTGTGACGGTTCTGGATCTGGTCCTCGTTCTGTGTTTGGACTTCGTTTTGTGTTGACGTCAGATCCTTCTTCTACCGGTTAGTTGTGTGATCTGTCCTTTTTTTATACTTTTTTCTCTTAATTATGGACCCTCCTGTCTCCAATGACTCTGGTACTCCGGCTGAGAAAAAGTCGAACTCTGTTATTTTTTTCAAATTATATCCTTGCTCCGTTGAGTGTGGATAAATTGGATGGTTCCAACTATGATACTTGGTCTTCCGATCTGCGACTTTGGTTGGATGGGCAGAATTATACATCCCATCTCACCACTAAGGCTGAATCTGTGGCGGAAAAGGAGCGCACACGGTGGAAAATGATTGATGCTCAGCTGTGTAGCCTCATTAAAGCTACTCTTCATCCGTCTATTAAGCAGATTTTTTGACCTGCTGTTACTTGTGAAGCTATTTGGAGTCAAGCAAAAGCACTTTACACCAATGATACCCAGAGACTCTATGGTGTGTGTCAGAAATTGATGACTATATTTGCTCCTCGGGACTTCAATTGTCCTATGACTGAATATTTGGGGAAAACTCAAAGTCTACTTCATGATCTTAATGAGCTTCTACCTCTCACTGGTGATGTTAATAAGGAACAGGAACAACGTAATACACTGTTTATGCTGTTCAATTTATATGGTTTTCCTGACCATGTCTGCCAATCGGGATCAAATTTTAGGATCTGCTACAGTTCCTACACTGGATTCCGTGATGTCTACCTTGCTTCGAATTCCCTCTAAGCCCTCTCCGTCATCAGCACCTCCTATGATGCATATACCCCCAGTGGATTCTGTTGACTCTTCCGTTCTTGCTGCTCAAGGGTATGGTCGTGGACGTAGAGCAGATTCTGTTGACTCTTCCGCTTTTGCTGATCAAGGATATGGTCGCGGACGTCGAGAAGATTATGTTGACCCTTCAGCTTTTGCTGTTCAAGGGTATGGTCGTGGACGTCGATTCTCTAAAGGAAAGTTGTTATGCACTCATTGTCATCAGACCAATCATACTGTTGACCGCTGTTGGAAGCTTCATGGCAGGCCACCTCCACATTCTCGGAATCCTCATGTTGCCCAGGCTTTCTCTAGTACCTCTGCTCCAGAGTTACCTTCTAGTGCACAACCTCCAGCTGCTCTTCTGAATGAATTTGTGACTTGGTGGTCTGAAAAGCAAACATCAGGTCCTACTGCATCCATTGCTCCCTCTGGTAATTCTTTTGCTGGCATCTCTCAGTTGCACTCTATAGGCCCTTGGACTCTTGATTCTGGGGCTTCTGATCACATTTCTGGTAATAAGTCCTTATTCACTTTCCTGTGTACTACTGGTTCTTTTCCCACTATTACTATGGCCAATGGGTCTCTGGTCCAATCAAAGGGAATTGACACGGTTCTTCTTTTACCCAATTTATCTCTGGATCATGTTCTATATGTGCCCGATTCCCCTTTTAACTTACTTTCTGTTAGTCGTTTGACCAAATCCATTGACTGTGTTGTTTCTTTTACTAAAACCTCTGTCATCTTTCAGGATCGGAGTTCGGAGAAGGAGATTACCAAAGGATGTGAGTCTCAGGGCCTCTATCAACTAGTTCCCTCTTCTTCAGCCTGCTCCACTGTGGATTCTCCTCTTACTATCCATGCTCGTCTGGGTCATCCTAGTCTTGCAAAGCTTTAGAAGATGGTTCCCCATTTGTCGTCTCTTTCTACTTTAAATTGTGAGTCTTGTCAGTTTGGGAAACATACTCGTAGTACGTTTCCGAGTCGTCTTAGTCGTCAAGCTGTTTCTCCTTTTTCTGTGGTCCACTCTGATGTTTGGAGACCCAGTCGTTATTCTTCTACTTGGGTTTAAAGTATTTTGTTACTTTTATTGATGATTATTCCAGATGTACTTGGTTATTTTTAATGAAAAAGCGGTCTGAGTTGTTTTCTATTTTTCAGTTATTTTATAATGAAATAAAAACTCAATTCGGTATTCCCCTTCGTACTTTTCGTAGTGATAATGCATGTGAGTACTTATCTCATCAATTTCAACAATTCTTTTCATCTTATGACATTCTTCATCAAACATCTTGCCTCCATACACCTCAACAAAATGGTGTAGCCGAGCGCAAGAATCACCATCTGGTTGAAACCACTCGTGCCTTGTTAATTGATGGTAATGTTCCATACACATTCTGGGGTGATGTTGTACTTACTGCATGCTATCTCATTAATCGCATGCATCATCTGTTCTCAATTATAAGGTACCTTACTCTATTTTATTTCCCCATCAAGTTTTATATCCTTTAACTCCACATGTGTTTGGTTCTACGTGTTTTGTTCATCATCTTGGTCCAGGTTTGGATAAATTAGCTCCCAAGTCTCATAAATGTGTTTTTCTGGGTTATCCTCGGTCTCAGAAGGGTTACCGTTGCTACTCTCCCACTTTACGTCGATACTTTATCTCGGCGGATATCTCCTTTTTTGAATCAGTTCCCTTTTCAGATCCTCTACTACCCCTGTGGATACTGATTCTGTACAGTCGTCCTTCCCAGGTGACCTTTTTTACCTTCCGTCTTTACCTGTCCATGTTTCTGACTCTCCTTCTATCACCTCTTCTGCTGATGAGATCAAACATAGTTCGTCAGATGTCTCTGTGGACTCACATTCAACTGCATCTCCTACCACGGCTTCGGTCCCACCTTCGGATAGTGACCTTCCCATTGCTCTTCGTAAGGGTACTCGTGATACTCGCCCTCCGGCCAGGTATACAGTCAATATTAGTTATCATCGTCTTTCTCCATCATACTTTGCTTGCCTTTCCTATTTGTCCTCTGTATCTGTTCCTAAGACTACAGGTGATGCACTTTCACATTCGGGATGAAGACAAGCTATGATTGATGAAATGGGTGCTCTTCATCATAATGGCACATGGGATCTAGTGCCTCTTCCTTTTGGCAAATCTGTAGTTGGTTGCAGATGGATTTATGCTGTTAAGGTTGGACCTGATGGTCAAGTGGATCGTCTTAAAGCTCGCTTGGTGGCAAAGGGTTTCACTCAAGTCTTTGGCTTGGGTTTTATTGATACTTTTTCTCCTGTGGCGAAAATGTGTACTGTTCACCTTTTTATTGCCATGGCTGCTATTCGCCATTGGCCTCTCTACCAACTGGATATCAAGAATGCTTTTCTTCATGGTGATCTTGAGGAAGAAATTTGTATGGAGCAACCTCCTGGATTTGTTGCTCAAGGAGAGTCAATCTTGTTTGTCGTCTTCGTAAGTCTCTCTATGGCCTCAAACAATCTCCAAGAGCTTGGTTTGGTAAATTTAGCAGTGTTGTTCAACAATTTGGCATGACTCGGAGTGCAGCTGATCATTCTCTCTTTTATCGCCATTCTGCTTCTGGATCTATTTATCTGGTGGTATATGTTGATGATATTGTTATCACAGGAAGTGATCGGCATGGGATCACTCGATTGAAATAACATTTATGTCATCATTTTCAGACTAAGGATCTCGGGAAACTTCGATACTTCTTGGGAATCGAGGTGGCCCAGTCTAAAGCTGGTGTTGTGATATCTCAGAGGAAATATGCTCTGGATATTCTTGAAGAAACTGCTCTGTTGAATTCAAAGTCTGTTGATACTCCTATGGATCCAAGTATCAAGCTTCTACCAAATCAGGGGGAGCCCTTTTCAGATCCTGATCAGTATAAAAGATTGGTTGGAAAATTGAATTACCTCACAGTCACTCGGCCTGATATTTCTTTTGCAGTGAGTGTTGTCAGTCAATTTCTCAATTCTCCATGTCAAGAACATTGGAATGCAGTCATTCGTATTCTTAAGTATATCAAGGCATCTCCAGGAAAAGGCCTTGAATATGAAGATAAATGTCATGATAAAGTTGTTGGGTACTGTGATGCTGATTGGGCTGGTTGTCCAGCTGATAGGAGATCTACTTCTGGGTATTGTGTCTTTGTTGGAGGCAACTTGATTTCCTGGAAAAGCAAGAAACAAAGTGTGGTTGCCAGATCAAGTGCTGAAGCAAAATACCGCTCCATGGCGACTACTACTTGCGAGCTTATCTGGCTTAAACAACTTCTCAAAGAGCTTAAGTTTGGAGACACTAGACAGGCGACTCTCATTTGTGATAATCAAGCAGCTCTACACATTTCATCAAATCCAGTATTTCATGAAAGAACCAAGCATATAGAAATAGATTGTCACTTTGTTCGAGAAAAGGTTCTTGCTGGTGAAATTAAAACTAGTTTTGTACCCTCTAATGAGCAATTAGCAGATGTGTTGACAAAATCTTTGAGGGGGCCTCGAATAGAGTTTATATGTAATAAGCTTGGTGCATATGGGGAGTGTTAGAATTATATTGTAATTAGGATTTCCTTATTTCATTAGGCTTTTTGTATTAGGTCTAATTATATTAGGTTTGGGCTTAGCCCATTAGTTTGTCTATATATTGTACATCTCTCACCAGATTAATACACATAGATTATTTCAATGTTCCTCTCTTTTCTTGTTATTTAACAAAAAATATTATAATATACCTATAATTTTTAAAAATATTATTTAGATATTATGTGACTTACAGTTAGGTTGAGGCGGACCAACTTTTAAGTGTGGCACGATGC
The DNA here is from genome assembly GCF_033153095.1 of Gastrolobium bilobum. NCBI lineage: Eukaryota > Viridiplantae > Streptophyta > Magnoliopsida > Fabales > Fabaceae > Gastrolobium > Gastrolobium bilobum. The sequence continues at coordinate 78,640 of NW_026897840.1, read as the reverse complement.
TGATACAATACTGGGTTTAATTTTCAAAATTTAGAGATTTAATTGATCAGCATCGAAATAGATCTTAGGCATACATATTCTTTTTTAATACATTAGAAATAATATATTATGATTTAAAGTAAGATAATTTTCTCTTAATTAATTTATGAAATGAAATGATAAAATAAGAATTAGAATGAAATAAAATGAATCTATTCCCCTTTTCTTCTCGGGTTATATTTAAAAAGGAATAACAGATTTTGCTATTTTTACATGGCGCAGTAGTGCAACAGCTAATCATGACCGTTGGATATGCATTTCTTTAAGCGAATGGTCGTTCACATTTAGGAAGTGTTTGGTAGGAGGAGTTTTTTAGATATCCAGAAAAGAAAAGTGAGTGTGAGTTTTCAAGAAGATCATGTTTAATATCACATTTCAGAAAATTTATCCGAGAAAATGATTTACCTGAGAATCTATTTTGTATGTAAATTGTAAATGAAAATTTCATCCAAAAATATCATTCAGAGGTGAAAAAGAGAAAATTTATCCATTATTTTTGGTATTATTTTTTATCTATTAAACAGCTTTTTAATAACATTCTTATAAAATTTACTTTCTCACCATATTCCCAAAAATTATAATTTCTGGATAAAAAAAATTCTCCTCTATCCAACGCTCCGTTAAGATACAAACACAAGTCCAACCAAATTAAAGGATTATCTTAGAGTCCTTGGAGCAAGTTTCTTTTTTATGATAACCCTTTTGACCTTAGGAGATACTCTTAGAAAAAGTTGTCCATCAACGTGAGATTCTAAGTGACTTCAAAAGCAAGCCAAATCTTGGAAAATTGGGACCTTAACTATCTAATATCAACCCGAACCCACGTTGGCTTTCAAATTGTATGATTAAAGTTAATTAGATCTGTTTTTATGAAAATATAAACATATTTAATATGCAAATTATCAAATAATGATGTCATGTGAAGCTCGCGTACATGCTGGCTCTATAAGAAGGTAGTGAGTTCAATAATGAAAGGAAAATAATTACAAGCTAGAAAGGGGAAATGATCGCGAAGAGAAAATCTGGGAATTACTTATTGCTGTGACTTTTTCTTTTAACTTTTGACTGTAAATTAACTAAAAAAATGGTGAAATGTGCATAAACACATCATTGGTGCGTGAATTTGTTACAACACCATTGTTAATAAAAAAAAATATTTATGGAGCTATATGTTCCTATCAATAAAATATTCATTCGCACGGTAAAGTTGATGAATTTGTTTTTTTTTTTTTTTTTTTTTCACTAACAATGGCGACCTACAAACTATTTAAACTCTTTATTATTAGTCCATTCCTAGAGGTTTGAGGTAAGAGTTTTCTAACATATGTTATTCCTCTTTTTTTCCGTCAGGTTTAACAAATTAATGAGAATAAATTTTCTCTGTCTTTCAATAAATTTAAAATTGACACGTCAAGTTAATGAGAAATTTTTATATAAATTTCGTACACTTATATTGGAGGCATTAGATCAGTAGATTATGTATACATTATTAATAATTAAATATAAAAGTAATTAATGTTAATTATTATAATCAATATATTAATGTGTTATTAACTTACACTCACTGCAAAAAAAGTTGAATTATCGACGAAATTTATCAACGAAAAATATTCTGTCAAAAATAGTAACAGAATTTTTAACAAAAATTCAGTTCTGTTTGAAATAGAGACGGAAAATATTTTCATTGAATTTTGAGACGGAAATGTTCAACGGAAAATAAATTCCGTAAAAAATGACGTCAATATTTGTTGAATTATGGTGGCAGTTTTCAAAATGATGTCAATATTTATGCTGGCAGTTTAAAATATTGTCAATATTTGTTGAATTAAAATCCAATTAATTTTTTTTTTTAAATTAAAAATATTATTTTCGAAGGAATTTTTGTACATTCTGTTGCAAACGGTTAAGAATTTAAATTCCGTTGCAAATAGCAACGAAACTTTTCGACAGAATTATTTTCCATTTAAATTATAGACGAAATTATAGATAAATTCCGTTGAATTTTACAACGAAATTTTTTCACGGAGATTTTTTCTATTGCAATTATCGACGGAATTATAATTAAATTCCGTGGAAAATTGTGATGGAATTTTTCAATGGAAATTAATTTCGTCAAAAATTTTGACGGAATTTTTGTTAAATTCTGTTGCAAATTGAGACAAATTTTTTTTATGGATATATTTTTCGTTGAAGTTTTCGACGAAATTTATTATTCTGTCGAATATATCAACGAAAAAATATTCCGTTGCAAATTTCAACAGAAAAAAAATTCCGTTGCCTTTCGACGAAGGACTATCCAACAAAATAATTCCATAAAAAATTCCATGAAAAAATGATTTTTTAACAGAATTTTCATAATTTGCAAAGAAAAAATTCCGTTGAAAATATTAATATTTCTAGTAGTGAGTGCTAGATTTATGCAAGAATTTTCAAGAGAGTAAAAAGTATATTCTATTAGTTAGTGACACCCGTTGATCTTAGAAGTGCCTCTGGCACATTATTAAAACCGAATTTTGTATCTTGTCCGAGAGGGAATCATCTTTGAATTCAATGAACTTACTGCCATGTGCAAATTAGATTTTTTTCTTCAGGTCATACCCTTTTATAATCAAAATAATGATGGAATTTTGAGGAAACTTCATGCTCATTAGACGGTGAAAATTATCCAAGTTGCTTCAATCAATGGACAAAATTATAATTTAATAATTATACTATAAGTAGGGTTATATAGATTTTTTTTTTACAAGCTACATTATGTCTGACCGGTAATACTCTACTCAAGAGTGTATTACCGGTCAGACATAATATAGTTTGTAAACAAAAAATTTGTAAAGATAACCTTCTCCTAATACTTTATTTATCAACTCAAACTTTTAACACTAAAATGTGGTTAACGAAGTATCAAAAATAAAAATAAAAGAAAATCAGTTTGTCATGTTGTAGGAATGACACTGTTTCTCACCCTTGATTTGTGTGTGCAGGTCAAAAGCTCTTTTCATATGACATGACAAAAAGCGAACCCATAAATAAATAAGGGACAAGAGTATTTTACTTGCATACACAAATTAAGTGTGGGTCCCACACTTAAAAAAAAGTCAAGATACATAACCGGATCCTTTAGGATACGGATCCGGATCCATAAACTGATTTTCCAAAAATAAAATAAATAAAACGGGGTTTAGGAGAAACTTCACACCAACTTTGCATTTCCTTAAACTTTAGAGAAGAAGAAGGTCTCTTTTCTAGGAAGCAATGATTGTTCTTCCCATTTGAGTTGGTGGATATGAGACAATGCAAGCCTTTGTCGGCACGTCATGGGATCCTAAAATCTTCCCAAAGAAAGTATATACGCCTGTGGATGAAGAAATACAAGCATGTATTTTCATAACCATTAGCAAGCTAAAAATGGTAAGAGAAATTTTAATTTTTCTTTTTCCTTGTTTGCTTCATAGCAAACAGATTAGTCTTCCAAATTAACTTATCCGTACCACAATAATGTCCCATCATTTACATTAAGCGAAATTGCTAACTATTCAATCCCTTTTGGGCAATCCAAGTTTATACAAGAACTTATGGTAACACAAATGTTTTACAGCTCCAATGACAAAATATAAGACATATTGTGCTTTCTATACAATGAAAAATATTAATTCTATTTGTGGTACCTAAAAGCAGAGCTGCTACTATTACCTATGCCCGGCAAATGATAAACTCAAACAAACGTGAAAAAAGAAAGTGATAAAAGTTATAAGGGGAAGATGTGAAACAAGAAAGAATCAATTGGTGGGTATTATTTTTTGTGTTAAGTGGGGGTAGCTGGTAATCAATACGCGATCTTATTCCGATCACATTATTTAGCAAGCATGTGAAGGTGGCTATTAAAAGAAGGTAAAAATATTTGCCCTGTTAAAGGACATATAATTATGTTATTTTAAGTAGAAAAAAGACATAATTTAATATTTTTTATTTAAAATTTAAATTTTAAAAAAAAAGCACTCAATTTTTCTTCCATAATTTTTATTGCTTGTATCTTTCTCAATTAAAATGACATATCTCTATGTCCTTTAAAAGGACCAACACTAAACCCTTAAAAATAAATACGATAAAACGTGGGCCTATTTTAGGCGTGCACTTGGTGTCTTTGACTTGTATAAAAGAGCCTCTAGAACACAGTTTTTGTGCTCCAACTCACTAATCCACATAAATCCCTTTCGTGGTGTGTCTTCCTCGTTGAGGCTTTAGAAGACGAATTGAAGCACTGAGCTGAGGGTTAAGCTCTTTTTTATGGTGTTTTGTGGGGAAAAGTTTGAACTGCCTTGGTGCCAAAAACTCTCCACGGTATTCCATTTCCATTGCATGGCTAAAAGATGACCTAATAAGAAACAATATCATACATAAATTCTCGTCGTTATAGTACAAACAAGTGGCGCACTTAATTTCCTTTTCCTAATAAACTTTAGTTGCCCTTTTCTCTTCCGGCAAAGAGTACTATGATTTTATAATTGTATTTCCTAACTTGTTTATTTCTCTTCCTTTTACTAAAGAGATAAAAGTATAAGTTTATAAGAATATTTCAATGTCGGGTTTGTACATATGAGATCATTTCCCAAAATTGACGTGGCCGACCACTTAAAATTCCAGAACTAGAAAATGTGATCTGCCATTACAGTTTAGCCCTTTCTCTCTCTATTTTTCTAGTTAGTCTTAGGACTCATCCTACGAGCTTGACCCCTTTGTAGCTCCCTAATGAGCGTAGAAGTGAAGGAAGAGGTATGTTAGAAAAATAAAATATAAAACTTAAATTGTTGGGTTGAAGTAATTATTTAACATGATATTAGTGTCTCTGATAAAGTGATTACGAGTTCAATTCTTATCATCCATGTTTTCTAATAAAAATTAAATGTTCCACGTTTCAATCCCTTAAAAAAAATGGGTTATCGGTGTAATATGTTTATATATCAATATGATATGATGGGCTGTATATTGGTCACACTTCAAGTTCAAAATAACTCCTAGATGAAAGGTATGTTAGACAAATAGTATATAAAATTAGAGAAATATTATTCTCCTTTTACATAAGATTACTTCTCTCCTACTCTCTCACTTCGATTTCCGCATCTCACCTTTTTCTTTTTTTTTCTTTTTTCTTGTAATGGTGGGACCCACCTATTTTATCTCTACAACATAAGATACCTATCTTATGTTGAAGGAGAATAATAAAACCCATAAAATTATTAACTTGACATATAAAACATTAGCGGGAATTAAACTCCGTTGCTCTTATCACATGTTCTTAACTCACAGCTGATATTGTATAGACTGGGTAAATGAGATTGGTTGGAGCTTTTTGTGAGGATATCTAGGCATATGAGATTGGATTTTTGTGTTATCCAAGTTTGGTAAAAAAAATTACAAGATTTTCCTAGCTAACTTGGTTCCCCATCATTTCATAATTGTGTGTAAAAATGGATGAAAAGCACTGTTCAACTTATCAACTTCTAACATGGTATTTGAGAGAAAGCTGGGTAAATGACAAAAAGCAACATGTGTACAGTACAACTTACAACTTATTCCCAGTAATATTTTACTCAACCAAACAATTTTTTTTACATTTTTCTACCAAACTCACTTTTTAACATTTCCCTATTAATTACATTTCTCTAATATTTAAAAAAATTTTCCTGAACCAAACCATCCTAGAGTTTTAGTGTTTAACTATTGCTGCCAGCAAGCCGACAAGAAACAGATAGATATGCAAAATCTTTGGGCACTAACATAAGAGAAAAGAGTGGATAAATGAAAGGTACCAATTCAGTGACCCTCCCAGTCACATTCATAACAATTTTTGAAATTATATTCCATGGGCGCAAATACCAATTGTTTTGGTCAAGGAGGAATTAAATTCTAAAGGCGATAAACTAGAGGTGGAAATTCCAAGTTGTGGATTTTAGAATTTAAAAAGGGAATTTCTATCCTGATTAGAAGTGATATATAGTGGCAGAGAATTATTTTAACTCAAAAGTTTAAAGGTAATGGGTGATGACCTTTTAATAATTTATATTATTATCTAACACACTTCCTCATGTAAAAATCTTTTGGACTTGAAATGTGAATATTACACAGACTCAATTTTTTGTTTACCTTGTGCTTATTTTAATTCCATTAGAAAGTGAGAACGGTAAGAATTAAAGAACTATTTCAACCTAAAACTTTGGATGAAGACTTTTTTAATGATTTATATTATTCTATAAAAAATTGTACGGGGGATTTAATGGCAAGTATAGAAGTCATCTTCATTAGGAGGGACAATAACCTATAAATATTAGTCATTTTATTGAGATTATGTTCGATGAAGAGAATCAAGTGGAATCCATGTCTTTTGCCACTGAAGAAAAATGAATAGTTCATTATTGTGCTATTTAATTGGACGGTTTACCTTTTCCATTTCATTTATTCTGGATGAACATCTAAAGCAGAAGTATCTGGAGGGAACCTGTCATACAAGAGCAATGGTTAGGAATAATTGCAAATCACCTAATCATAACTGTACCGTATATAAAACATGAATGGTTTTGATTACAACACGTCCCGCATATCATTCATTATAAAAATCACACAAGTTTAGTTAGGTCAAATATTCTAAATTTCTAATGCCAAATATTATGACAAATTCCTCCCATAATAAATTAGTCTTCTCTATGGCGGAACTTGGGTGCTTGCAATTAGGGATGGCAAAGTGGGCAGCCCGCCTCGCCCCGCCATCAACTCGTCAAAAAATAAGTCAGTCTGCCCCGCTCCGCTTTTAAAAGTGGGCTGAAAAACTTAGCCCGCCCCGCTTCGTTTGGCGGGTTGGGCGGGTTGACCCGCCAGTCCAAGCCTATTTTACACTGACCCGCCTCGGCCCGTCTATGCCCGCCATCAATCCGCCAAAAAATAAGCACGCCTTGCCCCGCTTTTCAGATGGGTTGAAAAGCTCATCTCGCCCCGCCCCGTTTTGTTATCTCTACTTGCAATGACAGGTCATTGCCTCTCTTTTTTTATGTAGTGATTTTTTTTATTTTTTTTAAGTTTTTACTTCCCAATAATAATAATAATAACTCTAGTGTTGTGATGAAAATTTAGGTAATCCCTGACCACAATTTATTAAGCAATCGACTTGTCGATAAAAATCCATACCTCATGGCTCATTTTAGCATAACTCATCTTTTAGGGGATATTTGATGTTTTTCATGGTGTAACATATAAAAATTTATATAAAAGTGTATAGAGCCTATACGAAGAGAAGAGAAAAAAAGAAAAAGAAAATACAGGTCTCACAGATTTTTATATATGTATAAAAAATAATTTTATTTTCTATAATATAAAAGACATTAAATTGATAGTATAATATCAACATAGGTTTAAAACAAAACATCACCATCGTAAGATAGGATGGTGTTCCAAAAGTAGCATTTGATTCGCTGCAAAGACTTAAAAAGTTTATGGCATTGAGAATTTGGGAGCTTGCAGTACACACTTAAAATAAAACATCACCATCTTAAGATAAGTTGGTGCTCAAATAATGCCTTACCCTCCCATGCCCCAAATAAATAAATAAATTAAACTCATGCAACAACTCGTGATTCCATAGGCCACTACTGATTTGATCCTCCGTCTGAATTTTGAGAATGTGACGGATGGAGATGCTCGGTTAAATATAAATAAACAATTGAAAGTTAAGAGACAAAAGAAATTTAAAGTTTTTTCACTTAGGTAATATTATAAAAATGGGGAGTTTATTATTTATTTTTATTTTTTGTAAACGGGAGGTTATTTTTGTATTGTTGTAAAAATAGGAGTTTTGCACCAAATCGTATTATTAATTTTTTTAGAGAACATAGAGACTATTAAAAATAGAATACAAATTATATTCACTTAATTTTCAACCGTTTTAAACCTCTCTTCTGCTATAAAAATGAGATAAAAATACTTTTTATTCACTTTACACCCTACTTCAAGTATTAGAGAGTAAAAATCAAGGTAGTCCATCTCACTTAATTTTCACCTTTATATATATATACATGGGAAATACACTTCTCCTATTTTTAACGTACAAATTAGATGGGATAATCATTCAAATTCAAAATGAAAACCATCTGTTAGCCATTTTTTTGGAAATTCTGTTTCGGATAATTGAACGTCATTGATCTCTTCGTTAGTTGGGGGAAGAATATGTTGTTGGGAAGTGTATTTCTCATGTTGTGTCAGCTCGAATTTCGTGCTTTAATTTTTCATTTTTTTCATTTTCAAAAACTCATGGGCTCCACAAAATTATCTCTCTGCTGGAAAATTTTAATCTCTCCTATGACAAGAGATATGTTAAGTCTTATAAATAAATATATATATATATATATATATATATATATATATATATATAAGTATCTAATGTTACTTTAGACAATTTTGTCTAATATTTACCGAAATGACATCATTTTGGCGTTAAAAAATTCGAGAGATAAAGACTATTATCTCTGAAATAAATTAAAATTACAAATACACCATGATTTTCATCCCAAAACGATGTCGTTTTGGTGAATATTAGACGAAGTTATTTAAAGTAGCTTTAAAAAAATGAACTTATATATATATATATATATATATATATATATATATATGAGAAAAGTATTTCTCCAGTCACCGGAGATAAAGTTATCTCCAGTGAGCTCAAGACGATGTCGTTTTGGATTTATAAGATTAAAAAAATTATAATGTTAAAGACTAACATAACCCTGCAATATATTACAATTACAAAAATACCTTGATTTCCACATCAAAACAACGTCGTTTTGGACTTATCGAAGATAATTTATCTCAATGAAAAAATCATTTGCCATATATATATATATATATATATATATATATATATATATATATATATATTTGCCTTTGATGGTACAAAAAAGAAGACTAGGTTGTTGGCACAATCTGTCAATCTCAGTCCTAAGAACCAATGGTTTAACAAATAATATTATCCGACGAATGCAGAAATGACACATAACTCTTGATATTTATCAGTTTCACCAACCGGACTATATGAGAAAAGAGCCAGTGAGCAGCTAACTAGTAGCATGTAAACCGATAAAGCTCAATATGACTGCAAAATATCAGAATAGAAAATGTAGAACAATTACGATTAGGTGAAAAAAACATAATGGTTATGCTATTTTATAATCAATTGAATTGATCCAAAGGTTGAAAATAACATCTCGAGAAAATTATGTATAACTAACTGAGGTGACAACAAATATACAAACTTATCAGGGGTGATTTTCCTCCAGGAATGTCTTTGCACAAATTTTCCTCTAGCAAACCGTACCGAAAAGTGTCGCAATACTTCTACAAAAGGTGAAAGTGATGTGTGATTATAAACGCACTTTGGAAACAAGTGATGCCGACTGAGAACACACGTCATGGGGACCAGAACCACAGGTAAAATACATTAATTTCCATTCATCACTAAACATAAGTTCTTGCCACCCAAGCAATAAATAGAATTGTGCACGCATGCACGCACGCCGATTTGGTTCAGTAACAATATGATCGTGTAGGATAAGTGGACTCCATAATAATCAATCATGATAAAGCTATGCATGACAAAAATTGTTTAGTTCTCTCTATAAATAATTACATCCTATTACTAAAGAACAGGAGAATATCCAAATCCAATATACTCACCCAAAAACTAAAAATAAAAAAATAAAAAAATTACAACAATAACAACCACAAATCATGCGTCCATCTTCTCTCCGCCTTTTTTTAGGAGAAAAAGGGGGTAATGTTGAGTCGAAACCAGCAGCTTTTGGTTGTAGGATGGCCAAATCTAAATTGACAAACTCCTGACGAATATCACTTAGACTTTTTAGCCTTAAATTCAGACGCTGCAGCTTTAGCACCAGATTTGGCCAGGGTGGTAGGTTTTAGAACACTCTTAGGGTTAATAACTTTCCTAATCTTAAAAGCAGCCCATGCAGTACCCAAAGCATGACCAGCAGCACTAAGCCCTTCACTTGTTGCTTCAGCAGCTTGTTCACCATATCTGCAGTATACAAATTGTCAAATTTACTTCTGAGCTGTTAGAGAAGCACAATGACATTCCACCCACCAGATTGTGTATGCCTAAATTCTCAAAGCATTGCATGGAAAATGAAATACAGTAAATTAAGGAAAGTGGATTTCATTCGCTACGGCAATAAGTTGTAAAAGAAAGATTATTAGAACACACACCAAGAAGGAACAAAGAAAAGAACTTCGACAGCTAGTTAACAAAAATAGTACACCGAAATGTAATCCTTACGTTTTTCTACTTTTCTAGTTTATTTTATTGGTAATTAAATCACAGGAAGTGTGTGGTAAAGAGAAGTTTCTCTACATACCCAAGAACAGTAGTTTGGGGATTCAAAGTCCAAATAAAATAGAAAGATTTGGTTGACAGGTGCCCCAACAGCGGAAGTTAAGGAATAAAACATTCATAACTAATTCTAATTACTCAATGAAGAATGTTTTATGAATTTTCAAGATATTAAATATTTATACTTTTCATTGAATAGTTTCTATTTTATTTCTTAACGTTGCTTAATCAAACCCAAATAGAAAAATTTTGCACCTCTCTCTAAATTGAGTGTAATTTGGATGGCATCATCAGGATATTGTACACTAGTGAATTCAAGATCTCCGCATTCTTGGGTATCACACCCAAAATTAACCACATTAAATTTTTAATTCCCATTCTAAAAACATGCGGATCTTGAACTCTGGGTTTTTGAAGCAGGTATTTCACAGACCAGTATGAAATTACTAGTATGCCAGTATGAAATTACTAGTATGCCATACGCTCCCATAATATCATACAGCAGTTAAGCCAGAGAGAATGAACTTTTGTTTACTAGTTTAGGAGAGGCAAATCATATTATCACCAGATTCAATCCCTAATCTATTGAGCATTACCTGTGGTCGACAAGCTCGGTTGTCACAGTGGATGACGTTGACATGACATTTTTTCCAGCTACTTCAACAGCATCACACACTTTACCTATTTTCAAGAAAATCGAAACATCAAACATGTAAATTTGAAAATTCAAACTTTTCCAAGACAGATTTATCATGCAAATAATTAGCTTGGTAGACTATAAAGTACCAATAACAATTGAATATAAATATCTAGACTGATTTTGTACAAGGCCGGAGGGCCCTAACAACATTTACACGAACGGATCAAGAGGGTTTCATGAAAGGCAAATGATCTTGAGTGACAAAGGGAGTGTGTGACAAGCATTTTGTTCTCTAGCACTGTTTTTGGGGAGAAATGATTTTCCTTTAATTTTTATGCTTAGGAAGAGTTTCCAAAAAAAAATATATATGTTTGATAACATAATTTATTTTTATTCCCTATAGGAGAGAATTTGTATTTAATAAATAATGTGTATTTAATTCTGATAATATATTCTACGATGTGTAATAATAAATAGCGTTTCAGGGAAAAAAAGGTTGTTTATTATTTCTGCACATTTATGTTTCTGGCTATTGGTTCATTCTCTGGAACAGAAACAAATTGGTTTTACCAAACACTGTTTGAGCATCTCTGTTCCCAGACTAAAATAAAAAATAAAAAAATAACATTTTTGAAAACGTTGTCATTCAAGCTCTAAATTTAAAACCTAATAACTTTCATATCAAACAACACATAATCTGGGTGACTCAGATCTAACAATTCACTGTCACAGTCCACAGATCAAACTCAAAATAGTTTGCTAAGATTAGAAATCTCCACAATCAGGTTATCTATCCTATTATTGCAAAATAACTTTATCGAAATGAAAAGGGAATGACTGAGCACATGCACATGAATTGGCCGCGTGAAAATCCAATGCCATCATCGTCTCTGGATTCACTAGCAATATACACACATTAGGTCTGCACCTAAATATTCTCGAATCCTATACTAGATTTCAGAATTATTAAAATTTATAGAACATAAACAACAAATTAAGACAACTCTTCATCATCATTAAAAATTGATAAGAGTGAAAATCTAATATGAAGCCGATTGCATGACAACCAGATCACACAGATTGTGACATTTGGCAAAACAATTTGACATTAGATAATTTAGATTAACTTTAACAAGACACTAATTTACCTGCTTAAGCAAGATAATGCCAACCCAAAACAACACTTATATGAGCATGCATCCCATTTCCACCTCATTCAATCTCCATTTTATGACCATATAGGCATGTTTGTTCAAAGATGGGCTAAATCAGACTCATACCTGATGAGAATGTGTTGAAATCTAACATGATTTTTCTAGATTTTTAAAGTCCAAACAATAAATGCATAGTTTAGACACCCACCTTAAAAAAACTAAGACCAAATGAAAATATTTTGTCACGAAAATTTACTATATCCACCGAATTTCAATTCATTAAATATGTCTACAACCATTTCTTTATCAAGACAAATCCCTACTTATGTGTGCAATGCCAAATCAAGTTCATTGGATTCCTATCTATCTAGAAGAACATCTTCCCCACCCCACCCCACCCCACCCCAACCCCACCCCCACAACAAAAAACAAAAAAAAATTATCTTTACATATTGCATAATGTCACAGTAAAGCATGCTAAAATATGTCGGTGTCTTCTATTGTCAAATCAGAAAAAGAAACGCAGTATGATTGGGAGTAAATCATAACTATAGTTAGTAAATCATAACTATACTTACTTCCTTTGTAGACATTTCATATTTGGCTACAGGTTAGAACTAGGAACTCAAACAACTCAGCGATGCATGTTAATAACCCACATAAAATACAACGAATTATATAACAGACATACCGAATCCATCCAATGAAGCAAGCACAACTTCCCCGGGTAGAAGGCTGAAAAATTTCTTCCCGACTTTTGAATTTACCACTGAACTGGTGAAAAATCCAGAAACTTTCACGACCCCAGAGAGGAATCCATTTGCTACTTTCTCTGTCATTTTAGTCACTCTCTTAACCCTATGAAAAATGTATATGTATCAAACCCAAGGTCAGAGTGTCAATTATATAATGGCTCAAACTGATAAAACAAAAAAAGATAACTAAAATAACTTTAAAAAGTAGCAGACTCTAACTTCCTTGTCTAATAAATTATTTGGCTAGACAATATAACATAGTAATATACAGGGCAGAGCTAGAGTAAACGAGAAAACACATTTTGTTATTTACCAAAAAAAAAAAAGGAACATTTTGTTTGGGCTAAATTAATAATTATAAAAATGTAAAATTAAGATTGTTAAAAAATTTTGAGTAATGCCCCCGAAGACACGAGAGACACGGCCCCTAATAATCATCACTGCCAGTGTAAAAAAAAAATTACAATATTCTCGAATCAAATATTACCATACTATTAAAAGTTTAATTATAACAAGTATAGTACTTAACGAGTCAAACGCTATAGTAATATGGCAGGCAGATGGGTATTATAATAAAATGGAAAAACTTCAATTACCCAATGTTAAGTTTCCTCATAATCATTTACCCCCTTCTCCAAAAAAAATTAATCATTTACGCCCCCATTTAAATTTTTTTTATTACTTAACGCTCTATTTTCATTTTCCATCCAAAACTAAAGTTAAGTCTGTTAACTTTTTTAAAAAATACCACAAGTACCCTTATAATAAAAAACACTAACGTTAAATTGATTTAGTCCATAATCTATCAACAACTCACGTACAGTGCTTGCAAGGGAGTAAATCTGGATAATAAAATGGCACCACAAGACAGATGGTATCAAATGTGCAAGGACCCCATCCCCTTCACCCGGACCAAGACACGTTGATATACACAAACATTTGAAATGAAAGAACCAATTCTGATTTTAAGGGTAGAAGTGATTTTTTTTTAAAGTTAACAGAGTTAAGTTTAGTTTTGAATGGAAAATGAAAATAGGGGATAAGTGATAAAAAAAAATTAAATAGAGGTGTAAATTATTAAATTTTTTGGAGAGGGGGTAAATGATTCTGAACAAACTTACAGGTAATTGAAGTTTTCCCTAATAAAATTTTAACTAACATCGGATAAAAATTAAATCCTAATAGTTTTTAGGGATAGGATATTCTGACAACCAAATAATGTTACTACCACATCTTAACCGTTGATTTCCGACAATCAACGGTTATCATTTTTTAAATCAAACTCATTAATTAATTATTAATTCGCAATAAATGATAATCGTTAATTGACGAAATCAACGCTTAAGATGTGATAGTAACATTATTTGGTTATCTTATCCCTAGTTTTTAATCAATTTCTAAAACTTCACATATGTTAATTAGCAATTTTTTAACATGATTAACCCGAAAAAGATTAAACTATCGCACACCTTCTAATCCGCTTCAAGGTTTCAGGACTAATCTCAGCCTGTGAACCAGAAGACATCCTCCTCTTCATAACCTTGTTTCCCCAATTCAACCTCTCTACAGTCACATCTCCACACCATAATATCCCCTTAATCACTTGTCCAGAACCTGAAGCAATCAACCTCGCAGCAGTTCCACTATAATCCTCAACATTCGGAGCCAACGTGGTCCAATACGCAGCGCATTGCCCCTCCATCATCTCCTTCTTCTTCGCCGACTCCAAATCCTTCGGTGAAACCTCCTTCGCCACCGACCCATCCAGAGCCTCCCCCTTCTTCTTCGCCTTCTCCGAAACCTTCTGCACAGAGAAGCTACTGCAGCTCATCAAAATCGCATCCAGTTCCTTCAGCAAATGCTCTTGCCCCTTGGACGCGATCGTCAACCCGTAGCTCAACAAATCGGAATCGGATCTATCCCCTTTCCGGCGATCCTCTTCCTCACCGTCGGAATCGGAACCCTTGGGGACGCGGAAGGAGAAGAAGTAGTGCGAGTCGTCGACTTTGACGGCGGTCTCGTCCCTAGCTAACGGCCATTGGATCTCGTCGGCGACGCGGGCGTAGACGGCGACGGCGTTGTCGCCCTGGCGGAGACGGATGATGGTGAGATCGCCGCACGCGAGCTCGACGCTGTATTCCTTGTCGATGAGGTTGAGAATGGCACCGGGGATCTTGATGATGACATCTTCGGTAACCGCCGGCGGGGCAGAGGGAGAGCTGTCAGTGGTGATGTCGTCGGGGAAGAGGTTTTGGACGACGTCGTTGAGGTCGATGGAAGGGTAGAGGTTGGGTTGCGAAGAGGACGAGCTATTAGTGTGAAGGAGACGTGAGGGAGCATCGGGATTGGATTCGATTACCTCTGGGTAGAGGGAATTTCTTCGATTAGGGTTTTGCATAGCCATTAATGAATGAACAGTTTGGGTTTGTCACTACTGTAATGGAGCGTGAGAGAAGGAAAGGAAAAAATGGACCAATCAAGAATAGACGAGTGGCGTGGCGACACAGCTTGTGTCTTCCTCCCTAAGCTTCCCGCGCGAATACCCGTAAGAACTTTATATTTAAACTAAATATTTTCTTAATTACCTTTTTTTTTTCGGAGACGGGGTTATTATAATCCTCTCAGGAGAGGCTTTTTGACCCTTATGACCCTTAATTAATAATTAATTATCAAATTGCCCTTCATTCAAAACTATTTCGAAAATTTACCCTCCCAACAAACATAACACCAATCTGCCCATGTTTGACTGTTGACCACGAAGCCTACCCGGGTACACCATTACCTACCCGGGTAATTTTTGAAACTTTTTATCTACCCGAGTATGTAGGGGTGTACCCGGGTAGAGTTCTTGAATCTGGGAAAATGGTTGAATTATTTACCCGGGTATGGATCAGTGTACCCGGGTAAATCGCGTCCAGAAACCCCAATATGTATGGGTTTCGGCCATTGTTGCGAGGTATAGGGTTTTTGAAACCCCAAATCTCTCTCTCTTACCCTCTCTAATCCGAAACATCACACATATTTCATCTCATCATTTCAGAAAGCTGAATCTTGGTGGGACATTGAGATTACATCTCCACACTCCCATTTTGTGCTCAAAAATCCGAACCAACCTCCAAACCCAAAACCTAGATCTAATTTTTGTGTGAGAGATGAGTTCAAGTCCAAAGATGGTTCCTATAGTTATTTACTACAATGGGAGGCATTTTGAAGGTCCGAACGGTGTCCGATTTGAAGGAAAAACAAAAACGATGAAAATCAAAGTGGGCACTACATGCAATGAACTGAAGGAGAGAATTCTTCAAAAAATGGGGTCAGAAGGCATACATTCCATCCACCGCATGATAGCCAGGTTAGAGACTGTAGTGGATATGGATACAATATACTACATTGGAAACGATATAAATGATGATGAAGATGTGGAGTTCGTAACAGATGCGTTTGTTGAATGGAAAGTATTAAAATATATTGAGATATATGTTGAAGTTAAAGGTGATGTTGGACAATCTTCATCTTTACCGGCGCATACAACCACTACTGCACACTGTACCGGTCAAGAAGATACAGTTGTACGATCTTCTGCATCTCCTCAGGTAGCATTGGATGAGGATGAAGACGAGGACTATGTGGACAGCGAAGATGAGGGAGAACCTGAAAGTGCTATTCCATAAGGTGATTCGTCAGACACTGACGTGGACGGTAATTTTGAGGCTGACATGAGCGCCGTAAGTCTCGGTACCCCAGCCTTGTCACCACTTCATGTCGACCCAGTCAGTAGTGGTAAGTTATTAAATTTGAACATTTGCTTTAGACAATTTATTATTTGTGGTGGTATTCATTCAGACAAATGAGAGTTGATCTTTAGATGCAGGGTCTGAGGAGCCATTCTGGAATGAAAGCCAACATTATTCATTCATTAACTGGGCGCACCCTAATGACGAGTTGGAGATCCTATATGGCGATGATGACTTGCACGGAGGTTGGAAGTTAGGAGATCCGTTATTTGTGCAACAAGAATTTGGGTCCAAACCAGAATTGCAACATGCTGTGAAGATACATTGTATGAAGGGGCGCAGGACAGCCATAGTTGAAAAAAGCGACGAGTCAAGATTTGTTATGAAGTGTAAAAACCATGCTGACGGTTGTCCCTGATATATGAGGGAAATTAAGCCGAAGAAGGGAGCTAATTGGGTGGTCCGTAAATGGGGTCAAGGTCACACATGCCTAAATCAAGGCCTAGCACAGGATCATAGACAGTTGGATTCAAATGTCATTTGTGCGGCTATAATGAGTATGTATTCTACTGTGTATTTAATGATTCAGATTAATTGAGAATATGGTAAAGTTAATTTTTTTTTTCCAGATATGTTAAAGGAAGATCCATCCACAAGACCAGCTCTGATACAGGAGAGGATACAGGGAACATATGGATACAACATAACGTACAGGAAGGCCTGGAAGGCAAAAATGAAGGCCATCGTTAAGTTGTTTGGTGACTGGGAGTACATCCTACCCGGGTAGACCAATTCGTGGTACCCGGGTAGACCAGTTGCAGATGCTGTTGCAGATGCTGTTTTGGCCATTTTTTTTGCATTTTGGTAATTGTTGTGTAATACCTACATACAGTATGACTTGGGGGTGGATTGATTTCGTAGAAATAGGATGCAGTAATCAAGATGTGCGCCAATGAAAGTTGAACATGAATATTAAAGTACTTTGGGTTGAATTGATTTCCAAATTAATTATGACAATATTAATGCAAGGTCCCATACTAATGCATAGAACCAACAAGTCTGAACGTGCGCAAAACGAAAATTTCATTCATTCAAATTTTGAACATCCAGTACAAAAACATCCATGCAATGTAGGTAAAGTTCCTAAATGTACCAAAATGACTACATTACATCAAACTAAATCAATGATATGAAACCCTATGGACACACTAATCCGATGGCGTGTCCTTTCCATTCTCTTCATCCGATTGTGTGTCATCCCCATTGTCATCCTCCTCCTCCTCCTCCTCCTGAGTATGGGCACCCTCGCCAATTAAACCCTCCAAGCGTGAAACCCTTGTGTCCAACCGTGCAACCCTTGTGTCCATCTGGTTCCGCCACTTGCTCGTGCTCTGTCTATATCCTCTAAAGTCAGTAGTCAGATCATATATGGATGCCATGACATGATCAAGTGTCCATCCACCCTCAGGAGGAGCTGGTGGTCGCCGACTGCGGGTGGGACGTTTCGGTCTGACATCAACCTCAGCAACGCCATCATCATCGTCATCATCATCAAGGCCTACATCATAAACCATGAAAAACACATCTTATAAATACCACATTAAAAAATAAACAACACAAAATTGCATAAACTCATAAAGACCAACACATCACCTGCAGGTGCATCCTCCATCTCAGCATCGTGGTGGAATGGGATCTCAGGTGGTTCTGGTGCCTTCTTCCACGTCCAGATACCCGCTCTGTTCGGTAGGATCCCACACTGCTTCAGGAGCCTCTCACCAAATATAGCATTCCAGCCTCTGGCGGTCTTCAAGGTCTCTGTTGCCATAGGCACTCCAAATCTATGCAGAATCTTCTGCACCAGAAATGCAAAAGGCAATTCAGCCTTCTTTGACTTGGCTGCCTTCCACATCAGTATGCATATGTAATGCCTCCAGTTCACCTGCTGACTGTGAAGGAGGGCCCACAGGATGACAAAGTCCCCTTCCAGCACCTTTGAGTGATTATGCGGGCGCTGGAAAATAATATGTGTCACCACATAATGAAGAATGCGAGCAGAAACTGACAAGTTGCTAACAGGATAATGAGCAAAATGACCGGGCTCATCGTCTGCCCTCCTAGTCTCTGTAACAATGGTCTCCCGGTTATAATCACCAAATATATGATGGTTGTCTCCATCATATAGTGCTGCTCCTGTGACACCATCAAAATCGAACCCCAGTAGCTCCGTCCAGATAGGAGCAGTCATGATGATATCAATCCCGCAGACACGGGAAGTCAGCTCGCCTTGCGA
This sequence comes from Gastrolobium bilobum, assembly GCF_033153095.1. Taxonomy (NCBI): domain Eukaryota; kingdom Viridiplantae; phylum Streptophyta; class Magnoliopsida; order Fabales; family Fabaceae; genus Gastrolobium; species Gastrolobium bilobum. The sequence continues at coordinate 59,638 of NW_026897840.1, read as the reverse complement.
GTAGCCAAGGTTCTGGTAGAAGGCTCTTACCATAACCTCTGAGTATGGGCACCGCATCTCCGCCAGGTGAAGTAAATGTGTCTGCTCAAGAAGCGGCACAATGTTAAAACGCTCTAGGTTGAAGAATGCCGAATCCAGTGATTTCGGTTCGCAGATCTTCCGGGTCATGAAAAACTTCACGAACTTCTCGTGTGAAGGTATGTCATCCTCAAACAAATATCCGAACGTCAAGTCCGGAGCCTCACTCGAAGCAGCCTGGGGCTGAGAGGATGACGACCCATCGTGACGACTCTTGGTTCTTCTCTCGGAATGGGTCACTGGCAGCTTTGAAACGCGTCGAGAGGTCATTGTGTCACACTATTAAACTGAAAAAATAACCAAAATCAGAAATTAGGGTTAGGGTTAGGGTTAGATTCAGGGTTAGGGTTAGGGTTAGGGTTAGGGTAAGCGTATGACATACAAATTGATAAAATAATTCGGACAGAATCAAATGATATAAACGAAAATACAATGAATCAGAACAGAAATCATAACATAATTGAAAAAACTGGAAAAAAAAGTGCACCTTTGATCGATTTCAATCGGTAGAAGGCAGAGAGGTTGCAAGGTCCGCGAATGATGATCAGAAACAAGACGAATTGGTGCAAGATTATGCCTGAAATCGCTCAAGAAGACACTCCTCCAGCAGCTCTACTCGGGTACCCCTTTTGTGGGTTTTCGAAATGGGGCTGCTGGGGTATTTTAAAACCCTACCGTCGATGTTTACCCGGGTACACTGCTCCTTACCCGGGTAAATAATTCAACCATTTTCCCAGATTTAAGAACTCTACCCGGGTACACCCCTACATACTCGGGTAGATAAAAAGTTTCAAAAATTACCCGGGTAGGTAATGGTGTACCCTGGTAGGCTTCGTGGTCAACAGTCAAACAGGGGCAGATTGGTGTTATGTTTGTTGGGGAGGGTAAATTTTCGAAATAGTTTTGAATGAAGGGCAATTTGGTAATTAGTTATTAATTAAGGGTCATAAGGGTCAAAAAGCCACCAGGAGAAGGTAAATGAAACGGAGAGGATTTCGAGGATGGAAGACTGAAGAACAATGAAGAAAAAAAAATTATTTAGGATAGGGTTATTGAAAAAAAAAATTATTTACTTACACTTTCTCCTACTTTTAAAACTTTGCTTCGTTGAAATGAACTTCACTAATTTATTTACTTTAAATTTCAATTTTTTTTCATAATTATACTTAATTAACTATTTATAAATTCAATCTTAAAATTTCAATTATAATTAACTATTTATTAATTATATTTTTTTATCCTGAATTAAGAATGAAACAATCTTCTGTCCCCCTAAACTTCTAAATACCAAAACAAATGTTATGCAAATATACTTTATTTCAAACTTATTACTATTTATATTTCGTTGTGTATTTATGCTTTATAAATTTAATAGTTGTTATGTTTTTTTATATTATTATTGTTATTACTATTATTAATTTAACAAAGTCTGAAAAAAAATTATATCATAATATTTTAAAAAAAATAAATAAATTTCATATTTTTACAAAAACAATATGAATTTTTTTTCGTGTATAATAACGTAAAATATGTTATTTTATTTGAATTATATACCTTAGATATATAATCCAATATATGTATAACTCGTTTGATGGAAGAGTCTCTTTGAACAATTCACTGACTAATAAATTCCTACAATCAGACATGGATGAGTCATGAGACTGTTTATTTTTTAAAATTTCAAGAGGAAAGTACGCATTCCCTCTGAGCATACTAGAAGATTGCTACCAAACATAATAAAACTCCACTGGCAAAATGCGAAAGTCGGATAAAAAACCGTTTATTTGACACTTGCCAGCTTGAAAGAAGCGTAGGAGGTGGTAGAAGTCACACAAAAAGACGAACTATTTGTAATTGTTATATATGGATTCCGTTAATTGATTTAACACCAGTAACTGTTCGGACTTAATTGCTTCCATTTTATAAAAATGAATCGAAATTGCATAATTTAAAATAAAGGGATTAAGTTGTTACCTTTTCCAATCTGAAGAATAAAAATTGCAATTAAGTCTAAATAAAATTAAAACGAGTAAAAGATGCAAAATGATCTTAAACGGAATACCATAAATGTCGAGAAGTCATTGAAATATATTTAAATGGTTAACTTTCTTTAACATAAACCAAGTCCTTTAAAGCCCTCGTTACATGATAAGCACAACCTTGACCAACAATACGGCGTGACAATCGAGAGCATTTTTAATAAAAATAAAAAAAAACCATCCGAGACTCAACCCAGAGATATGCAATCCGTTCCCATCAGCTATGGAGACTCCAATGATTGGAACACGCGAACATAGTTCGCCGATTAGAACAGCCATCTAAAATGCTACCAATGTCTCTCGAAAGGAGCAAAATAAAACCAGACAGTGCAAAGTGACTCTTAAAAGATTATTTCTTCTCCTCCTCATCTGATGGCTTGTCTTCGTTCTTCTGCTGAGGCTGGATAAAGAATACAATCAGAAAACTGATAGCAGCACAGGAAATGGAACAAAATACCACGTGGGAAAAAAAAAAAACCCGTAGAAATCTGAGACAGAGCAGTAGGCATAAAAGATGATAAAGCTTGGTGGCAAATTAGCCTTATTGCCTCAGCAAAATAGTCTATGGATCCATTACAAAAAAAAAAAAAAACAACAACAACCTTCAGGCCAAATTTACACAAGCATTTCTCAATATGCTGTGAGCATGAACAGTTTGTTATTGTCCTTCAAGCCCAATATTAACCCTCCAAAAAATTCAAAAAAATAAAAATAAAAAAGAAGAAGAAGAAAACAACACTAATGAGAGTGAGATAAATACTAACTTTTTTATTATGAACACTCATTTTCTTGTTCAACCTAGAAATCAAGGACGTACTTTCTGATTATGTTTTCATATTAATAAAGCCAACTATTGTCCTCAAAAGCCATTAAATGGGCAGGCATTATAAACATTTGAAAAAGAGTGTCCAAGCTTAGTAAGAAAACACCATGCAAATCCAACTATTGCTGAATATAACAATAATAATAATCATATCAATTAGAAGAGAAGAGAGAGAGGGGGGGGGGGGGGGGGGATTTCAAGGATATCGTAGGCCAAGTAATCCAATTATGCCTCTGTTGAAATTTTCCATAAATCCAATGTTTGTTTTTACATAGAAAGACTAACCTCGGACTGCCTTTGCATGGAGGCCAGCAAATCTTTGACAGAAGGGTCATTCGGGTCAACCCCAGGAAGCTGCAGAAGCAATGAATTATTACTCAGTGCAGAAAATATAGCACATCAATCTTTTATGTTAAAAGATTATCAGACATACTGATGCAAGGATAGAAGATACAAAGGATTGATCTTCCAACAATTTACTCATGTCTGATTGGCTTGGTTGGTCTTTTGTACTATCTGCTACTGACAATTGGAGAGCTGCATGCAGTAAAAGATCAGAAACCAACAAAAAATTACAACCGCCACCAAAGCTTTCTCATGTCTTAAAACTCTAAAAATATGCTTAATTTAACCCTGTGTCCAGATCAATACTAAGCTTCTCAAAGCAGAGAACACTACTGTTCTACCAAGCCCAACCCTCAAAAAAAGTAATTAGCAAAGTAAATGTGTAAATGAACAAACCCTATATATTGAAATCATTCCTTGATGGAACCTAATATTCTTAATCTGAAAGTGATGGAGACAAGCTCCTTACAAACACTAATTGCAGAAAAATACACCAAAAGACCCCTAACTCACCCTTAGAACCAACACACCTAGGTTCCTAGAGATCCCCAGTTCCCCCAAATATTCACTTAATTCATGCCTCCCTCACTACACACACTTCCCCTCCTTTTATCCTATTCTCTAAGTACCTTCTAGAATAACAATAGACAGAGGGGTTTACTATAATTTCCTGGCAGTGCAAATGGCTCAAGAGTTGAAGCTTTCGATGGTCAAGAAAAACACATACTCTATGGAAATTGGGGATGAACAAAGAGTCGACAACCAAGGGCTGTATAGGAATGTGATACTGCCATTGCCATAATTGAAAATCACTCAAGAGATTTGGTCAAAATGCTTCAAGCAATGGGACCTAGGTGGAAGTTTTTTTTACATCGCCTATCCTCTTTCTTCACCTTGAGGACAAGGTGAGATTTGGAGGGAGAGTATTGCCGGGCTGAAAGTGGTGAGTGGGTTGGTTAGTTAGGGAATTGTTCTAAAAGGTTCCAAGAGAATTAGATAAAAGGAGGGGGAATGTGTGCAGTGAGGGAGGTATGAACTAAGTGAATATTTGGGGGAATTGGGGATCTCTTGGAACCTAGATGTGTTGGTTCTAAGGGTGAACTAAAGGTCTATTGGTGTATTTTTCTGCGATTAGTGTTTGTAAAGAGCTTGTCTCCGTTATTGTTTTCATCACTTTAAGATTAATAATATTAGGTTCCATCATTCCTTCAAACCAAAAGGAATAAGAACTCTCTCTACTTCTTCACTAAAGTGCAAACAGATGACAAATCCTCTCGCACCATGTTGAAATTTGATAAGTTGATTAAATCTCCCAAAATTCCATAACTAGTTCAATCATCGAGCAATATAACTATAAACAATGCACTTCTCATAAATGGAAAAGACTATGGTGTAAAAAAATAGGCTTGCAAAACACACACCCATGGAAGAACTGTGAAGCATGAACAGTAAGACACTTCAAAAAGGAGTTGTGTCCATGGTTCCATAAAGGAAACATAAGACACCATGTGACACTTCAATGCCTAATGGGACACTTAAATTGTGCTGTGTTACAGTGTCCATGGCTATGTTGTGTCTCATCTCCATGTCAGTGCTCCTTACATGAATAATGCATAAACAACATAAAAACTCACCAAGAGCCAACTCAGGATCATCCGTAGATGCTTCTGACATATCGGTATCTTTTACATCATGGCTAACGGCAGGATCATCCATTGACATTGCAAGTGCCTGCTGTAGTAGGGCAGTCTCATCATCCTGTTTCCATTTGAATGTCAGCACAAAAAGCAAAAATACTACAGTCTGATGTAAATTTATGGGAAGAATGGAATAAAACATTAGAATTGATTCAAAAGCAAAGCTGGAAGAAGCAAAAAAATTTAGTAAAAAATATAATGCCTTGTATATCATATCAACTAAGGAAAGAGAGATTGATGTTGGGATACACCTTAAAATGCAAAATGTTGCCAGAAATAACAGTTTCCAAACTGCCTGTATACCCATAATTCTTATATCTCTCACAGACACACTTGAGGTAAATTGCAGACCATAAGTACGGTATGTTAGAGAATAATATAAACCATTAAAAAGGCCCTCACCCAACACCTTAAGGTTTTGGGTTGAAGTGGTTCTTTACATGGTATCAGGGCTTGAGTGACCACAAGGTCATGAGTTCGATTCTCATCGCCCCCCCACTTTCTAGTGGAATTAAATAAGCACAAGGTAAACCAAAAAAATTGGGCCTGTGCAATACCCACGCTTCAAGCCCAAATGGCTCTTGCGTGAGAAGATATGTTAGAGAATAATATAAACTATTAAAAAGACCCTCACCCAATACCTTAAGGTTTTGAGTTAAAATGGTTCTTTACACTATAGAAAAGAAAAATGTAGTTTTAAACTAGCATGTCTTTCATGTATATTATTTTATATTACCTGGAAATTATGAGTATTTAGATACAATACATTGCTAGTAAGCCAGTAGAAATCAAATTTATTTCATGTTTAGCTGTGGGACATAATAGCGGAGTAATAAAGACTGCAGTGACTAGAGGGATCACCATAATTGGGGCAGAGGCAATTATGATGATGAAGTGAGGATGCGAGTAATCATGTTGTAGCTCCAGGAAAGGTAGAAAGAAAATCAATGGCATGGTGATTCATTAGTGATAACAGTGGTAAAAGTAGTAATAACCGTGATACAGTGGAAAGAGCAAAAATTGTCAAATTGATGGAGCTGCCGAGCTGCGCAGGAGATTGAGATAGAGTTTGAGATGGTTCCGTTTCAGATATTAACATTAATGAACGGGTAGGTTACTAGGTTACAACCAATTTGGTGCTAGCACTGCAGTATGGAAAAATAATTTAAAAAGGACAAATAATGGCAAGATTGCAGTCTAGATTGTCTCAAAAGGCAAGCCTTACTGATTTTAATAGACCTCCCAGGAAAATTTAAGTAACCCTGGACCCATTATCATCCTTGGATGTTTCAAGTCTAGTATGCCTTTGTAATTTAATTACTCCAGAACTAAATAAACTATGAAATTAGTTCTACAAACTATTATATGCAATTAGATAATTATATTCCAATCGTGCAAGGAGCGAAACATGCAACACAAATACATAGATAAATGCAACAAAGGCACCAACCGTCAAATCATTTGTCTTATTCTCAGCTTCAGAAGTTCCTGCACTGGCACGCTCAGTCATTGTTGCATCTTGTGAGCTGGCTTGCTGCTCACCTCCTTTCTCTTGTTTGGCAGCATCCTCTGCAGCTTTTTTTGCTGCTGCTTCCTGCCTGGCTCTCTCCTCTTCCATTGAAACTCTTAGAGCAAGAGCCAATTCAGGATCCAAGTTTGGATCCACACCAAAATCAAATCCAGATACACCACCAGCTGCAGCTGCAGCTGCAGCAGCGGCAAAACCACTTCCACCTTCCCCATCACCAGTAAAAATTGGTGTACTGCCACACAGAAATGTTACATGAATATCCAGAAGTTAGATCACAAATTCTTACATTGAACTTATATTTAAGAGAGAAATAAGAGATAATACAGAAAAAGTACAAGATCAAATTGATCCGACAAACCTTATAAGTACATCAGAAAGAGCATTTGGACCAGATGGGACATGAACAATGTGGCTGGTATCATTATTGTTAACAGCTGCAAGGAGTGCTTCAAGCTTCTCTGTCTTTCCTTCATCTTCTTCACCAAAATTGACAATATCAAGTGCTACACTATTCTTTTTCAACTTTCTCCCTATCATCTCCAACATTTTCTTTTCATGCTTGACAGGACTATATAATATTGATTGAGATAGTTAAGACAGAATAACCACAATAATAGAATTTGAATACAGCATGAAATATAACTAAGTACACCTTCCAGAAAAGACAATAATCCTTTGCTGCTGCTTTTTGTTTTGCCGATGCTTAAGAGCCAATTGTGCCACCTGAATGCCAGCAGCTAGGTTCATCTCACCACCTATTTCTAGTCCTAAATTAGGAAGAAAATAAAATCAAGCTTTTCACAAGCAGAAGAATCCCCCAAAACACAACATGGCAGATGGATATGCCGCAAACTTGTCCAATTCATGTACAACGTTTCAGAAATAATTTTGCAGAAAGTTCAACCTCACCAATAGACATGCTCTATAAAAGCGACCTTAAATAGCTGGTACTAACATCCAAAAAGAAAAGAGGCTCAATAATTCAATTAAAAAAACAAAACAAAACAAAACAAAATTATTTTCATGAATTTCAGCATAATCTGTTTATCCCTATCTCCTTTTACATCAGCATTAAGAAATTATAGGCGACTAGTCACAATCTTATCATAATTTTAGAGGTTATGTCAATGTCTTAGGGCACATGTTAAGGAATAAAAATCACATATAGAATTCATCTTAATTACTTGAAGAAGAAAGAATTAAATGGTTTTAGGATTCTCGAGATATTTAATGCTTGTACAGTTGTATGTTTCATCTCAGTTTCTATTTTTCATTTTTTAACCTATGTCCTAAGGGCAGAGATTAACAAAACACTAATTTTACTACTAAAACTTAAATATGAAATATAGCCATTTCATAAGGTAGCCAATTGAATTATCACTCATACCAAATACTTTTCCAATAGGTCATAGACTAAATAATAAATTTGGAACAGCTAAAAAAGAAGAAGAAGAAAAAGAAAGAATCAAGTAAAGCATTCAAAAAATAAAATAAAAACTGACCATGCATGCAAGCTAAGATCTTGCCCAGATCACTGGTAGGGGTGACCAAAACACGAACGCCCTTCCCAGCCATTGTGAGAACTCCCACTGTATTTTCCGGATTAGACTGTATTATTTAAAATCAAAGCACATTCGTCAGCACAGATGAACCCTGTGCAATTATCTGAACCTAAACATTAATAGAACACTTAATTTACCCTATCCCAATCCAGCCATAATATCCCGAGTTTTCTCTATTTCTAACTAATTTTCCAATGTAAAAGAGTAGAATAATGTATGATTTAACTTGACCTGGGTTTTAGCACCGCAAATGAGATTGACAGCGTCTGCTTGAGCTTGAAATCGAGAAGGAGCGTAATCGCCGTTACGCATCCATTCAGAATTGTCAATACAAATCATTGTCGCCTGTTGAAGAAATCAATTCAATGAAAAAAGTGTTCCCGTAACATCATCAAGAAAAACCCTAATAATTAGCATGCTATGGTTAGTTGAAATCAACACGTGGAGAGAATAAGGGATTACCTCAAGCACCATCGTTGCAGATTCAGAAGCTAAACGAAACGAAAGATCGAGTTTGAGAAAGAGAGAGAAGGAACCTCGTTCTGGAACCCGTATGTAGTGAACTCTAGGGGTTTTTTATCTGCTGTGAGTCCTGTGACTATAACCGAGTACTTAATTCTCTTGAACCAATATTATCAATATATAATTGGTTTCTGTTTTCTAAAACTACTTTAATAACTTTTTATCTAATGTTAATCGAAACGATGTTGTTTTGGGATGAAAATTATGGTGTTTTTGTAATTTTAATTTATTTCAGAGTTACAATAGTCTTTATCATTCTAATTTTTTAATTTTTAACTTCAAAACAACATCATTTTGATGAACATTAGATAAAGTTATCTAAAGTAACATTATATACTTTTTCCCGTATATAATATAGGATATGACCTATAATATAATATCTTTAGATTATATAAGATTGATTAAATTTTAATATTATTTATGGTTTGATATGATATTATATAAAGTAATATATTGTATAAGATAATATAATTCAATATTTGATAATATATTATATAATATTAGATAAGATGAAAATAAATATTTTTAATAAAAGTATCCTTTAATAAATAATTTATATAATTCTTTCAAATATGATATTAACTTTTATAAAAATCTATTGATTAGTGTGTTCACAAAATATATTAATTTTATAAAATAAAAATTTATAATATTTTAAAAATTAAATTATTTTTTATTTTAATATTTTGATATTAAAATAATATATTAATTCTTGATAATTGCATCATCTAGATGTTAATACATTATAATTAATTCTTTATCAGGCATAATCTCACTCTCTTAGGCTTGATTAAGTTATACATTATTTTAATGTATTAAGAGACTGCTATATAAACTTAGGAGGATGTATTGGATTAAGATTTTAAAAGATATTTTTTGAGGTAAAAAATCTTATAAATTTTAAAAGACTATTTAGAATTGGAGAGGCTTTAAAAAAAATTTAAAAGACTTTTTTTACGATCAAGATTTCCTAAGATTGGATTTTAAAGAATTTTAATATAATTTATAAGATTTAAAAGGATAATATGAATTTATAAGATTTTAAAAACCATATGAATTTTTAATAAATATTTAAAATTACAAGAGTTAATAAAAAAGGGAAGGTTATACTTTTGTTTATAACATTTTACAAACATATTTTAACCATTGATTTTTGTCAATCAACGGTTATCATTCATTGCAAATTAAATATTAGTTAATGAGTTTTATTTGTGAAAATAATAATCGTTGATTGTCGAAAATCAACGGTTAAGATATGGTTGTAAAATGTTCTAAACAAAAATAGGTTGTAAGTATAACCTTCCTCACAAAAAATAAAATAACAAAGAAATGCAATAAAATTAATAAATAAAAATAAAACCTAATATAATTTTCTCAATGAGTAAAACATAATACAATTTTTAACAAACATTCAAAATTATTAAACAACAACTTTTCACATGTCTAAAGTTATATTAGTTCTTCATGCATTAGTATTTTTTCGTTCCTGCTTTTGGTTTGACCAATGAGGTGAAATTATATTCTACATTTGGTATCAAAGCTATGCATATATGATTACTCAATTTTTTTAATTATTAAAATAATTCTAAATTTGCATATAGAACCTAAAGTTCATGATAAAATTTTGTTTAGGATTTTTTGGAATTGATCTTGAAAATCTTGGGGTTTTTGTTCTACCTTATGATAGTTTTCTAACCATATATCATATGCATATTTTCATTGAATATTCTAAAAAAATTTCGAATATGAATATTTGGATTTTATTACATGAACATTTAGAAAATTTCTCAAATTTTTTTCAATCAATACATTGAAACCTAAAATTATTTTTGGGCTTTTGAAAAATAAGTTTTTAGTTATCTATTGACACAAAAATTGTTTGAAATCGTTTCCTATAGTGAATGAATTTCGTTCATGAATGTATTGTTACAAAATATAGGGTTCATATTATGTAAGTTTGAATCTTTCTTTACATTGATATTGTTTCATTGATGTAAAACAAAAATTGGTTTGAGGGTTTTAGTTTCCGTGTTATTTTTTCACTATTTTATGTTATTTTTAATACAAAAATCAAATCTTTTTGTGCCAGGAAAAATTAATGTATTGATTGAAAAATCATGACTCATAGCTTGAAAAATCACTTTTTAAACTTTCAAATTTTCTCAAAAAAAAGCTAAAAAATATGTTGTTTTTGAGATAGATTTTACTATACGATAATCACACCAAATAACTTATACATCACACAAAACAAGCCTTGATGCAAGAAAGAGCTTTATAAATGATTGGGCCTAAATTAGTGGGCCGGTTCCCAAACTTAAGCCTGTTAATTTTTTAAAATCTATTTAATCTGTCAAAAAAAAATTAAAAGACATCATAATATTAAAAACAATTGTATTTGATTTGATTTATTAAATAATTTAAATACTGAGTAAAAACACAGTTCAAGAAACCACACTGAATTATAATTTTTTAAATATTTATTAAATTAAGTGACAAAATTTTGTCCACGATATAAATAGTTAAAAATAAATAAATAACCGTTGTCCCTTTATTTTTCTAATTCTATTATTGCATATCAAAAAAAAATTATAATAAATCTCGTGTTATTTTACAGTATTTATGTGTATTAAACAAGGGATAGCATAACTTTTTTAATACAATACATCAGCCATCAAACTAACAACACAAAGAAATATCATATTACTCAATTGTTTATGTGATGTTATTATATATAAGGAAAAGTTTACCAATGCCCCTAAGGGGCGTTTGGTTAAGGCTTTTAATTTGGTTCCCCATCCAAATGTAATTGGCATTCAAGGATTCCTTTGTTTGGTAGACAGAATCGAAAAATTGTGCCATGCTTCTCCTTTCCCAATCCTTCCACAATCATGTGCAAAACGATAGGGAAATCACTGTAGCATTGACCAATGTAAGTGTGGTACTTTTAGTAAAGGCTAGGCAATCCAAAAAAGATGAAGGAACTCGTTACCGTATTACCTTCGGCTGTTGTACACGTTTACATCTCTGAAACTTCGAATATTAACCCTCCTCTAACCCTCTACTACTGACCCTCGATTGGTGGTGTATACTAGTTGCTTGCTCAGTTTGGTGGTTTGAGAAACGTACCATCAGTGCTTGCAACTCCCTGCAAAAGAAAATTATAGTAAGGATATGTTTTGAGAGTGATGTATACCAGTAGACATAAGTCGCTGAGCTGAATGCCTTTTACCATTTTTTGTCTTTCAATGTCGGTCAAGATAGTCTTACTTTTGTGTGTTTATTATCCGTCGACGGTTACTCACGGATGTGTTTTAACCCATCTTCAGATTCAAAAATTAAATCAGGGGTTATTTTTGGTATTTTAACATATTTACCCATCATTATTTCACCCTTAACCAAACAAAGACTCACAATATTTAACCCAATTTTTCTGGTAAAATTTTTGCCAACCAAATAGGTTTTTTTTTAACTTTCCTACCTAACTCACTTTCCTACCATATTACTAGTAATTGCATTTACCTGGTAAAAAAAAATATCTCTTTTACCAAACGTCCCTTCTAGTTTGCTTCAGAATCACCAATGCCCCTATAGTTTGCTTCAAAATCATATATGCCTCTGTAGTTTTTTTTTATTACATATGCCCTTGTGCTTTGTAAAAAATAAAAAATCACAGAGATATAGGTAATTCTGAAACAAACCACAAGAACATTGTTAAACTTTTCCCTTATATTTATATTGTTTCTCAACATGCATTATTGCATCCTTCTCCTTCTAACATTTTAAAAGAGATAATAAAATGTCCAAGTCCAATAATACGAGTATTTTTTCATTATAATAAAAATTTCTTATTAGCATTTACCAAAAAATAATAATTTATCATTAGCAACTAGAAAATAATAATAATAATAATAATAATAATAATTATTATTATTATTATTATTATTATTATTAAAGGAGAAACTCTATTGAGTCAGTTTGGTACGTCACCACAAATTAAGAGAAAAAATTTTGAAAAGTGATTTTATCATAACGTCTTATATAAACTTCATCTATTAATTGTCCCCTCACATTATAAAAATTACACAAACTTAAGATTGATATTTAATTTTTCCTTTTGCAAAGGTTTAATATTTTTCTCTACAATATTTCTCCATCTTGAATAAACCATAAAGATTTATAACTTAACACATATTTTTTCAAATTTTAGAAACCTAGCTCATTTTTTTTCCACATTTCAAATTTTAGATTTATAAAAGAGAAAATATTATTATGCCAATACGTAATTAAAAATTGTTTTTTTTTTCTGAACACATGCATATGTCTCTTTTTGTCCCCTAAATTTTAGGTTACGACTTAAAACTATATACATGTTATATCTTTTAACAACGTGAACTTTTCACGTTATTATCATTTAATATGTGAAGTGATGTACCATCGAACTTAAATGATTGAGCTGAGTCTGAGTAGAGATGATACAGGTTTGCAATGCACTAAATAATGTGACAGAAAGTTATAAAAAAGAGTAATTATATTGACAAATTTTTTTTTTACAAACTTATAAATTAAACTATGTCTCTGATCGGTAATACTCTACTCAAGAGTGTGTGTATTACCGGTTAGACATAGTATAATTTATAAGAGTTTGTAAACAAAAATTTTATAAATATAACTTTTTTCTATAAAAGAAAATGTATTCGAAGTTAATTCATCAAACTGTATACAACACAAGCAAAGCAATCTCAAGACAGGGGAGGTGGAGATGAATTATCTTTTAGATCATGATCATGATCATGATGATCTTCTTCATATCTTGAAAATGGTGCATTTCTTTGGATCATTGACACGTCATCAAGATGAGAGAGACAAATATCTTTACTTCCTGAGGAACTTCCTTCCTCAGTGATTAAGGCACTAGAATTCGATGATGTTGTTGATGTTGCAGTAAGGAGTGGAGAAGAGGAACTTTGTCTATCCTTCACTCTTCTCTGCCATTTAGAGAGTGATTTTCTTACATTTTCAGAGACCACAGATTTCTTGAACTTTGAGCCCATCTGCATTCATATGATATAACCAAAGTCTTGAGAGAGAGATTAAATGTGTGACTGAGTGAGTGTAATTGCACATGTGCTTGTGTAAGAGAGGAACTAGAGTTTAGGAATAACTATCACCAACAAATGTTTAAATTACTGAAGAAACTCGACCTGTGTGATGATAACATAGAGAGGAAAAGTTATAAAGCTGCACCAGACTTGAGAGATGACCCTGTAACAACAAAGAGAAAAAGTAGATATGATTTTGGTTGAATTGTGATTCAATTTAAATGGTACAAAGAGAAGGAACAACATTGATAAAAACTAAAGTATACCCGAATGACAAACGGATCACAATAAACGTTCGGTTGTTCATGAAGCAAGAAGGTTCTTTAATTTCCCACTGAACCCAAAATAACGCCAATAATTAAACATTATGCAAATATCCACTTCACAAAGGAAAAGCAATAACAAAAGCAATGACAGTTTCTTACCAGGGACCATAGGAATGTTGCCATTTCAAACGCATTCTGCAAGATAACAAAAGGGAAAAAGAAATTAAAAGAAGTTTATGTGCAATGAAATGTAAAATGAAAACCCAATGTTACTTACCAAGAAGGATATCAATTGTATTAACCGCAACAAAAGCCTTGGCTTTCTAAACCAAAAGAGCTCATCTCTTAAGTTAAACTGATTATGTTTCATATGTGGGCAACGATCTATTATTTCAACAGCTAACTTTACCACCACTCGATGCAATTTAGTACCAATTATGAGGATCAACTATAATGCAATTCAATACAAGAAAAACCATTAGTGAAGTGTAACTACTAATAGAAGGCAAGTGAAAAAGCCACAGTAAACGTCGTTAAGACTTACAATTGTTGGAACGAAGGAAAGCCAAAAGTAAAAGTTGCTTCCTGAATGAAAATTATGGAGTTTAATTTCAGACTAGGTCCACGAATAAAACTAGCATAATATTTCAGAAACAGAACACTATGTGCCAATGTTAATGCGAGACTATATGCATGTTTACTAGTCCAAAATTAAATTGATATTTTCATCATTATTGTGAGGCCTCCGCAAAATATAGTTGCTATTATCCGTTATCACCATTCACCACATTATCAGGAAATTGCACCCCATCTTTATAGAGATGTAGCTATCAAGATATTATTTCTAGCGATAACTCTCACTGAATTTTTTGTCCTAATTCAAGGAAGAAAATGCTTACCAAAAGTAGATAAAAAAACATTATGATGCATTTGATTTCTGCTTGTACCTCTTCCCATGATATGATGATAATATAATATATATTCCTACAGTTTCACTCAGAAGGGTTGCCCAAGCTAAAAGACCTGGCAACTGCTAAAGTTCTACGTTCTATCCTCTATCCAAATATGCATTTACCAAAATCAACAGATTCTTATTACAAAAAATAAAATAAAAAAAATATCATCACATTCTGCACTGTACAGACTTCAGACATTTTGAACTTTTTATAGCTGAATTAACCTAGCTAAAACAGATGATTTGATCAAGTTGATGAAGATCATAACTGAATAAAATACTTCTTACCTTAATTTAAAATTCACATAAACTTACCATGAAAATTAAGAAAAATACAGCATATGGCATATATCCAGAGAGGCACACTGTAAAACAAGTCCAGATGAAGCTATCAAATTCATTTTCAAGAATCAGAACAGAAAGTAACGCTAAAATAAAAAAGGTGGAAAAATAAAGTTAGCCATATAAAATCTGATGACTATTTTAGAGTACATTGTGAAAGTCTATTTAGTCTTACGGTAACAAATTATGTTAACTAAATAAAGCAAAGAAAGAGTACCTAAGACCAACGATGTCACGAAATTCCTCTTCCATGCTTCGAAGCATATAGTTGTGGAAATCGTATGTTAGGGGAAGCTCATGATTCTATAGAACACCAGAAAAAGAAGAAGAAAATGTAGAAATATTAGCTAGCAAACTAAGTTTGTCATCTTCACTTCCACATTCCTTTTGCACAATGAGAAAGCAGGCTAAAGAGGTTGTACTTTTCCACTCATATCTCATGAGTCACGATCTTTCCTTTCTCTTTGTTTTCAGTTAGATGGGATTGTACAAAAAATTTAACATTTACTACAGTGAGGGAATCCAACATCTCCATTAATTTCCTCCATCAACTTGATGTTGCATCATTCAGTTGAAAACTATGGACTTAGTGCTTATAAGATACATCTTTACATTTGATGGAAGTACAGTTATATTGTCATAAAAATTACTCACGGTAATGAAGCCTAAGCGCAATGCCATGTAATCAGCTCGGTTTATGGAACTCCATAATTGGCGGCTGAAACATAACTGCAATATAGGTTCATCAGTATTCCAAGAAGACAAGGAAAAAAGCTACTTAAAGTGCCAAGAAACATTAAATGAAGAAAAAGTATCCCATTTTTCGTTCAGCAACATGCTGCCATTAAAAAGCTTATGCAGGAGAAAAATGATGGCAAGCAGTCAAGCACACAGTACATTGGCATACTTCTGTGGTTGGAACTATCCTTACAGCACATGTTGAGGGGGAAGGGGCAAGGGGGAAGAAATTTTAATTAAGCAGTTAACATAGTTGAACTACAACTATATCTAGAAAAGAAATACATTTGGATTGAATTGTTCCTTTTGCAATTAAGATATGATTGATAGAATTGATCCATACCATAATTTTTTGGTTCCAACAATGAAATAAGAACAACATGTAATGATAAACCATCATGAATAGATGCAACATTTCAGGCATTTTCAAAGACCTTACACGTGAGGACAAAATAAAACAAAACAAAAAAGACTACGTAGAGTACCAGCCAAACAAGAATTTTGTGATGACTCCAAGGATGGGATGTCTGGTGAAAGATGAATGTACCAAGCCGCCTCAATCTTATGCTTGATGTATTTTGTGAAGTATCTAAACTTGGACAATTTAATAAAAAACAATTATAATTTAAAAGAGATCAAAATTAATGTATTGCAAAATAAACTAATTACTGGCTCATTGCAGTTATCAGATACTCAGAACCTTGTATACTTTGTATAGCTATAGTCTTCGCTTCATATTCCCAAGTTCTCCAGCTATATATCTGAATAAACTCTAAAATAAGAAAATTAGTGTCTGACTACCAAAGTTAGAATAAAAAGAAAGTTTGATCATGACTATTTAAACCTTGATGATGGCCAGGGCAACAGCAACAAGGCTATAGGAAACATGGGTAACCCCAAGAACAAACACAAAGCGATGAAGCTGCTCAAGGCTTTCATAAGAAGCCAATGATTGGTGACCCTGTGAAGCAAGTGACAAGTTTTCAGTGAAATGTGTACCTGTGAAGTTCACTTTAAATAGAACTATTTATCAGAAGCGAACCACTGAGAATAATTAGTTTACTTGCATTACCAAACAAAGATTGAAACACTTTGGACATGAACAAGAAGGGATAGGAAAACTACCTCAGCACAATAATTATGCAGGCCAGTGTTCACTTGGTCTTTGAGAACTGTTTTATTTGAATATTCTGAATTCGACCAGACAATACGTTCCATTGTGCCAGAATTGTTTTCCATTGCACACGGAAAAAATTTGCTGCTTAAAACTGATGACTTAACGCAAATCTTTGCCACAAAAATAATCCAATGACCCATCAGCAATGACAGAAGCCCAAAAAGCATTAGTTCTGCTTGAAATAGATACAAAAATTTCAAAGTAGTAAGTTCTACTCATCCAAACGTGTATATATATATAAAACAAAACAAAAAAAATGATAATGGAACTCGTTTGGGGTTACAACTCCCTACCTTCTTTGATCTTTTCCAGAGCGGAAAGCAGAGATTTTCTCTTAGTTCTGTCCAAAAACTGTGACATTATACAATGAATAAGAAACCTATGAATGAGAGAAATTTGAAGGAGAGAAAATAAAGCATATACTTATGTACCTTTTCCAATTTTTTTAATATGCCATTAGACAAGAAACTAAAAGAAACCAAGAGAGTGATCACAGTTGCTACAGCCCAAGTGGGGGTTTCAGCCAAGGATCTTCCTTCGCCCTTTTCTCGCTCCATGACAACTATCCTTCCTCAAAACAACACACACTGTCATGAAAATTATGTGCTTCTGTGGGACTTTTATTTGCTGTCATAAGATGAACAAAATAGACCTACTGTATGTATGGTCTCTTCAATGCAGAACATAGTTTTGGCCATTAATGTGGAGATGTAGTAGGTGGTGGCTTTTTGCTGTGGCAATATGTTGAGACCGTCTCCTCAAAATATTAATAAGCACATGCATGTGCTGCCACGAACCAGTTGGGCATAATGGTCCCATTAACTGATCTCCCAACCAACTCAGGTACGGTTAACTTGTCTTTTTCACCAATATTCATGCCATAGATACAACATGGGCTTAAGAAAGTTTGACCAGGACTCTTGGAAGATAATTTTTCAGCTTACTTAATCTCACTCCACATGTAAATCATTATCTTCAGTGTGGGGGGAAAGGGAAAAGGAAGAAAGACAGATTCCTAATAAACCATAATGTATCATTAATGGACCCAAATAGAGCCAAAGAGTATACCAAATTACGTGAAGATTATGGACCCTCTTTCCTTTTAGCAATGGTGATTAATAGCAGTAGAATTTATGATAAGATATGTAAGTTGAGTTAATCATATATTTCACAATTGAATAGGGGTTGGACTACCGTGTATTCATTTATTGATTTGAGAAAAGAAAAAAGTTGCAATTTCTAAGGGAGGGGGGGGGGGGGGGGGGGGGGGGATACAAACTTTTGATGTTTTGCTTTATTTTTGAACCACTAATAGAAAACTTTATTCAACAAAAACTTTGCCAGCAAGGCAATCATAACAAATTCTAGCAAGGCCAGTAAATGCCATAGATTACAATGGACACAGAACTTGTAGACAATAAATGAAATGAGTCAACGACCTTTATAAAAGTCCAATTTCGTTTTTCTTCAGTTAAATATCAAGATAATCAGATCATAAGTCTGTCTTTTATGCACATGAACAAGAAGACTAATTAACGAGACTGTTCTGAATGGCTACCCCAGATAATCTTTGTGTATATGCACTTCCAATAGATACAATTGGAAACATAGCTTCCCAATATCTAATAAGTAGAACTCATGAACTCTCTGAAGTTGGTACATATGGATGGATGCGGTATCTCCGTGATGAAACCATTAAGAAAGAAAGATGAATGATCCTACTATAACTGATTATAGCTCCTCTTCGGCTACTGGTGTTTTAACTGGAAACCTGTTCTTAACCCAGTCTTGATAACCTCCTCCCATGTCGTTTACATTCTTAAAACCCTACCAATTAAATCAAATCAACACAAGTTAGTCTTCTCATAAACTGCGTGGCACATAGCAAACCAGAATAAGTAAAAAAGGAAAGCATAATAAGTTACATTACAAGAATAATGGCTAGACTATTGTTCAGATATTTGAATTTGAGACTGAATTAAGATAAATAAGTATGCAGAGGAACAAGAATTTCATATCCAAATGAACAATTGATGACTTCCAATGGTTTTTATTAAATGAGTGATGAAATTCGTTTTCAATATCTTGAAGAATATACTAAAGTTGACATGAGTTAACTTACATCAGCCAGAAGATCAGCAGTTGCATACAGAGATCTCACCCCACTTTGGCAACCCTGAAATGCAGATTTCATATAAGAGATAAGAAATTTGGCTTTAACAAGGATTAACCAAGGACAGGTAGAAACTGTAGTTTGTACTTTGAAGGGAAAGAAATGAAAATGGTAAGTAACCAAGAAAATAATGGTTACCACTTACCACAATGAGATGATCTTCTTTGTTGCAAGCAGATGAAACCTCCTTCAGAAAGTCTGGGTTCTTCACCTTGCCTGCTCTCCAAAATCAAAAGATGTTATACATTATAACCATAGAATTTGTAATCATAACATAATGATAAACAAAGATAGATGTATCCCAAAACTTATGAGATATTAAAAAGTTTCCTACCCTTGGATGTATCCAACATGTATGGAATGTTAATGATCTTATCTGCATCCACGTGCCCTTTCTCGAACTCTTGCACCGTCCTATTAATTACAAAAAAAAAAAAGAATTATATTCTTTTTTGAAGAAACAAACACTATCAAACATTAAAAACCATATAAAATACAAAGAGACTCGGATTAGAAAGGAAAAAAATAAAATAAAATAAAGTTCCTTAATATTTTTTAAAGACCCCCCAAAAAATTATTATTCGTTACCTAACATCCAGATAAACGTAGCCGGTCTGGATCAGACCCTTGACTGCATGTACATCAATGGTGACAACCTTTGCTCCTAAGCTACCAAAGACAAAAAGAAGAAGAAAAGACAACCAACGAGGTAACAAGGCCACAGAAACAGCCATGTGGTATGGTAAGCAAAGCTAAGCTTGAATGCAAATGTGTAGAATAGAATTTTGTCAAAGCGTTCAAATCGAATAAAACACATGCTCAAGCACGCTATTTATATGAAGCTAGCAAGCATGTGGATTTGGCTGGTCAAGTCTCTATCTAGGGGCTGTGCTGCTTGGTTTAAAAGAAAAACAGTTGAATAAAGATATGAGGAAAAATACATTGGTACTGTTACTGCACCGCTAATGGTATATATACGTAGCTGTTTGAGAACGAGACACTTTCGGTAGATGGGTTTGGTGACACGCCTGAGTCCAGCTACATGAGAAAGGAAATCTGCACTTTTTGGGTTTTCACTTTTCACTATGATGTAACACCGACACGGTTTATGTTACGGTGTTAATTAACATTGTTAAGCAACATTTAATAATCTGTGTATGTACAATTACATCAAATTGCTAAATATTGTTTCTACTACAAGAGTGATATGGAGTACTTTTTTATTTTAGTGATTAACATTGTAAGATGTTTTATTTATTCTTCAATTTATCATATGTGACTTGTAGATATATTTTTTTGGTGACTAAAATGGAAAAATATAGGTGCCTGCCTTCATTCAGGGGGTTCACCCAGTTTTGATAGTGGTATTGTGTATGCTAATACCACTGACAAACGCACCCTGGTATAAGTGTTCCACTTGGTAAATTTATTATGATTGTTAGGTATAATTGTCAACTAAATTTATTAATTTACCAAGCAACAAAACTCTCTTTGTCAGTCCCCGCAAAGGGGTCCATTGCCACGTTGAAAAAGACCTCTACAAAATTTGACGTGGCAAGACATCCCATGAATGAGAGCCTTACACATTAAATGAGAGAAAAAAAAATTTGATAGAAAAAAAAATATTTTTGCTGACATATAATATTTTTATTGGTATGATGCATGAATCTTTGGTACAATAATAATAGCAAAGATTTATTCGCACTTAAGAGGACATCACTCGCATTTCAAAATCTTGTCTTGGGCCGAGTTAAAACTCTTGGTTAGAGCCAAAGTTTATATAATAAGATTTAGTTAAACTTCATTGGAGCTTTAATTTGGAAATTCGCACAAAAAAAAAAAGATCAGTTCACATTTGCAATGCATCACACGAAATAAAAAGCCATGTTCTAAGTCCTAACAATCTAACGAGTGATATGCTATTCAAGAAATAAAACCGTGGCCTATCACCGTCAACATATTATAGGGGTGGCAATACGGGTCAACCCGACACGACACGTTTTCGACCCGTACACTATTTGACACGATCCTGACACGACCCGTTTGTAAACGGGTCACAAAACACGAACTCTGACACGACCCGTTGCGGGTCACGGGTCGACACGACACGACCCGTAAAATTTAAAATTTAAAAAAAGTGGGATTTTTTGAAAAATAAATAAATTAAAAACAATAAAAAAAAAGATTAGCTTCTGTTTTTTGAGATTTTTAGTTCCTTCTATTCTTTTCTATACTAAACAATGATTATATATATCAATATATAAATGAATAAAAATAATAATATAATAAAATATTTAATTAAAAAATAAAAAAAATGATACTGTGCGGGTTGACACGCGAACCCGCGGATTGACAAGTGACCCGACACGAAAAAAACGGGTCACATTTACACAACCCTGACACGACCCGCCCTGACCCGCGGGTTGACACGACACGTGATTTGACGGGTCGTGTCACGGGTCAACCCGCGGGTCAATACCTATATTGCCACCCCTACGTCAACTCCAAAAAGATATATTTAACTGAAATTGTATTTGTTATTCATCATAATGACACTCTATTTTTCTATTATATGATTCCGGGACCAAATACATGAAGGGAACATATATAAATAGCAAATGACTGACACCGTTGAAAAGACAGATTTAAAGCGAAAGCATATTCATAGCATTCAAGTTCTCTAGTTCTTAAAAGTTGTTCTCTATTTTCTAGTTGTAATCATTATGTCGTTATTCACTGGGTTTGCAGGTGGGAAATGGTTAGGATTTGTCTCAGCCATATGGGTTCAAGCAATCTGTGGAAACAATTATACTTTTGCCAATTATTCCGATGTATTGAAGAGTCTAATGGCTCTATCCCAGATGCAGCTTAACAATCTCTCCGTTGCTAAAGATGTTGGCAAGGCTTTTGGTGTTTTATCTGGTCTTGCCTCTGATAATTGGTCAACTTCAGTTATACTCATGATTGGAGCCATCATGGGATTCATAGGCTATGGAGTTCAATGGCTTGTTGTCAGCCAGAGAATCAGTCCACTCCCTTATTGGCTGGTAATTATACCTTTCTTCTCATAATAGAATATTCAGTTCATTACTATTCCAAATCTAGTTTTAAGACAAAAGTCAACGGGGTAGATGAATAAAGCAATTTCCACTATAAATTTCAATTTGTTTGATTCCTTCGCATTCTTAGAGAATGATTTTGTAACTGTGTTGTAGATGTGTATATTCATGTGTATGGGGGGCAACAGCTCAACCTGGATGAACACCGCAGTGCTTGTGACTTGTATGAGGAATTTTCCACAAAATCGTGGCCCGATTTCTGGTATTCTCAAGGGTTATGTGGGACTCAGCACAGCAATCTTCACAGATATATGCACTGCTATGTTTTCCTCAGACCCCTCTATGTTTCTACTAATGCTTACCATTGTTCCTGCTGTTATTTGCATTATTGCTGCTCTTTTCCTTCATGAATCCCCACCAGCTTCCACTTATGCAGAAGAGAATCAAGAAACTCAATTCTTCAATATATTCAACTTGATTGCAGTTGCAGTAGCTGTTTACCTCTTGGCCTTTGACATCAGTGGACCTCATGGCCATGTTCTTTCCTTGGTTTTCACGGCAGGACTTCTTATCCTGTTAGCCATGCCACTTCTTGTTCCTTTATATTTGGTCATCTTCAAACCAAGGTCTAATCTTGACAAAGAAAAACAGATTCATGAACCATTGCTTGCCCAAAAAAATTTAGCAGAAAAGGAAGAGAGGCAGGATAATGAAGTGAGTGCAGGCACCAAGGTGGAGGAAGTTGAAATAAAACAAAAACCCATGATAGGGGAGGAGCATACCATCATTGAAATGGTAAAAACTATTGATTTCTGGGTTTTGTTTGTGTCCTTTCTATTTGGCGTAGGAACAGGACTTTGTGTGATGAATAACATGGGTCAGATGGGACTGGCACTTGGTTACTCTGATGTTTCTATATTCATTTCATTCATTAGCATATGGGGTTTCTTTGGACGCATTATTTCTGGTTCACTCTCAGAATACTACATCAGGTTTGTTCACAACCCTATCTTCAATTCCAAGATAAAGGACTCCTTTTGTTAAAACCCCAGAAGGGATCTTTCTAACAGCTCTTTCATTGACTTTGATGTTATGATTGCAGAAAATCAGCCATACCAAGGCTAGTTTGGAATGCTGCTTCTCAAATTTTGATGGCTCTGGGTTACATTGCAATGGCCATGGCCTTGCCAGGATCACTTTATATTGGTTCAATGTTAGTGGGAATATGCTATGGAGTCCGTTTCACTATAACACCAGCAGCAGCTTCAGAGCTATTTGGCCTCAAATACTATGGCTTATTATACAACATCCTCATCCTTAATCTTCCTATTGGTTCATTCATCTTTTCTGGTCTCATTGCTGGTTATCTTTATGATGTTGAAGCCACTAGTGTGCCTGGAGGGGGAAACACTTGCATTGGAGCACATTGTTACATGCTTGTGTATGTGATTATGGCCTTTGCCTGTGTTCTGGGATGTGCATTGGACCTGTTGCTTACAATTAGAACAAAGAATGTCTATTCCAAGATCCACCTAGAGAGAAGCCTTGTCAATTCTATAGTACGCCCATGTTCAACACAGAGATGATTCTCTTTTGACTTTTTTTACATAGGCTTAGGAAATTTTTTGGGTAGATTTTTACACTTTCAGGTTAGAAGATGATTGCCAATATCTGTTAACCAAAGTGCCCTCAAATTCGAAACGTTTTGTGTATGTATTCCATATATTATTCTACACTTGCTGGAGCAGTTGATTTGGCTCAGCTCACTACATTGAGCCCTAATCCATATGAGTAAGATCAAAATGTTCATAAGATAAAAGTCTATTTGACTAAAAAGCTCATAAGAACTTGTCATGAACCAATCTATTAAATTAAAAAATATATATAGTTTAGGTTTACCTTTAAATGGGCTGGCTCTAGCCCACCCTAACCCATTCTCATGAAAAAAAAATGTAGAGCACAAAATTAATTTTTGATTTCTAAATCAAAAGAATGATTAAAACATGAAATAATAAATGATATGCTGCTTCTTTGAAATATGAGATACAAGATTAGAAGTTATAGGTGATTATGCAAATACCACAAACAAAGACTGGCAACTAGCAACTGCCTAGGCACAAATTGAGCCAGCCTACATAGAAAAAGGTTGGCTACAGAATAACTGGTTGAAAAATGCAGGGGGTCAAAGATACAGGGGGAGGTTTCAAATTGTATGAACCATGATTAGATGTAAAACATATCTAATTAATGAAAGACCAAAATCTGTTCCCAAATAAAACCTTGATTTGTTTGCATATATTCATGCACCACATTAAAATTCCATTTTGCTGTTTTGTCTAACAAATAGTGAATGACAAACTTTTGCAATCAATTGCAGTTGCTTTATTTTTCAAAAGAACAACTGTTCTAGAATAACCTCCTCTCCTTCTTAACAGCCTAGAAGTAATCTCTAGCTCATCATGCAGTAAATTATATACATAGAAATAATACCCAACATTCAAAGTAGGAAAAAGTGTTGGAAATTTAAGTATAAGTAATTAAATCATAATTAGTTATGAATAATGTAAGTATGGACCATATAAATGAAAAGATGAGAAATTCAATCCTTTAAGATTTTAGAATAAGATATGATATCGATCTCTCAAACAATGTGATTTGAACTTTCTACTTATTGTTGGAGACCTCCCTTGTCTGAGTTCATGCTGTTCGCCTAAATACAGCATCAATATTTATTGCCACTATACATCTGCAAAATATTAAAAGAAAATTCCTCTATGACAAAATTGGGACAGTGACCAAAATGTCACGCTTTGACAAAAAAATTACCAGAATGCCACGCGAACAGTAAAATTTCTCAAACTGCCACGCGACATAATTCGCTACACAGTGTAGCGAATTATGTATGCAAGTAATTCGCTACACAGTGTAGCGAAATATGCCACGTCAGAACCAAAAAGTGTCATATGTCAAAATTGTTGAAATTCGCTAGCCTATGTAGTGAATTTCAACAATTCTGACACATGACACTTTTTGTTTCTGTGCATTCTGACATGGCATATTTCGCTACACTGTGTAGCGAATTACTTGCATACATAATTCGCTACACTGTGTAGCGAATTATGTCGCGTGGCAGTTTGGGAAATTTTACTGTTCGCGTGACATTCTGGTAATTTTTTTGCCAAAGCATGACATTGTGGTCATTGTCCCGACAAAACTTCGAAAATCAGGAACTTAGTAAACCGCTAACAGTTTAGTACGACAACCGAAAAGCATTTTCAAGGAGGAAAAAAACCAGGATAAGTAGAAGTTATTGTAACCTATTAATTAATTTAGTAAGAACATGTACACATGTCTGAATTGTGAAAATTAAAAGTAAAATCTAGGTTTTAAATTATGAAAATTATAAAGATATATAATTTTAAGGTGAACTTTATACAGATGGCCCAAGTCCCAACCGCCAAAAAGTTTCCCAATAGCCCATGGGTTGCTTTCTGTTGCTTTTACTTTCTGACTTTTGTCTAGATTTATTTGATTTATAGGTAAAAAAAAAAAACGATCCTATCTTGTATGCATCTCTATAATGTTCAAAACGTTAAGGTATTGGTTTATGGGTAATTTCATTTATATATATCATGCTTAACCTATTTTTTTCTTATCACTCATTTGAATTTCCAACATTCCCATCATAAGGTGAAAACTTCGAAAATCTTCTGTGCTGTTCCCACTAGTGATATAGCCATAACTGCTTAGTTAATGGGAAAAATGTTTATGTCATGCCAATGGCATTTTTTTTGTACAATCGATAAAGACAAGGGCTAGACAAGAGTTCCACGAGAGGTGCTAGTCATGACGCTCCAATTACGAACCAACCTTACGTAATCTATTGTTTGGGGGTCACATCGTCCGTAGACAGCACTGTTCTCATATTGTGTCATACAAGCTTAAATGAATATGAAGCATATTTGAAGGTTCACCTTAATCGGGTGAAGAATTAAATTTCAGCCCCGAAAGTATCCCCGAGATTTCAAAAAGTTTTTTCTAATCCACTTGGTCTTGGCATTCAAGAAAAGAAGAGAGAAAGCAAAAGTTCTGTATTTTAGCACTAGCGGTGATAAAACTCTTTTGAATATTGTTGTCTCCAAGTATGACCAAAGAATAACAAGTTCAATGAATCATTTATGTGAACTTTTTAGATTTTGTGAAGGTGATGTTATTTTGGATTTGCTACTGGTTTATACACTGAAACTGACAGAAAAAGTTTACTTATCTTGAAGCTTCGAAGTAACAAGAAGCTTTCAGATAGCTTTCCATGTGAAAATAAAATAAAATCCACCAATGGGATGAAGCTAAACAAAGTGTCAAAAAGCTTAAACTGCAATTTAATCCATGCGGAAGATAGATGCTTGCTTTTCTCTTGTAACAGTAATTGGATGTGCTCTGTCATTGCAGTGAGATTATTTATGACATGACATGGTATTCTTAGCTATTACGGAAGCAAATATTACTTTTATTGATTGGTTAATTTTTTTAGTTAATGTCTAAAATCATATGATGTCCTGATGGCTGTCAAAAAAATTTAAATATTATTCTTTTAATAAAAAATTATGGAAATGTAATCATTTTAAATGTATTTACAAATATATAACACTCAAACACTTACACGAGGGCATGATCTCATGGAGAGAGACACTCCTCACTAAGGCGTGTTTTAGGAGAGAGACACGCTCCAAGAAGATGTGTTTCACTATATACTGACATGTGGCACAAAAAGTTAACAGCTTATTCGTAAAATTTTGTAAGTCCATAACTTTGACTTGGGTATTCGAATTAGATAAAAAAAAATTTGATTCCACACAGTTTTTCGATATCTACGCAATGACATCTCATTCGACATATTTTGTCTCTCACAAGAAAAATTTAAATTTACAATAATTATATTATAAAAACGTTTAAACTCGTATTAATAAAAAGAAAATCACTATGCCTATCAAAAAAAAAAAACCACTATTATAATTAGAAGTATTCATGATAAAGATCTGATTCCTAGTGTATTTGCCAAGCAGAAGAATATTCATGCTTGATTGTACATAGCATGCTAGGTACTACTTCAATTAATATAGAAGAACTTTCCAAATTACAGAATGTAAGGATTAGTTTTATTTCTAAGGGGCTCTCATAAATTAACGCTAGCTTATCTATAACATAATTTATTTTTGGGAAAAGTGTGTATAATTTTAAAGGATGTAAAGTTGTGTCATTTTAAGAGAGAGAAAGAGATAGATAAAGGAGGAGAGAGAGTTGACAAAAAAAAAATAAAGGTGTGGGTCCCACCTCTTTGTGAGAGTGAAAGGATATAAGTTGTGTAATTTTAAATGATAGACACTTTTCCCTTTATTTTTTTGTTCTTATTTTCTTCATACTGGTTGGTTATACATCCTTATGTACGAAATATTATGTTCACCTCCTATATCTTTTATGCATCCTTTCTAAATAACTACTTCCAATTGCCTTTGGCGTGAAGAAACATTTGGGTAAAAGTTGAAATTAGAAAGAAAACAACAACCACAGAGAAATGGACTGAAGTCATCTAATATTGGGGCCAAAAGTGCATTGGTTTCTTTTCTTTGTACTAGTACTGCTCATGTGGTTTTATCTCCCAAAAAGACCCAATTTTGTGAAAGAATCACTATCACTCGCAACCCTTCTGTTAGCAAAGCTGGAAATGGAATCTCATTGCCATTTAGGAACGGCAATTTAGATCACCCTAGTTTTGGCGTCTCTGCAGCTTTATTTCATTATCTGATAACAAGTGGTGCTTGAAATGTGCCTACAAGATCATAAAAAGCAACTGCATTTCTCAATCATCTCTCATGTACATTTCACCTTTTAGAATGTAATAACAAAAGCTTTGGATTTTCTCGGATTTCAGCATGACTGTGTCCAATTGTTTATGAGATATACTTGCATGAACATAGTGTTCATGGTATAAGCACATTCATAATACATATGAATTTTATAATAATTTTGTATAAATTTCATATAATTATAGTTATAAATGTTTCAATAATGGGAAAGATAAAAGATGTTAGTCATACAGAGACTTTCAAATTACAATCCCGTATCCGTGTTGCGTTTACAATAGATCAGTAGGCAAACGAAGTTAATCGAAATTTTGGTGTGTCTATCCTAATTATTCAGTAAGCAAACACGGAAAAATCGAACATGCATTCATCCAACTCGTATGAGTTTATGGAAACCTCCAAGGCTAAATTGGGTGAAGATTAATATTGATGGGGCAGTTGAAAGGAATACTGAGGTGGCTGCTTGTGGTGGGATTATCAGATCTGATGATGGCTCTTGGTTGGAAGGCTTTGAGTATCATATTGGTGCTTGCACTCCTTTAATGGCGGAGCTTTGGGGAACTCTAAAAGGTCTGGAATTGATTTGGCAACTGGAATTTAAGAAGGTGGAACTAGAAGGAGATGCTTCTGAAGTATTCTCTTTGCTTGTTGATTGCAATGCAGCTCGTCAGCCTCGTATAGTGGCTAAGATACAAGCACTCATCGGTCAGGATTGGGAGGTAACGCTTTCTCATATTCTAAGAGAAGCTAATTCCTGTGCAGATTGGTTAGCCAAGTCTGCTCTTCACAAAGATACTGGATTCTTGAGTCATAGAGTTATGCCGTTTCACCTTGCTCAGTTATTTGATCACGATCTTCAGGGAATCTCCTCTTGTAGGGATATAGACCCTGGATAGTTATTTTTTGTTTCTGGTTGTTTGTTTGTTTTTGTTTGGGGCTTCGCCCCTTAATGTTATCAAAAAAAAAAAAAAAATCGAACATGCTATCAGCGGTGAAACTAGGTCGGACCGGCCTACAAGAGCTTACGGCTCGGTCTATGTTAGGCCATATCTGACCTAGTATATTTCGTAAAATAGGCCGGGCTTGGGCTTTGAAAAGGCTTGTTTAATAAATAGACCGTAGGCTCACTTTCACAAGGTCTGTCCTATAAGCCTACATGTCGGCTTATATTGTACTATTTATTTTATATAAAATAAAATAAAATAAGTATGTCTTGAAGAAAAAATAAAAGATATAAATTTAATCAATTGCAATTATTTATAACTTAATTATATTCTATTATATTTTAATATAAATATGACTTTATTTTTTATGTAGGAGGAATCAACAGCTCAGCATATTAGACTGTGTATATGAATATATTAAAATGTCTTGGAAGATGTTATACTTACTATAAGCATCATGATGTGTTTGTTGGATTCATGTAGTTATTTTAATTTACATAATATCGATTTGTTTGTTGGATCTCAGAAAATATATGTTATTTAGTTTGACCATTTTGCTTCTGAAGGTGACTTAAATGCAGATTGTGATTAGTTTTGTTGTGATTCATTATTCTGTTTGGACGTTAAAATTGATTTTTGGTTTAGCAACAGATTTTGAGTATTTTGTAAAGTTGATTCATAGTTTTACTTGGAAGTTAAAAATTAACAGGTTAACGAGTTAGGTTAGGCCATTTGTTTTTTTACAAACAGGTCAAGTCAGGCTAACAGTTAGACTCGTACTAGGCTTGGGGCAGGCCAAATTGAATTTTTTTGGCATAAGTTTTGACTTTTCGAGACAAAGCTTGACCCAACTCAGTCCATTTTCACACCTAATGCCTACTATCCAGTTTCGCGTAATAATTTTGACTTTGTGGTTGAAAACCTCTATTTTTATATCAGAGGAGTGTATAATTGATACAGTAAAAGCAATTTGCTAGCTATGATACCTTATAATTTGACTGTTTTACATTAATGGGTCATCTTATACCGAGACACAATACTTCGATACATTAATTTTAAAAGATGTTATATTTTGATACGTTAAGACACATTTTGATATTAAATAATATTTTTAATTTATGTAGTGTATATTAAATTTAATATTTAATAATTTAACCAAAAAATGAAGCTAAACTTATGATATCCATCAATTTTGTAAACATAAGATATCATAAATATTTATATTAAATTCAATAAAATGATAATCATAATTAAGGGTGTTAAAAGAGTTAGGGGCTTTTGGTCTGACTATGTTGGCATGGCCTGGCGTGTGTAGGCTTGGTCTGACCCGTCATTTTTTATTGTTGACTATAGATTTGGACTTGTAAAAGCTCATTTAATAAAAAGACTGCATGCTCCAATTTAAAAGCCCGGCCCTAGAGCCTATCAGGCTGGCATGATATATTAACTCTTATTTTTATTTTATATTTTTTATACTACTAATTTATTAAACCCAACCTAAGTTGCACGTCCTCTTCGTGGTCCATCATCATTCTACTTTAGTTTATTCGTTAAGCAAGCTTTTAAATGATTTTGTTCTATATTATGTTGTTTAGGTATACATTGAATTTATGAATCTTTGTAGAATTATTAGTGTTTTTTATCGTATATTCTGTTTGGATAAATTTTTATTGTCTTATTTTTTTTAACAGCTAAGCCAGACTTTTTTTTTTTAAATAAGCCAGGTCACATGCCGATAATTATATTTGTTAGAGTAGTATATAAATCATTGATGGGCTTTCACTTAACAGTTTAAGCTTTTAGGTTGAATTGATTCTTTACATGGTATCAGAGTCTCGGTGTCACGGTTCAATCCTCACTACCCTTATTTTCTCTTGTGGACTTTCTTAGTACAGTTAGGTGGACCTGTGCATTATCCACCCTTCATGCCCAGTGAACTCTTGTGTGAGCGGGTGTGTTAGAAAAATATATATACCATTGATGGGTCTTCACTTAACAGTTTAAGTTTTTGGGTTAAATTGGTTCTTTACAATATTCATAACAGCTTACAGGCTAGAACAGTTTGACACATTTAAACACAGTCTTAGCCTTTCAAGACCAAAGCTCGGCTCGATCCATTAACATCCCTAATCATAATTCATTGAATCTAATTGATAGAACTAAAAACGCAATGCAACGAACGTAATCTACAACACGTGTTGAAGTGTCGGGATTGTCAGATATAACACGTGTTGATACAAAATGCTCGATTATTGAAAGTGAGTGCAGTTAAAAGAATTTTTATTTTAACTTATGATTGAAAAATCAATAGTAGAAATTGTTATAAAGTATATGCTTATTTATAGCAAATCATATAGTTGTTAAAATTTACTCTGTTAATTTTTTTAATTAATGATTATAACTTGTCCCTTTAAAATGTATTCTTATTTTAGATACTTTGATAATACTAGCTAAGAACTTAAAATAAAAATTGTTAGTAAACAATAGTATTTAAAATTTTGAAAATTATATAATATTTTATACTTTAAATATTTAAATGATTTAAAAAATTGAAATACTATCAAAATAATACTTTTAAAACACACTAATCATTAAGACTCATAATAAAATACTAATTATGAAAATTAATTAAAATAATGTAAATTACATCTCCATCATTAAGCTTTGAATGCTGGCGTATCTTACAGACTTACACAGCAACCCGTCATCCAACAGTCATGCTATGATGCAAATCTGAAAATGCATATTTTTTATCTGCACTCACTTTCAATAATCGAGCGTTTTGTATCAACACCATAATCTTTTTTTCATGATGAATTATCATTGCAATATCTTCCAGCTTTACAGGTCTCAATCTAAAAATCGTGGTTTTAAGCTTTCAATTCATTTTTCCCACTTTCTCCTTTTCTTCATCTTTCTTTTGATTGTGATAAAAAGAATACACGTAAGCTTCCTTCCTCGTGACACATCACAAAAGGGGTTTGAACATACATGTTTCCAGCTGTTTGTCTGTACTAATCAATTTGGCATCTAGCCTTTTGTGGACGATGGCAATTCAAAATTCTCCAAAGTTTCAAGCCTTATCCCAGTCCAGCCCTTGGATTCCCCAGAAATATCTGCATAAATATCTTTTATGGAAAATATTTTTCTTATGTTTATGTTGTTGAAGATAGTTATCTTAGATCAGTGGAACAAAATTATAAGAGTTTCTCACAAATAATTAGAGAGACACAAAATAAAAGTGGGACTTTATATGTTTAACTTTAAGGGGGTGTTTGTTACAAGTTTTTTTTTTTAGGATTACTGGGATACTGAGAGTGGTAATCGTATTTACCCACGTTTGGTATAAGATTTTTAAAAATTTTCTGAGATTTTATTTTATGTGTAATTTTTTTTGAAAATGCCATCCAGGAATATCATCCGAGGGGTGATATTCTAGGATTTCTATGGCAAGAGAAAATTTAATATAACTAAACATAACATCAAGAAAATTAACCCACTATTTTCGAAAATATTTAAGTCTACCAAACAACTTTTTGATAATATTCCCAGAAAACTCATCTTCCCATCATATTTCTAGAAATCGTGATTTCTAGATAAAAGAATATTTCTCCTCTACCAAACGCTCCCTATGATTCATATAATTGAGTTTAACATTTCATACATCTTGTCACCATTTTCTTTCCTTACTTTTTTTTTTTTTTGGGACATTCTTGTCACCATTTTCTCATGATCGATCATAAATTACCCTAAGGCGTCATTTTATTTTACTAATAAAATACTATACCCTTTTCACCGAAAAAAAAAATACTATACCCTTGTTTCAGTTAACATTACAAAAGAAATTAAAAAATAAATAAAAAAGACCAACCATCATACTCCAGGTAACACTTGAGCGTCTTTAATATAAAAATTGTCGTCAAGCATGACCTTTTCTATTTTTGTTTTTAAAATCTTCATTAATTTTCTTTATTGTGAGACTGGTTACATTTTACTCTTTCAATTTCCTTTTCTCCTTTCATATCGCAAATTTTTAAGGGTGTGCATAAGTCAAATTAAACTAATTTTTTTTAAACTGAACTGAATTGATTCGACTCGACTCGATTCGAATTAACAATGATTCGATTCGGTTCGATTAAGTTCAAAACCAATTCGAGTCAAATATATTCTAAACAGAAAAAAAATAAAAATATCAAAAAAACAAACAGATAAAACGGTTCAATTCGTTTGAAACTGGTTCGATTCTTAAATTAGTTCTTTAAAGATAGTTCAATTCATGAAGTAATTTTCAAAAACCAATTTTTTCAAGAACAGTTCACTTAAATTCACGTTCATAGTTCAATTTAATTTTTTGATATTTTTTTTTTGCAGAACTCTACAAATTCCTACCAAGGCCGAGAGAGCAAAAAGGTGATGGGCCTCAAAACCCACTAATCCGAGTACTCATTAATTTAAAAGACATCTTTGAATTTGTGTTCACATTTTTAATCCAGAGAACGCACCTTATTCCCCCACTCCACCAAACTCTCCAATTACAAAGGCTCAGAATTAAAGAATTCATCATAACCATAAGAAAAATATGCGACAAATGATTAAAATGCTTATCCTTTTCATATAATTTAACAATCACAATAGTCCTCAACACTTCACTAATGTTATCAATAGTGTATCTGCTGCTTCTCTGAATGGAAGATAAGGATATAGCTGAGACGTCAATGTGAAAGGGACACAGAAACTAAGCCACCAAAAGAATGAAAGTAACAGCCACCAAAAAAGAACTCTTTGAATAAACGAAAGGTCGGGTTCTGGTGGATGACCCTGTAGCTGTAGCCATATCAGCTAGCCACGAAGTTGAAGCTAGTGCTGATTGCTCAACCGATGAATCTGAACCAGACCCTGATGCTGAATCCGTTGCCTTTGGAGACGAATCCGTTGAAGACTTAAGACTGCAAAAAAAAAAAAAAAACGAACAAATTCCAATATCTCAATCATTAAGCATCTTATAGGAATTAATGTTGACCCAAAACATTATAACCAAAAAAATTTACATTATTATTCTAGGGAAACTAGGAAAGTATGTTTATCAAAATACAATTTTGTGCCATCCAACACACAAAAAATAAGTGACATATATTTTTTTCTCTGTCTCTTCTCTTTAATAGGTCCACTCATTTTTTTATGGGATTTATATTTTTATGCAACATCGTATTGCATGCCAATATTTTTAATTTTTTTATTTATTTTTTTTAATGAAGTTCACCTGAGCACGTGTGTTGTAAAAATTCACATCTTAAATTACATAAAAAGTATAAATTCATTTTTTTTTATATATTGCATCAAATAAATTTTCTCCAAACATAATTCCTCATGGTTTGGTTTTGATTACCTTGCGGAAGAAGAAGGACAAAATGTGATTGTGTAATCAGCTCCTGAACACGTAAATGTGCTAGTGGCATCATCATAGGCATAGCTATAGGATTTAGGACACGCAGACTTGAAAATTTGTGAGTACACAGAGGGCTTGCACGTGGAAGGGTTGCTGAACGCGCCATTGCAGCAATACTCTGGTTTCTCAAACGCGCCACAAGCACTCTGACAGGCGTCGCCGCCGTCGACCCTCAATTCCGACGGGCATCGCCGGTTGAGATCCGCACCGCAACCGGTGGCGGCGCACGACCCCGATCCACCGCTGGCTACGACCATCATTGGCAGATTGTAACCGTCCACGAGGCTCACATCGTAGAAGTCCATGGAACCGGTGCCGAGTGTGAACTCGGCTAGTGTCGCCGGCGGTGAGGCTCCGGCGCCGTTGCAGTTTATCTGTCCGGAGCCACAGTCGGCGGTGGCGCAAGTTCCGTTGCCTGAATCGTCGAATTGGCAACCGGTTCTTGCCCAGAATCTACCGGACCAACCGGTTGGGGCCTGGAAGCTTCTGGAACTTCCCTTTGTGAGCTCAAAGCCTGTGCTTCCGAGGTCTGGTTTTCCCAAAATTCCTGGCCATACTGTGAAATCGCACTTGTTCGTGAAGGTAAATGTTGCCCCTGAAACCCCTGAACATTGGGAAATCTGAGTTAGTTTCGTTAATCTTATATACGAGTTCTCCATTTTTTAAAAATAACTGAAAGGCCCATTTTATTAAAAAAAAGCCGAAATTAACCTTGGAAAACGAGGAAGAGTACGAAACCCAATAACGCTTGAGAAGAATAATGTCGGTGACATAAGAACAGACCCATAGTAATAGGGAACTATATGTTTGTTAGTTTGTAACACGAAGTTGAATGGACGGAGAAAGAGAGGATTATAGGATGCAGATTAATCAAGTGCTAATACTATAATTAATATGTGTTATCACTCTCTTTCTGCCAAGAAAAAGAGTGAAGAGAAAGGGAGAATTAGGAGCGAGAGGAGGGGGAATCTTAATGGTAGCACTTCGTCGCTATTTATAAAGAATGCATAAACAAAAGAGAACAGCCACACTTGTGTTTACTGTGGCTGAGTGTGTATGAGAGAGAGAGAGAGGGTGAAGCGAAGTTTCCACGTTCCAATGATTTGTTTCTATAATGCAATTAAAAAATAAATAAAAAATAGAGAAGGGGGAAAAAAAATCTGGTAGTAGTGTCGGTTAAAAAATCTGGTGCTGAAAAGA
This sequence comes from Gastrolobium bilobum, assembly GCF_033153095.1. NCBI lineage: Eukaryota > Viridiplantae > Streptophyta > Magnoliopsida > Fabales > Fabaceae > Gastrolobium > Gastrolobium bilobum. The sequence continues at coordinate 23,781 of NW_026897840.1, read as the reverse complement.
AAACTGTGTTTGTCTTGTTGAAAAGGAAAAAAAAATCAGTGTTTTTGGTGTATCTTTCGTTCGTACTGTGATAAGTGTTTTATTTTTTCGGATAAATAAATCTAATGTTGTGGGATAATCGTCTCTTATGTTAGCGAGAGCTCGATTTTCGTGTTAATATTTTTTTTCATTTTTTTTTATTTAAACTAGTAGGCCCACTTGATTGTGTGTGTGTAGGAGAAAAGGTGCTCTCATGTTACATGAGAAAATGCAACCCCTTATTTTTTATCAAAATATTCTTTCATCTAATTTTTATTTATTTATAATATAATAAAAATAAAATACGTGTCACGTGAAAAATATGTCGAATAACATTAAAGATATTCTCGATTGAACCGGATGATCTGTCGGAATTTTGTTGGCTATCCTGATTGATATATCTATGGCTTTCATGAGTGCAGCTCAAAGCCACACTTATCCTCCCGCTTACAATTCTTTTATTAAAAAAACCTTTATAGCACTGAATACTTAAATAAGAATTGAAATCGAACCAATCAAATTAAAAAATATATATTTTTTTTTTATCAGTTTATCTAGATTTTATTTTCGATTCACTTTTTTTTAAATTTGAATTGAATTTAATTGATTCATAAACACCCTAACATGTTACACATATCAAATAATAATTTGAATTTTAGTGATGTATGTACATACGTTAGAAAGAATTACTCCATTTTATTTTAAAAGTAAAATTAAAACACGGAAGAAAGATCTAATGGAGTGCAGCTCAGTTGGTAACTTGGCACTGAGTTAGTAGGGTTGGATATGTGTTCGATTCCTGCTGAATGCATTCTTGGAGAGGAGGCTGAACCTTTAGTCATTACTAATCCCCGCACTCCGGATTAGTTCCATAGCCGGCTCAAAGAGTCGAAGCTCGTGGGGATATCGGAGGGAGCCAACTCGCCTGAAGATCTAATAGAGAATAATAAATAGGGAGAAGTAATAGGGGTCCGGTGGTGGGAAAAATTTAATATGCTCCAAGTCCACCATTTATTCAGTGATCCCTTTTCTATAAATGAAAGATTTTCTTTCATTTCTACCCTTCTCTTTTTTATTTTTTTCCTCTCCGGCTTTTTTTTTTTATTTTGAAAAAGGACCACCATAGTCGAGAGACACTAAATACCTTCTCCCGGTGGTGGTACCATAAATGATAGTAATAGCAGCATGGAAAATGCTCCACGTCCCTAGGAAAACACATATGCTAACAACCAATGCAAATATAGTACCGACAATCAGCACCGCTTTCATATTTCGCGCCAAGATTTTCTCACTTTGGAGTAAGATCGTGCCTGTAACATAACGGTTCTATCGAAGAGAGGAAAAAGAGCTTCAGAATGGATAGGAGAGAATCCAGATATAAATAGACAATATTTCTCCTATCCGGTTATTTTCAATAAATTTAAAATGACTTCATCTTATGATTATAAAATTAAAAAATTATAATATTTTTCATCCAAAACAATGTAGTTTTAAATTTATCAGAGATAATTTATCTTCATAGATCGAAGAAATCATTTACCCTAATATAAAATGGTATAAATAAAAATATGTTTGACTTTAAAATTACTTAAATATAAATAAGAAAATAAAATTTAAAAGTAATTACGAGATAGTATAAATAGATAAAAAAAAAAGTGGCATTAACCCATTCATAATACTAATGATGAGCGTTTAATTTCTTTATATTATAATTATATATTTTCTTTCTCTTTATTTCTTGATTCCTTACGCACTATCAATAATCACATTTCCTAATATTAATTAGGCGATTTACAAATAGGAAAAAAGCGTTCCTTATTTTTAAGGAAATAAATTTGTGTCATGAAATTATTATATTTTTATAATTTTTTACCTATCCTCTCTCCTCCACAATATTTTTATTTTCTCTCTTCTTCTAATTATATGAAGAAGAAAAAAGTAAAAAATATAATAATATAATAATTTTACTTAAAGTAACACAAATTTATATTTTTAAAAGTCAAACATTTTTCCTTCCTTATTATAGAGAACCATTTTTTTTTTTGGTGAATGATATTATAGAGAACTTACTCGCCTGCTTGCAGTCTTTTGAATCCTTTTGTTTTGGCGTTTATATATAGGGATTAATATTTATTTTAGTATAAGAGATAATTTTATTTTTTATATACACATAAAAATTATATGGAACAATATAATATTATATAAAGAGAAGAGAGAGAAAAAGTAATAATATAAATTTCATACATTTTTATGAAAATACAAGAGAAATATTACCTTGTACAATATAAAAAATATTCCTCCTTTATATATATATGGAAAAAATATTTCTGTAGCCACTTTATATAAGGTTGTCTACAGCTACCATTTTTTCACTAAGTACGACCAGTCGTACATTAAAATTGCATTTTCTCTCTCCGCCACGTCAGCCGACAATGTCTGAGGAAAGAGAAAAAATGAACAGCTTTATTGTTATAACTAAGTATCGTACTTAGTGAAAAAGGATAGCTGTAAACAACCTTATCTAAAGTGACTGTAGAAATATTTTTCCATATATATATATATATATATATATATATATATATATATAGGGTTTTATAATTCTCATTTAAAATGAGAATTCAAATTTTCCTACACACCCTTCGATTTTCGTGCTGACATGGGTCCTACATATAATTTTTTCTAACACTTGGGTCCCACATGCTATTTATCTCTATAACATGAGAATTGAATTCTCTTTTAAAATGATAAAATCAAACCCCATATATATATATATATATATATATATATATATATATATATATACTCTTTTAACCTGGAGGTTTTATTGGACACGTACTTGCGCCCGACATGGAGGGCATTATCGGGCCTTGACATGTGTGTCTATCTATATGTGATCCATTAGTTATATGCTTCCAAATTCAAAGATAAAAGATTTCGGATTAGGATGTTAACCGGCCGAGTCGAGTCAAATTTTGATTTTAAAAAGTTAAGTTTGTGTTTAAATGTATCAGCCTGATCAAGCCTGTTATTTGTGGCCTGACTTATTTACAAAAAATGAAAGCCTTAATTAGCCTGTTAACCTATTTTAAAAAATCAAGACAACAAAAATTATCGGGCCTTGACATGTGTGTCTATCTATATGTGATCCATTAGTTATATGCTTCCAAATTCAAAGATAAAAGATTTCGGATTAGGATGTTAACTGGCCGAGTCGAGTCAAATTTTGATTTTAAAAAGTTAAGTTTGTGTTTAAATGTATCAGCCTGATCAAGCCTGTTATTTGTGGCCTGACTTATTTACAAAAAATGAAAGCCTTAATTAGCCTGTTAACCTATTTTAAAAAATCAAGACAACAAAAATTTATCCAAACAGAATATACAATCAATAACACTAGTAATTTCATAAATATTCATAAATTCAATGTATATACAAACAGCATAATATAGAACAAAATCATTCAAAAAATCTGTTTAACCAATAAATTGGGGTGAAAAGGATTAAGGAAAGACAAAGGGCTATTACAAGTAGCTAGTATAAAAAATATAAAATAAATATTAATATACTAGGTCAACCAGAGATGCTATAAGGCCGAGCTTTTGAATTGAAATCTGAGACTTTTTTATTAAACTAGCTTTTATACAAGTTCAAACCTGAATCCAACAACCAATTTTAGGTATATAAGTTCAAGCCTTCACGAATCGAATCAAAGGTCTCTGAAAGAACCCTGGTTCGTTTATTATCCCTACTTCATATCTTTCATTTTTTCACAACAAATTTTTAGTGTAACCAATGCATTAAATCTCCGGTGCAATTATCGTTTATTTTATAATACGTGGATAAAAAAAATTATATCATCTGCTCAGCTGTTATTTTAATTTTTTTTTTTCAGATGACGTAATATTTTTATTCACATATTATAAAATAAATCGCACTGAATCTTCAGCGCATCAATTGTACTAAAGAATTATTCCATTTTTTTGTCCATGCTTTCAATTTTTTATTTTATTTTTTTACTGAAGCTGATGAACGTCGTTATGTGCTACGTTGATCAATTTAGGGCAGTGGATCAGTCCGTATAAATTCTATATTTTCTGTTTACCAAAAAAAAAAATTCTATATTTTCTTCTCCAAAAATTTTAACTCTCTAGAAGCGGAGGAGCTAGCGCAGTATTATCGTTTTAAGAAGGTATCTAATTTTGGTAGATACCTTAGAGCAAAGATTAAAATTGGCAGAACTACCAAACAATATATTCACTGGACTCTTGTACTATATTAAGGAATAATATTTTTATTTAAAAAAATTGTACTGTGTCAATATCAAATTATTGTAACAGTTTATAATGATTTTATTACATCTTCAACAGCATGAGGATCGAGTAACGTTTTGTTTTAAACACAAACAATAACAGTGAATAAATTTTAAATTAACTAAACAAAAATTTAATTAAAAAATGTATGTTTACACAAAAATATTATTTTACCATATAATTGATCAACTATACACATAATTAAAGTTAGTTATTGTAAATATATAACGTTACACACTCTCGTCAAATAACGACGTGACACACGTTAAAAATAAATAAATTTTCATATTCACTGTAACATATACAATAAGAAATAAAAATATACTCATCAGCTAGCTATTAATTGGCGATGCACTATTAATACTAATTAATTAAATAATCTAAATCAAAAAATGATGCATCATTATATATTCTTTAAAAGTGAATTTCTATCTTACTGGAACAGTAAATTATTAGATTGTATAGAGTGACTGTTTTACTAATTACTAGTATGTTTGCAATCAATGAAGAAGGAACAAGACCAAGCCCATACAGTGATCAGAGGTCAAATATATTAAAAAGATCGATGAAAAGAGAGGGAAAATGTAAAGAACTTGAATGAATTGAATTTGTCGATTTGTTTTTACAATACACAGTATTCTATTTATATTACAACTTGATATCGGCTAATACTCAACACAGAATAAAAGAAGTTACAACTGTCTTAACAAACTTGTTGAGTTGGCTGATATGCTGACTTGAGCTGATGGAGTATTATTACTCATTACCCTCCACAAGCGGGACGATGAATATCAAAGAGACCCAGCTTGCTGACATTCAAATTAAAAGGTTGAGGATGCAAGGCTTTCGTAAACATGTCTGCGACTTGGGCTGCAGAAGAAACTTGAAGCAAATGGATAAGCCCTTCGGTAATCTTGTCACAGGTAATGTGACAATCCAACTCTATGTGCTTGGATTGCTCATGGAAAGCTGGATTATGCGCAAGGTAAATGGCTGATTTGTTATCACAAAATACGGAAGCAAGTTTGGTAGGAACAATAAGGAGATCGTTAAGCAAATAGTGCAGCCATTGTAGCTCACAGGTTAGACTTGCTAAGGATCTCTATTCAGCTTCGGTGGAAGAACGAGAGACAGTGCTCTGTTTCTTCGATTTCCATGAGACCAGAGCAGATCCAATGAATATGCAAAAGCCAGTGACGGAGCGTCTTGTGTCCAAACAGCAAGCCCAATCTACATCAGCAAAGGGAGAGATATGGGTGTTGTTATGTGTAGGGAAGAGTAATCTTTTCCCTAAAGATCCTTTCAAGTAGCGCAATACTCTAAGGCCTGCTATATGATGAGATTGCATAGGATTAGCAACATATTGGCTTAATTGTTGTACAGAGAACATAATATTTGGTCTTGTGGTTGTCAAATAGAGAAGACGACCAATAAGACGTCTGTAGGAAGCAACATCGACAAAAGGTTCCCCTTGTATACATTGCATTTTATGAGAAGGATCTAATGGTGTACTTGCTGGTTTAGCAGCCAACATTCCACCATCTTCAAGCAATTCAAGACAGTACTTACGTTGATTCACAGCAATACCCTTTGAAGAACAAGAAAGCTCCAAGCCCAAAAAATAACGAGTTGGTCCAAGATCCTTTATTTTGAATTTTTTATCCAAGAAGTTCTTAACACGAACTATCTCATCTAAGTCATTACCCGTAAGTAGAACGTCATCCACATAAACTAATAATGCAGTAAAGTATGCACTAGTTTTGTGGACAAATAAAGAGTGGTCAGCTGATGACTGCTTGTAACCAAGGGATATCAAAGAGGAAGACAACTTAGCATTCCATTGGCGACTTGCTTGTTTCAACCCATATAATGACTTTTGGAGTTTGCAAATTTTGTTGGGAAAATGGGAACTGAATCTTGGAGGAATATGCATATAGACATCCTCATGAACATCGCCATGGAGAAAAGCGTTGTTAACATCAAGCTGTTGAAGTGTCCAACCATGAATAGCAGCCAAAGAGAGTAGAACACGGACTGTGGTAAGTTTTGCTACTGGTGAGAAGGTATCAAAGAAGTCAAGTCCTTCTAGTTGGGTGTAGCCTTTTGCTACAAGGCGAGCTTCAAAGCGTTCAATGGAGCCATCTGCACGATGTTTAATTCGGAATACCCATTTGCATCCGATCGGTTGAACACCCGAAGGAATATCCACAAGGGACCATGTATTATTTTGTTCAAGTGCATTCAGTTCAGTTTACTTGGCATCCCGCCAACATTCATGTTTTGAAGCCTCACTGTAGGATTTAGGCTCAATGTGTGTACTCAGATTGGAACAGATATGCTGATATGAGGGTGAGCAAAGATCAAATGAATAAACAGAAGATAGGGGATAAGAAATACCTGAGGAATGTTGGTAGGCTGAAGAAGTAGGCAGGTTGCAGTGATAGTCAACAAGATATGAAGGGGGTTGGCGGATTCGGGTGGATTTTCTGGTGCTTTGAGTCTGATTTGTAGCATCAGTTGCAGTAGCAGTAGTGAACTCTGGTATTTCTTGAGCTGGTAAGGTTGGCTGAGTGTGCTGACTTGAGCTGATAGGATATGATGGAAAGGCAAAATCATGATCAGTTTCATTGGTTAAGGGGCAATGCTGCATAAGTGGAAGGGTAGAGATTGGAGGTTCTGGTTTTGGGAATGGAAAGTAGGTTTCAAAGAATATAACATGGCGGGGTATAAATATTGTGTGAGCTGAAAGATCATAGAGTATATAACCTTTTGTATTTGGTTGGTATCCAAAAAAAGCACATTTTCTGGCTCGGGGATCAAACTTTGAACGGTTGCTAGTTAGTGTACTTGCATATGCAAGGCAGCCAAAGACTTTGAGGTGGATAAGGATGGGAGGTAAACTGTATAGCATTTGGAAGGGGCTTTTGTTTTGAAGGATAGGTGATGTAATACGGTTTATGAGATGAGTTGCATGGGTTACAGCATAGCACCAAAGTTTAGGGGGTAAGTTGGCTTGAAATGTCAAAGCTCTAGCAACATTTAAGATGTGACGATGCTTTCTTTCCACTATCCCATTTTGTTGTGGGGTTTCAACACATGTACGTTGGTGAATAATTCCTTTGTCATTGTAGAATCTAGTCATGATGAACTCTTGTCCATTATCTGATCGTATGATTTTAACTATTTGCTGAAATTGGTTTTCTGCATAATTGACAAAATTATGTAAAGAGCTCCTTGTTTCTGATTTTGTTTTCATCAGAATAAGTCATGTATAGCAGTTGTCATCATCGACCAATGTGAGAAAGTATTTGTGACCATGTAATGATGGGGTTGAGTAAGGGCCCCATATGTCTGCATGTAAGACTTGGAGAGGTTTTTCAGTGGTTGTGGTGCTTGAGGGAAAAGGAAGTTTGGATTGTTTTGCAAAATGACATATGTCACAAGGAGAATCATCTTTCATTGATAGGAAAGGAAATTTCTTATACATTGTTTTCATCACAGAATGAGATAAATGGCCAAGTCTATAATGCCATAAAACTGAACCATTGTTTTCTAAAGAGGAATTATTACAATATGAGGCATTATTGCTACTGCTATGCTGAGAAATAGAATGAGAATCGAATGCTGATGGGTTTTGCTTCATGATCTTGGTGACTAACACATACAACCCTTCTCTTTCTTCAGCTAAACCAATCGTTTCCTTCGTATATTTCTGCTTAATGAGGCAAGAAGATTGGTCAAAAGTTATATAACATGGTGTAGTCTTTAAAAACTTTGTAATGGATATAAGGTTTATTTTAAATTCTGGAACAAATTACACATTTTGCAAAATGATGTGAGGAGATATGCTAACTGTACCAGAAAATTCTGAAGTCATATAATGACCATTAGGTAAGGAAATAGAGATTGGCAAAATTTTGTTTAAGGAAGAAAAAAGGCTTCGGGTAAAACATATGTGATTTGTGGCACCTGTGTCCAAGATCCATTGCATATAAGTTTTACCTTGTGGTTGGGTTACCTTTGCAGAGAATGCCTGAACAAGATTTGCACTGTGAGAAACATTATTTTCTTTGGCTGACAGTGATTGCAGAAGACCTCTCAATCGTAGCTGCTCATCAGCAGAAAAAGGAAAATTCTGCTCGACTTTTGATACTTTCAGTTCCACCAACAGTAACATTTGCAGCTGAATATTGGCTACGTGGTTTATAGCCTGGAGGAAATCCATGCTTGAAGTAGCATGTCTCTATTGTATGATTAGTCTTCTTGCAATTTGTACAGAATTTGTTTCCATTTCCTCTACCATTGCTTGGCCTCCATTTTCCTCTACCATAAGGTGCATTTTTATTATCAGAATAATGTGCAAATGCCTTTGGTTGATTCAAGGCATCATTCATAACAGAAATTCCACTGCTGATTTGTCTCTCTTGCTGTTATACAAGTGAAAATACCTTATTGACCTCTGGAAGTGGATCTATCAGCATTATTTGTGATTTTACTCCATTGAACTGCTCGTTTAAACCTTTTAGGAACCTGATAACATGATCCATATCTCTGTAGCTTCACATCTTGTTCAAAGCATTACAAGAACACTGTGGTAGAGGCTTCAAAGTCTCAAGTTCATCCCATAAGATCTTCAATTCAGTGAAATAATCAGCAACACTTCTTTCTCCTTGATGAAGCTTATATATATCCTCTTGTAGATCTGAGATCCGGAAAATATCTGCTTGAGAGAAGCGATCCTTAAGATCTGTCCATGCATCAACTGCCTTATCTATCCAAAGTATAGATTTAGCTATGGATTCACTTATAGCTCTATGTATCCAACCTAGAACCATGTTGTTGCACCTCTCCCATGCCTCAAAAGACGGATCTGAACTGTCAGGAATGATCATCGAACCATCAACTATTTTCAACTTGTTCTTTGACATGAGAGCCATCTTCATAGCTCTTGAACACGAATGGTAATTTGCACCATTGAGAAGTGATGAAACCAATACAGTGGAAGGATTTTCGTTTGGATGAAGGTAAAGAGGATTCCCTGGGTTTGTTAGAAACTCTGGTAATAAATTTTGGTTTGAGATTGAAACAGGATTAGGAATTGGAATATTTATTGGATCTGCCATAGTTGAGAGAAATTCACAGAAAAAGATCTGAATACCAGAGCTTCGTGATGAAGCTCTGATACCATAAAAAGATCGATGAAAAGAGAGGGAAAATGTAAAGAACTTGAATGAATTGAATTTGTCGATTTTACAATACACAGTATTCTATTTATATTACAACTTGATATCTGCTAATACTCAACACAGAATAAAAGAAGTTACAACTGTCTTGACAAACTTGATGAGTTGGCTGATTTGCTAACTTGAGCTGATGGAGTATTATTACTCATTATATATGATAAAAAATAATAATGCTCAATTCTAAAAGTTTGTATAAACTTGGAAGGGACGTCCCCTCCCTCGCTTTACCACCGACTGCCTGAGGAACCTCACATTAAAATTTAAATCCTCTATTTTTTTTCCATCAAAATAAGAGTTTTGTGAACATGTATTTCATGACACAAATTAAAAATATCATTCATTATTTTCTTACTTAATCATCTAAATTATTTCAAAATGATCCGGTTCCATATAAAAAATGCTGTGATATATAAAAATTTCCAATTCATATATCTAATTGACATTTAACCTGAACTTCAAAATCTCAAAGTCGCTTTCTGTCTGAAACATCATACGTGGACAAGACAATTGAGTGAATAGGAATTGAGTTAAAAGGTCAACAATCTCACATGGTTGACGTTTTAATTCACATCTAAATGTTCAAAGTTATTGCCAAACCTTTACCACAATACGTTTGGCTAAGGATTTTTTGTGCTTGAAACTCAAACATCCTTTTTGTAGTGATGCTTGTTCAACCCATCTCTTTTGGTACGGATCCCCTTTCATGAATTCAGAAACTTAAATTCCTTCATTTTCTCAGCGACTTTGGGACCGCTGTGTCAAGCTTCGCTGGTGACAGGGCCATGTTATGGACATCAAAAGTTCAAAAGCAAGTTATGCGTACGTGCATGGAATTGATTGTTCCCATTTGTGTGTTGGCAAATGGATAATGCTACACATGTGCAGCCCCTTATGCCGTTTGGTTATCAATTTTAATTCTTCGCAGACCTAGTTCAATCAGGCTATAGGTGAATATTAATTCTTGGTTCATGTCTGCACGTAAATGATTTTCAACGTCCAAAAGCAAACTTAGATCTTCGCATTAGGGTATTAACTCCAATATCAATCAGTTCCATAAAGTGGTCAACAAACACGGGAAAGTCACTGGGTTGGTATATCAAAACGCCAAAACTGACGTGGTTAAATTGAAAAATGTGTGGATACTGATTGCGACAGGAGTAACCCAACACTATATTAGATAATGAGACCATGACATGGCTTTAAGATTATTTGTATCTATATCAAACCTCAGCACCTAAAGCAGTATTATCCGATTCAACATGAACCCACGTTCTAGCTAGTTTTCCTTTTATTTTTGGTTTGCAATCAAGTAGAGGTCTATAGCACTGGACATCTAATTAATTGTTTTAATTTAACTAGTAATTAGTTGCATTCTAATGCGGTCCACATTGGGTTAAAGTTATATGATAAAGTGGAATATATGACGTATGAACGAACATATATTTTAGAATTTTATTGTCTAGTATCGATTGTTTATATTTTCGAAGTTGCTAATTAAAATACATGTAATGTAATAATAATTTAATAAGGGAAAAAGAAGCATCCTTTCGAATAACACAATCTTGTGTCATTTTAAGTGTTTTACATAAAGTACGACTGGTCGTACTTTGTGTAAAACTGAAAAGTTGTTTGTTTTTCTCTCTCTTTAGTCAAATCGCTAACGTGTAAAGTGAAAAAAAGAAGAAGTAATTTTTCAGAATTACACAGAATACGACCGGTCGTACTCTATGTAAATCACTAAAAAGGCACAACTTGTATCCTTTTGAATGACACACACTAAACTCATTTAATAAATATGATAACCTCTTAAAGCTTATCGAGAAATTATAATATAATAAGTCTTCAGTGTCAGTGCTTTTGCTAGCTCCCTATACTTAATTTGTCAACTATACAATATCAACGTCTCGGTCCTTCTTTGATTCGTTTGCATGCCGTGTAAAGTACCGATATGGATAAGATTTTTTCCCTTCTTTTTCAACTTTTTAAACTTTGCATGCACCCTTCATTCTATCATAAAGATTTGAATCAGCAGCTGATCAGCAAGTTTTGTGGTAAAAGCGACTTATGTATTAATAATACTACAGCAATTGAAATGGTTTTTTTATTTGACTTAGTTAACCTCATTTTAATTATTCAATTAATTGTTTCCTAGACAAAAGAATGATTCACTAGCTATGTACATATTAGGGCTGAGGATAAGGAGTGAAATCAGATTCCATTGTATATATTAGGAATAAGTATGAAAGTTATGACGAAACACATAAACACGATGCTTATTCCTATTGCAATGGGAAGTGATTTCCATGTATAGCTCTATCCGTATGAGGATGGATATCATACACGTCAAGAGCAATAGCGTGAGTATTTAATTATAGAAAAGGGTATAGTAGAAAATATTGAAACAAAATGGTGCATTTAAAAAAAAAAAAAACACCAAGGAAGGAAATGAAATATGAAAAAGCGAATGATATGGAAAAAGTAGCATTGAATGACTTTTGATATTATATTATAATAAATAAAAATGTAGTATATCATCGTTTATTTTTATTTTATTTTTGGACATATTTCAATCAATCCATCGTAATTAGTCCGAGTCAGAGCGGATCCTGACATTAAGGTTTTAAACTCCTTCCAAAGACAATACTGGTATATCATCATTTATTTAAATTGCCGTTTATATGTCATCTTACTTTTCACCAATTTATTAAAAAAAATGTTTTTTTTGCTAGGTTTATAAATAATTTTAAATCTAGCAAAAATAAATAAATAATTTTAAATTACATAATTTTTACTTTTTTAAGTTTTAACGCTTATTTTTTCTATGTTTAGATACTTGTTTTTATATATTCATTTATTTAGATTTTACTCCCTCCGTTTAAGATATCAATCTCTACATTTTTTTAATGTGCCAAACAAGTTGGCACGATGGAAAAATAAATTCAGTTATAAGAATGAAACCTAAATTAATGTGCTTAAGTGATATACGGGTGCTTGCATAAGAAATTTCGAAGGGTTGTAAAAAGTAAATTTATTCATGAGATTATTATTTCTCAGATAAAATTATCTCTTACAATACATGAAAGTATGTGGAGCCTACATTTTCTTTTTCTCTCTCTTCTTCTCATATGGCCCAACACATTTTTATATATGTGGGGAGCCAACTGCCCGGTTTCGTTTATGACAGATTGATAGCGGGACAGAACATGCCAACCCATTTTGACATCTCTAATATTATGGAACTTTTTTTGGTACAACTGATGTATGGTATATTGGTATTAAAAAAATATAGATTAAAGGGGGAAATTTTTTTTTTCTTTTAGAAAAAAGATATACTCAAATAAATACATCCGTTTCATAGAAGAAAATTTCCTATATATAATCACCAAAAAAACATTTCTAGATTAGTAGATACAGTGTCTAGATAAAGACTATAAAAAAAAAACACTATAGACATACATATGATGATATATGGTGCCCAGACAATCGATCATAGTTATTAAAACCGGACCGATCCGGCCGAGTCGACTAGGAAATTGGTAAATTAGTTATATAACCGGTTCGGTTGAAGCAACGGACCGGTCATGCATCAGAACCGGTGCGACCCGGTCTGACCCGGTCGGTTTTCATATAAACCGGTGACCCGGCTCGGTCCCAAAAAAAAAATTCCAAAATTTTGTTTTTAAAAAAAATCATAATAGCCATATTTAAATATTTTTTTGCTTATCGACTTATATAAGTTATGTGCCTACAACACTAATATTATTTCAATTATGTACTATGTATAAAATTTTGAATTAATTTATAGTTAAAGATGTCATTTTATGAACCTAAAGCCCCGTATCATGATCGTTATATTTTTGTTTGATTTTTTATTTGATAATAATATGTGATTTATTATTTTTTGTATCAAAATATTTGAAATTTTTATCATTTTTTAGATATTTGAGTATGTTTATAATTTTTTAATATAAATTATAAAATTGCATATAATTATCAGGTCATGCGATTGAACCAGTAACCCACTGGTTGAACCAGTGACCCGGTACCTCGACCGGTCAATGACCAGGCCGGTTTTAATAACATTGCAATGGATACATCAATTATAAAGTTATAACATCAAGTCCGTATTTGAAATAGTGTGTACTTTGAGATTAAAATAATTAAAAAATATTTTAATCCAAATTTTCTGAAAAGATTATTTATTCCTTCAAAATAATTATTCCTAAACATGCTATAAGTAATCTAAAGGGGTGATTGATATGAGTATTTTAGGGAAAATCCTGGAAAAGTGGGGTGGAGATTATTTTTATCATGTTTGGTATAAATAATAATAAAATTATTTCGGGATAATTTTTTTCCATCATTCTCATTTTTAAACATACATGAAAAAAGATTACAAAAAAAAAAAATATAAAGTGGCAGAAAAGTCATGGAGGATAAAACGAGACTTTGATAACTCATGAAGTTAGCTATTAGGTATAGAGCCTCGCACCCTGAACACAACTTCTCACCCTTACGAAACTTCATGATAATAACAACAACATTGAAAATTTGGTTATAATAACACCTGTTAAGCTTCATCATGTAACATAATATTCATAAATCTCTTTTTTAATCTCATCTCACTCATGGTATTTTTTTTTTCATCAACTGGGAATCTCATTTTTACATTTTGAGACAAAAATGTCTTTATACAATATATTAACAAATATGTGAAAATAGGTAATTTTGTCATTTCGGTTCAGACTCCCTTCAAAGTTTTACAATCAATCAAGTATAACATCAGTAAAGTTAACTCAACTTTCTCAGAAAAAATTTGGCTTACCAAACACCTTTTCATAACTTATCCGGAAAAAATAATTCTCACCATATTCCCAAAAATCTTTTTTCTCCGATAAAAAAATATATCTCATCAACCAAATGTTTCCCAAGGGTTAATAGTCTCTTATGTTGCAAGATAGACTATTAACTTTCCAACAGAAACAAAAAATTGGGGGATCTATCAATTTATTTTTATTTTAAAAAAAGCTGATATTTTTTTGTGTAGGGATGAGCTCCCCATGTAGAAACTCATTCCCCATAATACAATAACTTAAAACATCAAAATTTGGTTTTGAGTGGCCCTAAGCCTTAACCAAAATATTTGGGCCCTTTGGCTGGATCCTTCAAACTTGTGGGAAACATTGGGTCATCCCGCAATGTTGCTTCCAGCCTAGCCCACTCCAATTTTATGTCCTTTTTTGAAACTGAAAAGAATAGCCTTTGTTCAAAAAATGTGTAATGGCTGGATTTTATGGATTCGATGCTTGTCATTTCACCAGTAAATAATTCACAAGTAGTTCCAGTTACAATGAGAAATTTTTTTTTCCTGTTTTATTTTATAATAAAAGGGGAAAGCAAAAAAAAAAAAAAAAAGGAAGAAGGAGAAATTGCACCTCACAAAAATTTATGTGGAAACACCTTTTATGAGAGTAATCTAGAAGAACGTTATATGGGAAACTCCCTCAGGCGAATTTCGCAAGTAAATAATTACAATAGTTCCCTTAACTAAAAGCATAAAACTTCTAAACAAAAAATACGACTGAGGATGCACACAGGCATGAAGCTCAACTGCAGCATTTTTTATTTTTTATTTTTGTTATTGACAAATGTTCACAAATTAATAAGCCTTAACTTGAGTAACAATGCGTGCTTCTTCATTTTTTTTGGGTCTTGTGTCCAAATTATGCGCAAAGAATTTAACAGCCGAATTTTTATTGAACATTGAATATCGCTATAAAACCCGTTGTTTAATGTGACCATCGTATAGTATAAGCTTATACAGCATAATCTCTTAATACATCAAAACGATGTATAACTTAATCCAGCCTAAGGGTAAGAGTTAAGGCCTGATAAGAGATTGATGTATTAACATCGTTGACCAATATAATTATAAAAATTAATATATCATTTTAATATTAATCTATTAAAATAAAAATTATTTTTTCAATATATTAATTTTAAAATATTGAATATTTTTATTTTTATAAAAATTAATTTATATTTTTAACACACTAATCAATAAATATTTATAAACAATTAATATCATATGATATTTTTTGAAGAATTATATAAAATCTTTATTAAAAGATATTTTTATTAAAAATATTTATTTGTATCTTATATAGTATTATACAGTGCATTATCAAATACTAGATGATATTATCTTATACAATATATTATTTTATACAATACCGTGTCAAACTCTTGATAGTATTAAAATTCAATCAGGTCTTATACAATCAGGCCTTATACTATCAGATCTTATACTATCAGGCCTTATCCTATACTATGTACCAAACATGCCCTAATGACCAATCAGATCTTATACTATCAGATCTTATACTATCAGGCCTTATCCTTATCCTATACTATACTATCAGATCTTGTAAGTCTTAACATTACAAGACCAAAAAGAAAAAAAAATCAATTTAGGGGTGAAAATTTGGATTGACACCACACTATATATCATAATGACCAATCTCGTTGCTAACTTAGAACTCGTCCGTATGCACATTTGTTCATTTAGAAAGTCATTTGACACCACACTATATATTATAATGACCAGTCTCGTTGCTAACTTAGAACTCGTTCGTATATACATTCGTTCTTTTAGAAAGTCATTAGGGGTGTGTTTGGTACAGGTAGGGGTGTAAACCAAAAAATTGAACCGAACAATGAACCGAACCAAACCGCCCTTAAAATAATTGATTTTTAAAAACTAGTTCATTAACCGAACTGATTTTTAAAGAACGAGTTCATGAACTGAACAAGTTTTTAGAACCAATTTAAGAACCGAACCATTTTAAACCAAACCGAACTGTTTTCAAACCGAACCAAATTGGATTTTATAACTTTATTTTTTAAAAAATTTTATTTTCAAAACAGGGTCCATCTGAACCGGTTTCGAACCGAACCACTTCCGAACAGAATCAATTTTGAACCGAACCGAACCATTTTCGAACCAAACCATTTAAACCAATTCGGTTCAACCCATGCACATCGCTAGGTACAAGTTATCTTGAAATATTTTTAGGCATATGAAAGTAGGTAAGTAGCTTGTCCATGTTTGGTAGAAATTATCAAAAATTTTGCCTAGCTCACCCATTTGCCCAGTAATTGAGCTTTGTATGCAAAATTGGATTAAAAATACCGTGCTCAAATCATACTTCGACGATGGTATTTAGGTGATAACCAGCTAAGTGAAAAAGGTGAATATGAGAGGTGCCAAAACTACCCTTTAATTTGATGACTTTAGGCAACAATAGTTCTCATTAGGGTTATTTTGTAAAGGTTACTTTATAATTTCAACCTGGTTTCCCATCAATATTCTATCTTCAACCAAACATAGATTTAGGAAATTTCACTCAATTTTTTCGGTAATATTTTGCCCAACCAAACAACTTTTTTTTAACTTTCCTATCTATTTCGCTTTCCTGCAGATCCCTAGTAATTAGATTTTACTGATAAAAAGAATTTTCACCCGTACCAAACGCCCCCTAGGAGTTTGAACTTGGTGGAATCAATTTTCCATTCGTCCTTTTTCATTTCCAAAAAATAAATAAAAATGCTTACAGAAAACTAAATGTGTTATAGAATATAATATAAATCATTAAAAAGGTCATCACCCAACACCTTAAGGTTTTGAGTTGAAGTGGTTATTAACATGGTATCAGAGCTTCCTTGACCACAAGGTCTTCGATCCTCACTGCCCCCTACTTATGGAATTAAAATAACCACAGTTTTAAACTAAAAATTGAACTTGTGTAATATTGACGCTTCAAGCCCAAAGGACTCTTGCATGAGGGGTATGTTAGAGAATATAATATAAATCATTAAAAAAACCACCCCAAAAATTCTCATCCAACACATTAGGATTTTGAATTGAATTAGTTCTTAACAAAATGTTTCCAACCAGAACGCGAGTGACCATTCGTCCGTTACTCAATAATGTTGTTTGGACTCCTCTTTTTAAAAGTGAAATAAGCTTCAAACTTCACCAAACCTACTTAATGTTCTAGCAACCTGATATGATCATAATATACTCTAACAACCTGATATGTCGTCATAATATACTCTACAACCTAATATCTCATTTAATTTAATTTTTAATTGAAACACGATGCATTAAGTAATATTTGTCTATTTGGAAAAAATAAAAAAGGCTCTTTTAGTATAAAAAAAAGACCATATAGTAATGGTAATCCATAAGGACAAGCTCGTGACATTAACAAAAAGATTAACAAACACTTTATGTATTTGTTTAAAATGTACGACCATGGCATATTTATGACAAATTAAAGTAGATCTATAACAATGACATATTTATGTACAATGTCAACCCTAACACACACACTCTTTTGGCTACGGCCGTAATATCGTGTGTAGTGATTTGCTATCCTCAAGGTACTTAATTCATAGGTATCTAGAAAGAAGCACTCAAATCCTAGATCAATTATCCAATCTCAATTGGACACATCTGCAAAGGCAGAACACATACCAATTTTTTTTATTTTTTGATATAAGCATGCCAATTTTAAAGTATACAACACTATACTTCTTTGAAATATATGTCAAGTCTTGATAGCAAATGTAGTGTTATCCTATAGTTAATACGATTAAATTGTATTCAAAATTATATTCATTAGAAAAATAAGAAAAATTATTCAAAATCAATTATTTTAAACAACATTGTGGTTGTCTTTTAATGAAATAGTTGGATGCACTTTTTTTTGTTACATAACTATATAGCAATATTATGAGTAATTAATTTGTAATTAAGAAAATAAATATAAAATCCTTGATTGACTTATTAACATCTTATTAGGAGCTAATTGAAAGCTGTGATTATTAGCTAATTGAAAGCTATTAGTTAGAGCTGATTAAGAGCTTTAGCACATAATTAGAAGTGGGAGTGTAAATGAGTTGAGCAGTTTGTTAAGAGCCTAAGGCTTGACTTGCTTTAAGCTTGACTTGGCTAGGATTGTTTAATATATATAACATGCTCAAGCTTTAAAAAAAATTTGTGTAGCAAATAAGCCCAAATCTAATTTAATGAGGTTTGGCTTGAAAACCCGTAAGCTAGCCCGGTATATTATTATATTAAATAATATACTTTTATGTCACATATTAAGGATAAGAATGATGCTGACATAAGATGAGATTCAATTGTTTGTCGTGTTTGTTTGATTATTTTAATAAAGGTCATAGTAAATGTTATTTTTTTTAATATTACAAACTGTTATTATTGAAAAATATTAAAGCTTAGTTTATAGTACATATTTTTCTTAAAATGTTCTTCCCCCACATTCTATATTCATGAGTTGGATCAATGTTTAAGAAGAAATTGCATAACTCATTATTCGATCTTCAAATATATGTGGACTAAGTGGATTCTATGATTGGTTTTTCTCTGACGAAGTAATACGGAATTTGATGCATTTATAGTCTCAACATTTGGAGATATATGAGTTGGAAAAAATACATTTTATAATTATAAATGAGTCAAGCCAAGTAAGTCAAGCCTTTAATTTTTTATAAACAAGTCAATCTAAGTCTAAAATTTAGCTCGTACAAAGCCAAACTAAGCCTAAAGCCATTTAGCTGTTAACACACTCTAACCGATCGCCCAAAATGACTCGATAAGAAACGTTTAGCTACAGCAGAACGCTTTTGGTCCACTTTAAAATCCCTCGACGATAAGCTAAATCCAGACGCTTTACCCATAAAGCTAGGCAAGTCGTCTGATATTGGTCGGTGAATAGCATATGAAAGACCCTCTCACCCAATCCAAACACATCGTATACCGATTGTCGCAACCAGATCGTGACGTGACAGCGAAAGAAATTGAAAGTTTAAAAACAATGGAGTCGCCACTAAGGTTTATTTGGGAAAACATTGGAAAAACCCTTTTGTTTAAGAAAACTGGTCTTTGAAAACAGAGATGGATTCGGGAGTCGATTACGGGTAAGGAAGATATTAGCATCATACACCATCCATTTTAAAAAATGGTTACCTTACATTAATTGTGCAAATTATTGATAAAATTTTAAATGTTTATTTCACTCCGAAGAATTAAACAAAATTTGATTAAAGAAAAAAAAACTAAATTTTAAAAATTTATTTTTGTTTTTGATGGGTGGGTCTCGCTCCGACGTATCCCTCGGGGCAATAGGAAACTCAATGCTACGTCGTTCTGTAGAAAATTATTTGAAATGATACTACGAGATTAATAAGACGTCATGGCTAAATTAACCCTTAATTAGAAATAAATAAATAAATTAATATAAAATAATAATTTAAAATTAGCTTGGCTCATCAAGCTGTCACATCCAAACTGACCCAAAAAATGAGATTAACAAGCCATCACGGCAAAATTAATCCCTAGTTAAGATTTTAAACTACATAAGAAAAATTATAATAAAACAAATAAAGAGCACAAAAACACAAAAAAAATAAAATAAACAATTACAAGAAAATTTCTACTAAAAACATATAAAGAGCATAAAAAAAGCATACAAAATAGACAATTATAATATAAAAGAAAAGGTAAGCAGAATTGCTTCAAAGATGAGAAAATTTGGTGTACGGACTCAAGTTATGGAGAATTGCCTCAACTCAACAAGTTTGATGCCAAAAAAATGTACTATGAGATCAACAAGCTATCACGGCTAAATTATTCCTCACATATAACTAAGTTCGTCACGACTAAATTAACAATCCCCTCTAATTCTACTCAAAAATAAAAAATTTACTATGACACTAACTTGGTTTTAATCCCAAGCCCAAGTATCTTTAAAAAATATTACTATGACACAAGCTTAAATATAAAGCCCAAGTGTCTTTTTTATGTTTTTTTGTTTGATTCTATCAAAGTGTGTGTTTTGAAGGAAAATGAATAGGCTCTTTATATAGAGGAAGGGAGGAGGAATGAATGAAAAATGGGTAATGTGGGACTTCTTAGGAAAATTTATTTTTTCAATGTGGACAGCCATTTTGCAACAACCATATCTCACACCAGAGGGCTTAACTCGAAAATCGGTCCGGTCTGATTGAAGTATCATACTGGATGAACATGCTGACCAAATTTGAGGAAGATCGTACGGTTCATTTAAGAGAAATGATCCTTGCAATATGGCTGCCCACAATTGCATTAGTTCTAACAAAACTAACACGCCATCTTTCGAAATTTATATCTGATGCTAGGTGGCTCAGTTCGAAAATCGGTCCAGTCAGATTGAAGTATCATATGAGAGGAACACGTTGACCAAATTTGAGGACGATTGGACGGTTCATTTGAGAGAAAAGGTCGTCGCAAAAACGCTGCATGCAGTAAAAATCGCCCAGGAGACTTGTTTCGATTTTGAATTTTTTGGGAGTGGTACAGGCCTCAAATCAACAAATACACTGTTGAATATAATGGACAATGAGTCAAGTCCTTACTAAAAAAATTTCAGCTTGATCGGACGGTGGATGAATGAGATATCATAGTTGAAGCAAGACCTACTCATTTCTAATTCCTGCTGCAAATTTTTCCAAAAATACCTCTATTTCTTTTCTTCCTTCCTTTATTCTTTTGGTTATGAACCATAAAATATAGGACAAAAATGGGTGCTAACACCGATTAGCTAATTTTAACTCGGCACCAAGACTTCGCTTGCTATCGAGTTGTAGGGCTTCTTTCCTGGCCGACCCAGTAGATGAGCCCAGTTAGGATGACTTATTTGTTAGAATTATTATTTTATGGGCAATATTAATTAATAAGTTTTGTCTTTTAAAATTAATCGGGTTAATGGATATTCCAATATTATTATTATAACTAGCCCATTGTGATCACATTGAATTGGGCTTCTGGCATCTGTTGTTATTGGGCCTAGTTGGGCAGCAGTGTAGGCTTTAGTGTGACCCTGGTTTTCCATGATGGGTGGACCCAGTGGACACAGACTCTTTTCTGGGTTATTGGCTAGGTCCCCTCTCTAGCCTATTTATATTGGAGCTAAGCTCCATTAGCCATCATGCTCCCATCTGCTGAAGGCTGCCAATTTCTGAATAGGCAATAGAGAGGAAGACTCTAGCATCTTGTTCCCATATTTCCAACCGTTCTTCTCCGACTTTGTGATGGCCCAACAAGGTACACATAATTACAACTCTGATTTATTAACATTTGGTATTTTATAATCATTGCATGATTCATAATTGGAGATTTAACATTTGGTATCAGAGCCACATGTATATGATTATAGAATCCAATATAACTTTATCTGTTCGGTTGAGAATTCACGTGTAGCGTTATCTTTATTTATCATTGTTTTCTGTGCAATTCTATCTTGCATTTTTTTTATGATTTCTAGCTAGCGTACATAGATGTTTTGAATGTACAGTATTATATGTTTTGAATGTTTACGTGTTGAGGACAATACTAGTCTGTATTTTTTTTTTTTCAATAATTGTAAGGTGAATCGTGAACGGGAAGATCATTAGAATTTTTTTTTACTTTTGTTCAACAATTCGCCATTGTTAGCAGAGAAGACTGATTCGTTGAATGGGTTTCTGAATTTCTAAAACCCCACCCCACAATGACCTTGACAACTTTATTAGGTCCCACGTAATTTTTTATTTTTTTTACCGTTTTATCAAGATATATCCCACGTAAGATTTATTATTCAAGTAACATATAACAACTATTCAAGTGAGATATATCGTGGGCATGATTTTCTGTGTACTTGTTTTTCGGTTCCAATTTTAAAGGGAGCTTTAAATATTTTACTTGTTATCAATTATAAACAAAAGAAATTTTTTTTACCGTTTGCGATAAACCAGTAACAACTCGATATATATTGTTATTATATTCTAGGATAAAGTTGGATATATATATATATATTGTTATTCTTTTTACCTTGTTGACTGGATATATCGTTTATATATATATATATATATATATATATATATATATATATATATATATATATATATATATATTTTCTCCTTACACTGGTTTAAAATCTGATTCGTAACTATATATATATATATATATATATATATATCGTTGGCGATAATCTATATTTGCAAAACAACACGTAAATATTCTCCAGTATTTATTCAAAATCATTGTCGGTTTTATGACTCATCGAGTTTTATAAGATATTAGATAATTATCCTGGTTGCACAGCATGTATAATAACTCATTGAATTTTGAATATTTATTCAAAATAAAAGTCTTATCCTTGTTTCCATTAAATCTGAAGTCTTATCCTTGTGGATGCATTATCAGTTTGTGCTTTTTATTATTTCGCTGTACATGCTGCCGTTATTCGAATTTTATATATATTTCAGAATAGCTTAATACACCCCGTAATGATATAACTTAAATATTATTTTGATACACAATTATAATAATTGTGATTGACAATGAGTGAATTCTTTTGGTTGACAAATGCAATATTTTTTTTCAAGAAACACATGTTGGAAAAGTGTTTCGTGTTGTTTGAGCATGTTTGATTCATGAGTTATTATTGTTGTTTAATAATTATTATATGTTAATTACCTGCCCAAAGGGGATTTTTAATATATAATAATAAATTACATGAAGATAAATGTTATTGATGGGAATATGTAATTGAAAATTATTTATCTGCCCAAAGGGGGTAAATTTTTTGAAAATTACATATGACGATTTTTAATTCTCTCCATTGTTAAATCTTCATGTGAAGAAAAATAATTATGTATTATATACTCTGCCCAAAGGGGAGTCTATGATATTTAATTATTTTTGTTATTGCTCATGACTAATTTATTGCATTATATGTGTCAATCAGTTAACTTCGCTCTTAACAATAATAATGCCACTGTCGAAATGCTGACTGGATCGAATTACAAGAAGTGGAAACAAGACATTGAATTTGCGCTGGGAATTGTTGATTTAGACTTTGCCTTACGTCAAAATGAACCGCGTAGACCCACTGATGAGAGCACTGACAGTCAGAGAGCCCATTATGCGAGATGGGAGAAATCCAATCGTTTGAGCCTTATTGCTATGAAGAGGTCGATTGCTGAGCATCTGCTCAGTGGTTTGCCTGAAAATTTGACTGCTAAAGCCTTTCTTGATGCTGTTGGTGAGAGATTTAAAATTTCAAACAAAGCTGAGGCTGGGTATCTGGTGAATGAACTGACTAATA